>NC_045427.1:420309737-420614380 GCF_902635505.1 Sarcophilus harrisii | reverse complement strand
TTTTAAATAATATTTTCCCCCCAATTACATGTCTTTCAGTTGTTTTCTTTTTTAAATACATTTTATTTCCCCTCAATTTCCCCTCATGTCTTTCATTTTCTTTTTTAAATAACATTTTATTCCCCCCAATTACGTCTTTCATTTGTTTTTTTAAATAATATTTTATTTCCCCCAATTACTTTTCTTTCATTTGCTTTCTTTTTTAAAAATATTTTATTTTCCCCCAATTATGTCTTTCATTTGTTTTTTTAAAATAATATTTTATTTTCTCCCAATTACATGTCTTTCATTTGTTTTTTTAAAATAGCATTTTATTTCCCCCAATTACATGTCTTTCATTTGTTTTTTAAATAATATTTTATTTTCTTCCAATTACATGTCTTTCATTTGTTTTCTTTTTTTAAATAATATTTTTATTTTCCCCCAATTACATGTTTTCATTTGCTCTCTTTTTTAAAATAATATTTTATTTTTCCCCAATTACAAGTTTTTCATTTGTTTTTACATCAAGCAAGAGAGAAAGATGCTCACCATGATTGTTTGCCAATGTCATGGAGGAGAGATCCAGGGCAGAGACCAAGCGGTAGAGGGATTCCATAGAGATGGTGAGGTCCTTCAGATAGTCCTAGTAGTGGATGACATTATGTTCACTGCATCAAATTATTTAACTCATTATCCATGTAGGAAAAACAATGTGACTGAAGAATGTCTTTTGTCCAGACTCTAATGGGCAGTTTGGATTGGAAAAAATCACAGAGGTCACCCTTCAGTGCATTTATCTTGTAGAGACACTGCAACTGGACAATAAACTGAACTAAAGATTGAACAGGAAGAAGAGAGCATGTTGGATTGCCTTGGGAAACTAAAGAATTCTCCAAATGACCCCGAGCTTCTCATGGAAACAAAGGCCATCCTTTGTACGCCAATATGCTGCCAGTAATATGGCGCAGTGGAAAAAAGAGTTCACTACCTCTGGGGTGAGTAACTTAACCTTTCTGGGCCTTTGTAAAATAAGAGGATTGAGTTAGGGGGTGGCCTCTGAGATCCCTTCCAGCTCTAAATACTCCCTTCCCCATTCTATCTAATATCTACTCAGCATCAGACCCTTCTAGGGGAGCACAGAAGCAGTATCTAAGTGTCTTGAACAGGCACTTTAAAAATACTTGTTTATTGGAATGGAATTATAAGGCAAGCATCCCTTGTCCTCAAAGCTAGGCTCACAATCTGGATGGGGAAATAAGCAACTGGCTTAATACTCTGATGGGCAAACCTTACACAACCTATTCTGTTTTACCCTCATCTATGTCCCCTTCCCCACAGGCATTTCATCCAATCTATTGGCAATCTTCCTCTGGTTCTCTTGATGCTGAATGGATGCTAACAGAGCAGACAGGCCATCCAACAGCTCACTTTTTTTTTTTCAGGAATAGATTTTTCTGATGCTATCCAATGATATCAGATTAATGCAATATAGAGAATATTGAATGCTGAGTGAAACCCAGTGCTGTAGGGATATAGAAAAAGTATGAAAGTATGCATACAAGAAAAGGCAGAAGATAACTGGACTATAGTAGTAATATTAGATAGAAGTAGGAGTAGCTATTGATAACCAATTTTGTGCAGTGCTTTAAGGTTTACAAAAAAACTTTACATATATTATCGCATTAGATTTTCACAATAATTCTGTGAGACAGGTGCTATTATTATTCCCATTTTAAGATGAGGATTTTTGAGGCCAAAAAATGATGAGTGACTTGCCCAAGGTCACACAGTCCATATCTGAAGAACAACTAGATCTCTGGTTATTCTGATTCCAAATCAATGAATAGTTAATTTAGTTATTAAGTAATTATTTTTTTGAATAGTTTTCTGTTTTGCCCACAAGACTATAAGCAGGGTCCTATAGAAACAATATAACTGAGCTATTATCAGTTAAGAGTTTGACGAACTTTTGAAAATACTCAATAAGAAGGTTTTCTAATATCATCTACAACACAGCCTACATGTCTCACTACCCTACCCAGCTCATTTATTCAGTGCTGCCCATGAAGGACTTCCTGTACAGAGGGATGCTTGCTCCAGAACTTGAGGAAAAAAAGTAATATTGTAAAAATACACTGTGGTCCAAAACCCGCCCTCCTCCCCCCCCAAAAAAAACCCCACAACACTCAGCTTTCATAAACCTCCCTATCCCAATATTCAACAAATCTGGATTGACATGACACTTCAGGACAGATCATGAAACAAAATCAGACTCACCCTGTTCCAATCCATCCTGTTAACAAAATGTTCTAAAATACTGTTTTGACCATACACTATCCTGCTCAGACTTTCACTAGCTCCCATCTGCCTTCAGGATCAAGTTCCTGGCATCTCGAGGGCCAGATTAATTCCCAGCTTTACCTCCTGCTTCCCTTTAAAAACGTTCCACTCCAATCAAACTTTTCTCTTCTATATTCCAAAACCACTCAGGCCTGGATCTAATCCTCCCTCTCTGTAATTGCACCATTCCAATGCTCTCCCTTTTTCAAGTGGCCACTGTAACAGCCATATAATTCCTTGAGCCAGTGCCTTCACTCATTCATCAACTATTCAGTCAGCCAATCACCTAAGTCAGCCACTTAGTGAGTGTCTCTGGATGGAGAAACAGGGAAATAAGAACAATAAATACGACTGTCTTTGCACTCAAATACCTTTCAGAGTCATACACATTTAAAAGATAGAAGAATGAATTCTAAGATGTTAATCCAACAACCACCTCATTCTACAAAGAAGGAAAACTGATATCCAGAGAGGTTTGGTTATCAATAAAGTGTTACAAGAGTTAGTGCCAAAGACATCAATAAAAACTTACTAAACAAAAAGAGTTTAAGTGCCAGAGATGATATCAGAACTCAAATCTCCTAACTCCTTTCCTGGTCTTTCCAATTCCCCCATTCTGCTTCTCCACTAATTGATCTGGGCTAAAGAAGGACAAAATGTATAAACAGAAGCATTTGTTTTCCAAGCAGAGATTTAAAATGGACAAATTCAAAGTATACAAATATTGTATATTTGGTATTGGAGGGTATTGGAGAGCCCAGAGTTACCAAATCTTACAAAAGGACCCAACAACTTATAAAGCCAGACTTTCAGTCATGATTTCTGGATTTCTAGATCCTTAACAATATATTTTGGGGAGATCAAGTTCATAGGATCATTGATTTTGAGCCAGAAGAAACCTTAGAGGGCAGCTAGTCTGACTTTCTCATTTTTCAGATGAGGAAACTAAGGCCCCCAGAATTAATATGACTGGTTCAAGGTCACATAGCTAAAAATGGCAGAAGAGGGATATGAGCCCTGTTCCCTGATTTGAGAGGCAATATTCTTTTCTCTTGTTTCATGACTCACAGAGTAAGGCACAACATCCTATTTAAATCTGAGCATCTGAACAAACACAGGCCGACCCTCATAGCCTAGCAAGGGAAGAACTTGTAGCCATCCCTGCCATGGCTCCCACCCTCCCAATTGTCCTGGTGTAGCACACTCAAGATTAGTTTTCCTTTTTCCCCCAGTTTAGAGGGAGAAGGCTCGCCAGATTCTGGAAAGCTTATGCCAATGATAGTTTATGAAAAGTACCAATCTGAGCAGTGTACTTCACGAGTCTGCAAGGAGCCTACTTGTCTAGGACAATGAAAAGAGCTTTAGCTTCAGAGCCAGAGGAACCAGATTCTAACCTTGCCTTTGACCCCTGCTATTGACCTTGGGCACTTTCCTAGGCAGAAAAAAGAAAGGATTAAACCAAAGGACCTCTGAAACTCCTCCTAGTTCTTGGATCTCTTTTCCCAGGATCCCACCATATTCAGATTATTATCTTTTTTTTCAACTTTCTGATTCCTGTAAGTTACATAGTTGATATTCAAATAGGATTTGGATACCTCCTTCCTACCTTCTAACCAAGGACAGAGGCATGGAAACAGTATCCAAAGACAAAATATGAGACTAGCCTGAGTGGCACCTGTACTTTAGGACTCTGTGGATGGTCAGGTATGGCCTGAAACATCCCCTGCAGTGCTGTGAGATGCCCAGGAAGGAATCCAATGTCTCTTCAGCTCCCAAATTCCTGACCAACCTGACAGTGTGGAAGGGGAAGTCTTTCTGTGTATACAGGGGGAGGCAGAGATTCAGGGAAGTACCAAGTACATAAATTAGCAATAGAAAGACAGATTCTCTTTTAACTCCTTAACCTAGATTATTTGGCAGCCTCAGTCCTTCTCATAAACTAAATCTTTCTATCTTGGTGTCTTTGTTTATAATGTTCCCCATTCCTATAATGACTTTCCCCTGACTGCCCTCATCCCCCATGTGTTGAAACTCTATCTCATGTTCTATTTTGTGTTAAGCATTATTTATCTTATCCTCCAACTAGATTATGAGCCCCATGGGAGCAAAGATTCTCATTCATCTCTGTTTCTCTTTCTACCCACCATAGTGGCCTATAGACAATAGGAACTGAATTCAATTCATCGAACATTTATTAACCATTTTGGGGGAGGCTACTTAAAAAGAAATCCAATCACCACAAATAATTTCCAAGTAAGCACTCCTGCTTCCCTCTCAGACAGATTTCAAGATCTGATGGCTGAGCTATTCTTGGCTAGGAAGACTTTATGCCATCTCCCAAGGGGACACATAATGTTATTCATTGTTGGACACAAAGATAGAAGACCGTGGTCGTTAGAGCTGGAGGCAACCCAGGCCAGCCCTCACCACCATATTCTGGACATTATCTGAAGTGTCATGACCCAAAATGCTATTTGGGGAAATTAGGCCACATGTGGTCATTTGACACGATAATGTATTTTGGGGACAGGAGAAAGAACATACTTTGCTCGTGCAGGACTGTCTTAGAAATAAAACTCGGCTTTAGAGAATAAAAATGAAAATCCATGATCCTGCTTAAACTAAAGAGCATCAGAGGAAAAAAATCAACAACTAAACCTCCCAAGTAAAATAAGATAGTTTACCAGGGAGTCCATCATTCTTGTAGGAGTCTGACTTGTGAATAGAAAGCTGGATTCAGGAGCTAGGAATACCTGGATAAAAATGTTTCATGTGCTTACTAGTGGTGTGTGACCCTACGTGAATCACTTTACTTCTTTCTTAGTTTCCTCAACTGTGAAATAGAGACAATAATGTCTGAAGCAAAAAAGGAAAAAAAAAAAAAACTTGTATGGTGGAGGTGTTAGGGGGAAAGAGAGAAATAGGAACTACAATCATTTCAGGAAAAATTGGATGGACTAATCTTCAATCACCTGGTGATCTAATGGTGCAAAGTCCCAAACCCATCTTCAAGAAAAAATAAAATGTAACTATGCAAGGGTACACTAAAGCAGATGGTTCCATTCAGTATTGCCCTTAAACAAGAGGCACCTGCATTTTTGTCTAAATCTGATTTCTTAAACAATTGTAAAAATATTTGGCCACCTCCCCTTGTCTCCTGCCCTCAATCAGGAAATGTTTTCTTATTCCAATAATAAATCCTGCTAAATGCATTCAAAATGCTCCCATTTTCTCCCTCAAATGACTCCCCCCTTTCTGTACCCCTTCCTCTCTTTAAAATGCTATACTTACCTATCCTAAGTTGCTGCAAAATGCCGCTGCTGGGCTGTTTTCTCTAAGTGTGCTGAGAAGTTATAAAAATCAAACTGGCAGCCTAGGAGGCTGAAGCTGCTTTCAGGCAGCAGGCCTCCTTAGTATGCTAATACATTTCTCTGCTTTCAGTTTGGCCTTCTATCTTTGACCTGCAATCATTGGACCCCTGCTGGCTGGTATGCCTCTCCCAAGAAATCCTCCCGGTGGAGAAAATTTCCAACACGTGCAAAGTGTTTTACAAATCTTTAAATGCCATAGAAATGTCAGTTATTATTATTATCATCACTGAGTGCAAAAATATTAATTTTTTCATCTCCAGGCACAGTACACTTGGGTTCTCCCATTTACTAGCTGTGCCATTCAGAAGATTCAAAGTCTGGAGCTAGAAAGAACTTCAGAGGCCATAGAGACCAAATCCATTTTACAAGACTCAGGCCCAGAAGGTTAAATAATAAAGGCAGCAGGGATGGGATGTGAACACAGATAACTCTCTTTACTCTTCTACATCAATCCTGGGTAAGCCATTTCCCCACTAAGGGTCTCAGTTCCTTCATGTCAAACATTTGGGTGAACCTGCCAGGCTCTTAGGGTCCCACTCTGACTGTAAAGTTCCATGTCTCTAAAATCTCTAGCAATGCCTTGCTGGCACTCAGCCTAGATCATCTAGCACTTAAAGTCCTTTAGGTTGGGTTCTACTAACTAGTTAACTAGCCCCGCCCAGAATGTGGTAATGCCTTTTAGCACTTTAGTTTACAAACTTTCAAAACCACAAAGTGATTTTATTGCTGCAGCTCTGTTTCAAAACTAGGTTGCATAACTTAAGTCAGCAGAAATTTAGTCCTCAATTCCAATCTTTACCCTACCCCAGACAGTGCTTAACGACCTCAGACAAGAGATGGGTCCCTTAAGGACCACTGCCCAAGGGAGCTATTACTGTCTTCACTTTTCAGATGGGGATAGAGGACAGGGAAAGGATCTTGTCTTTGGTCACAAAGGGAGTCATCAGAATTGGAAATAACTGCTCTTGACCTGTTCTCCAAGAACTACATGTCTGGTTCCTCCACACTAGTTTTATCAACATCTGCTCCTCCTCTAAAGCCCATCTAGAAAGAAATCCCAAATGGGCCATCTAACTTTGTTCTGGTGGGAGCAAAGACAGGAACACCAGACTGCTACCAACGTGCTGCAGGGAGAGTATTTTATTAAGCAAACTAGAATAACCACGTAGGCAAACAGAACAAAAACCCTTTTCAAAACCCAAGGGTTAAAAGGATTGGGGGAGGGGCCGTTTCAAGTAATCCCTACATTCCCACTAAAAAAAAAAAAATAGGGTCGTGCTGGAAGCGCCCTGCCTTTCTCTTCCCCCCTCCTCCCCTTCTAACTAAACTTAGGAAATTAACCAGCAGAAGATAGAAATGTTTTCCCCCCAGGGGCCCACTGGGTCCCGTTGGCTTGGATGTTCATGGGCGTGGTATGAAATATTTAAAGCAGTGACTAAAAATTTTCCATAAAAGCCCATCCAAAGTATAACAACCTTCCTGCTTCAGAAGCCGGCTTGGTCTCCAGTCATCGTAAAGATTTCACATCCTGCTCATCACCCTCCGTTATTTACATTTAATATTTAGGTTGGGTGGTTGGGTGGGAGGGAGTAATTAGTTTTGCTTGTAAACCGTTCATCACAGTTGTAATACTGACCGAGCCATGGAGCCCATTGGGGGCCTAATAGATTTCAGGGCATTATACTTCGGGTAGCAGGGGTGGGGAGTGGGGAGCTGGAAAATCAATAAATGGTGACTTCGTCTCTGCACAGCCCCATATGGAAGTAATCAAGCGCAAGGGTGGCAGCTGGGGCCAATAGCAGTCACCTGCAGCTGAGGGACGTGGGGGTTTCGGATGGGTTTTTAATGCTAATTTCCTGCCGAAACAATGAGCTAGAAAGCGCAGAGCAACAGACGAGGCCGGATGAATGGAGACCAAGGCGAACAATAGCTGCACCTGGTGCTAGGAGCAGGGGAACAGAGCCGGCACGCGCCAACAGCCCAGGGCACATCTGTTACCCTGGGCCGGCCCAGCCCCCAGCCCCCCGCCCGCCTGGTAAGTAATCCGGGGACCGCGAAACATTAACAGCTTGCAGCTCAGCAACAGGTTTCAGTGTTGTTGTCGTTGTTGTCCTCGGTCCCCCAAATTCGAAACTGCTGCAAGTCTTCTCGCGTCTGCTTCCTATCCTTAGCTAGAGAAGCAAGAAGGAACGACTGCCTCCGGAAGATGCATGGAGGAGTTGGAGCTGGGTTCCAATGCTCACTCCATCATCCACATTTATTAATTCCTTTTAGGAATCTCCAGCGACTCCCTTCACACCTCTCTGGGCCTCAATTGGGGATCAGCAGCTCTAGTGGTGAGAGTGGATAGGGAATCCGATGCCCCGAATTCGAATCCTGACCCTGAATCCTGGTTCTCCTGCCACCCTGGGGACGAATAACCCTCACCCCAAAAATTAAAGGGTGAGGAGGTAGTGGAAAGGCCAAAGTACCAAGTAATGGGTTTATGAGGTGGCTCCTAGGACTTAGGATCTGGTAAAACCTTAGCCGAATCACCCAACTCCCCCAGAGACTCAGTTTCCTCTTTTGTAAAACCAAAGGGGTCAAATTAGCTGTCTTCTGATGTCCTTATGAGGTCTAAATTCAAATTCTGTGACCTCCAAAATCCCTTCTGGTGCTCAGTCTATACTCTTGGATAGAACCTAAGCCAGCAGCTTTGTTAGGAAACTAATCTAACCCCCCCACCCCACCCCCACCCCAGTTCTTTTACAGAGTGGAAAACTTGAGACTCTGGGAGGTTAACTGATTTACCATTGGTGGCACTTGTTTTAAGTGGCTCCAGCCCCTACATGACAATACTACCCCCCCACACACACACACACACACTCGGTAACCATCATGTTCATAGAACTAAAAGAGAACTTAGAAATTATCTAGTCCAATCCATTTTACAGATGAGGAAACTGAGGCACAGTGACATATCACACAAGTTGGGAAGTGGCAGAACCAAAATCTGAAGCCAGATCTCCTTTGGCTTCAAATCTCCTGTGCCTTTAGGGGTCTATGACCCCTCCCACTAAGCACACACATCAGTTTTAAAAGGTATAAAATACATGTTGTTTTTCCCCAGAAGGCTTTCTGCTGATCCTATGCTGCTTAGGGGAGAAGTGGTCATGGGAAAGGCCACAATGATTGCATCAGAAAATACAAATGGATGATGTACAGACATGTTTGGAGCCCCAGCTCCGTTCCCCACCCCACCCCCCACTCCCAACTGTGGCTGAGGGTGTCCAGATTCTGTGCCGACACAGAACCCTTGCCCTGCCCATCATCTCCCAACTGCTTCAGAATGAAAGGAGACAGGAATGTGACTGGCCCAGACCCCAGACAATAGACAAAGCCCTGCCTTTGCTGGGCGGAACAAAGGGAGTTCACTCTGGCGCCCTTTTTCAAAGTCATCCAGGGTGCGCTTTTCAAGTTTGCATGCACACAGTCTGCATCACTGGCAGGCCCCTGAACACAGGCAGCTGCGCCAAGGATGAGCGGGGCCCAGCCACAGAGGCCTGCCTTAACCACTGGACAACCAAAAGATCCAACCCTTGTCACAAAACAATGATTTTTTTGGAAGCCACAAAAACCTAACCTCCACTTCTCATTACCAGTGACTTTCACATAAAAAACCCCAAAAACAAAACAAATATTCAAATTCTGCAACTCTCCAACAATCCAAGACTTTTTGATCACATCCAAAAGAATTATCCTAGGATTAAGTCTGGTATTATAACCAAAGACATTCTTCCTTTAAAACCACCAGAAAACCAAAAAGTTCCTCTATGTCCTTTTCTCTCCATCCCAACAACACTAAAGCCTAATGAGTACTAGACTGTAAGAGTCGGGGTACCCTCTGCTACTAGGCTGGGCGTGTCCCTTTCCCTCTCTGATCCCAAATTTCTCATCTGTTCAAGAAGGGACTGTGCCAAATATCCTCCCAGCTCCCAATTAGCTTTTTGAAGTACTAGGTTGATCTATACATTTGGCACAAAAAAAGTCCCCAGATCTCATTTATTAAGGCTATGCAAGCCTGTAGACATCTCTTCCCCTGAACATGTGATGTGAAGGACTTTCTACAAACTAGACTAACTTTCTTTTAAAATCGAATTCAAATCCTCCACAACTATACACACATAACCTTGTACAGAATTTATTTAATCAAAACTCAAAATTTATGATGCCCTCAAAAAGTATAACTTCCCCTTTATCTGACTTGTTGGTTTTATGGTGTTCAAGCATAATGCTCAACTTATGTTAACAATAATAACTACCAATAATAGCTAGCATTTAAATAGGACTGGGATTTCAAAGATCTTTATATGTGTTACCTCATAACAAACTTGGGAAATCAATGCTACCCCCTTTTTACAGATGAGGAAACTAAGGCTGGGAAAGGGAAATAAAGTTGCTCTGAGTCACATTCATAAATAAGCATCTAAAGTTGAATTTAAGGTTAAGATTTTCTGACTCCAAGTCTAACCTTTATCTAATGTATCACCTAGCTGCCTTATTTAAAGCTTTTTCTACTCTCAGAATCTCCATTTTTCCCATCTGTAAAGAGTGTGGGTTGGAATAGATGCTTTCTTAGTTTTCTTTTCTTCTTTCTTACTTCCTAGTTATGGCATTCTATGCTCTATGGTCTCTTCCAGCCAAAACATTTTGTGACTATATGTTCTGTACTGTTTTTTACTAATATTGTGTCTACAGAACTGCATAATTCTATTGCTCAAAAAACCCAAAAAAACTTCGCTTAGAACTTCCCCTTGAAATTAATCCAGGATTGCTTCTTCTATTGTTTAAAATAAATTTAATTTAACAGAATTTATATAAAATTTAATATAAATTTTATCAGGTTTTAAACTCCAGGATACAAGAGAAGCACATTTGTAGGGGTTTCCACTTTACAAATTTTTCACTTTTCTTATGGTGCTACCAAGTCGCTAAATGGATAAAGCATGGGCTACTTCAGTGAAAACACAGCTTTCTCTTTTTCCTATTCATGTCTATTTCCAAGTTCCATACCTTTGCTCAAGTGCCCGCTACCAAGAATGCCCTCCCTCCATCTATGAACTTGAAAACTTCTCTATCCTTCAAGATCCATCTCTGCCTACCCAGTCCCCTCCCCAACTCCCGCTGGAAATTATCCTTTCTTCATTGGGCTTTTGTTTATATTTCACTTATTTACTTAACATATTCTACCATGTATTCTGAGTTATCATTATGTGTCATGTGCCTCTACTAGACTGTAAGATCCAAGAGGACAAGGACTATGTCTTATTTATTTTTGTATCTTCCTGAGCTCTAGTATGGCTCATCAGGTACTGTATTTGTTGACTTAAAATTGAATTAAATTCAACTTATCATCAAAAACCAAATTCCTGAGGCTTGTTTACTCTGAAGGAAGATTATATAAATTAATGACAATTATGTTTATATGCATATTCTTCTACTAGACTGTAAGCATCAAGAGAATAAGAACTATGTCTCATTTATGTTTGTAACTTTCTGAGCCTTAGTATAGCTCTCTATACCCATCTCCAGTTAATAAAGTCTTAAATAAAAATATGTACACACATGTACATACATTTTTCAGACATTCAAATTAACCAATACAGATGCTGGACAGCTGTGCCAGTATCAAATACCAAAAGGGAAATATTGTGGAGAAAAATATGTAAGATCTATCCTAAAACGAAAACCTAGAAACCTCTATGAAGTCAGTCTAGTACCTTCAGCAAGAAATAGCAAATATGCTCAGGGCCCATATCTGTAAGCTGCTTGTTCAAATCTCTGATGGAGAACAGATATACAGACTGCCCCTGGAGGCCATAATGGCCATAATGAAGTTCTGGGCTGACATTTCAATGCAAGGTCTTTTCTATCTAACCTAGAACTAAAATGACATTGATCAAAGCTCATCAAAAGACAGGTGGAAAGAATTAATCAATCAACATTCATTAAATACCTACTATGTGCCAAGTCCTAGAGAAACCTCAGTTCTTTAAAAAAGATTATCTGGAAGCTTCCAAAGGACAAAAGGATGGACCAGTGTTCCCCAGGGATGGCACAAATCTGGCTCTTGGGAAGACTTTCCAAAGTTTTCACCCTTCAGTTAGGTTCTAGGAGGCTCATTTACATATTCACACCCAGACAGCCCCTCTAATTGTTATTTGCCACAAAAAACTAGTCTTTGCAACCAACAAAAAGGCATGGGAATAAGTGGGTTGTAGCAGTGGAGGCTCAGGGTGGTGGAAGCAGACAGAAGGAAGACTTTCAGGGAAAAAGAAAATAATCAAGGTTATAGGGGAACCTTAGCTCAGGATCTGGATGGATGCTGTCAAACTGGAAGGATTACTGCCATGGATGGACTTTATTCCCTAAACAAACAATAGTGAAATCTAGATGACCTTAAAAATATAGAGAGCCAGGGAATTTTAGAGCCAGAAAGGTCGAGATCATCTTGACCTCGTGCAAAAGGGGTGCTTATTTGGTAAAATAATGATGATAATAATAATCCTATGTATGGACAAGACCTGTATTCAGAGAACCAACTCTACTACTTTCTAGCTGGGCGTCAGTGGCCAAGTCATTTTCTTTTTCTGGGTTTCAGCTGCCTCCTCATCTGTAAACTGATGAGGTTGGACCAGCTGAGCTCTCAGGTTTCCTCCGGCCCTATAGCTCTGATCCTCGGATTGGAAAATGAAACACAGACACACAAGGAAGGCTGCATATAGATTTGTTGCATTACAAAACTACCTAAACTTCCTCCCAGGGAGACATTTACTAGAGGGCAACAGAAGTGGCTCCCTTAACTTACAATGTAAGGGCAAAATTTAGTCTTGAGAGCAGTTAGGCTAAACAGATAACAGGAACAGCAAGGATGGCAGGCTCTTTGTAATTCTATTAGGAATGGCCATAATTCCACTAGTATGAAGTCTAATAAGGAAAAAAGACCTTCCCTCAAAAAAAAAAAATGTTTGTCTCACACCCTGGACCATCAGGTTATTGCTAAAGGAGACAGTTCTTCATCATTCATATCACAGAAGTACCTAACATGATTATATATCTATCTATCTGTCTCTGTCTGTCTTTCTGTCTGTCTATCTATCCATTTATCCTTTGTCGAGATGCTTTTTCAGGACTGCATTTCCAGGGGTAAGAGTCACACTTTACTCTTAGATTGTTGCCCCAAGTTTCCATTTAGCAAAATGCAGCATTTGAACGGAGGTGGATGACAGAGTCGACCAGGCAATGTGGCCAACCCGAAGCTACCCTGTGCAAAGCTGAGCAGCCGCCTGTAGGTTGGGCTCTTCTACCAAAGCCCCAGAAACACCGCATCGTTTCTCATCTAAGACAACCAAGAGCTCCGAAAGGCACCGGGAGATCCCTGCCTGTCTCAGCATAAAAAGCAGTAGCAAGATGAAAAGTCTCACTTACCCTAGATGCCCAGATGACCACAATCCAGATGCCCAAGAAGCCAAATTTATTTGAAATAGGAATAAAATGCTCCTCTTCCCCTGCTCCTGATCTCTGAGCACAGCCTGGGACCAGCCTTCCTCCTCCTTTCATTAGCTGGACATGTGTCAGCTCTCTCACATCTGTGATTTCTCACTGACTAGAGCTGCCTGTCCAATTCCAGGGAAACACAGATGGATCCCAGATGGGAAGGTCCTGCCAAACAGACCAGCTCTTTACCTTGCCAGAATCCCTAGATACACACACATACACACACACTCCCTCTCTTCCTCCCTCCCTCTCTTCTCCCTCTTTCTGTCTCTCTCTTTTCCCCTCTCCCTCTCTCTGTCTCTCTCTCACCCCTCCTTCCCTCCCTCCCTATTACCAGGGCTCCTTGCCAGCTGATGTCACTAAGTACACACCTCCCAGTGGTTCCTAGCCAATCTGACATTAACGTGTTAAATACGCGTAATTTGTTTATGGCTGACAATAACAGCGATGAGATTGTGCAAACTCTCCCCATGATACCCCAGTAAATGTAAAGAGGGACAAGGGTGCAAAGGCAAATGCTGGGACATTCACTTCTCTAGTAGCTCCCTAATATTCTCTGTTGTCTTTTTGCTTTCCCTATTGTTAGACTAGCTTCTGCAATTGCTGGGGCCCTCTTCCATGCTTGTATTCACTCTAGGGATGCCTTCCCCCCTTCCTACCCACACCACCCTAAGAAAAACTGAATTTGAACATGAACTCAGAAGTGGGGCAAATGTAGTAAACTTGCAAACTCTGAAGAACACATTCTGAGACCTATGGAAATCACTCATACAAGCTGCCTCTCCACTCTAGATTCAGTAGCTCTGCAAAACTGGCATGTGTTTAAAATTAGACAACTGCAGAAAAGACGGGGAGGCTGTGAAGATTATACGAGTGAGGGGAACACACAACTGAGGGACAGTCAGAGGATCAAGATAGGAGATGGGCAGGAAACGGGGCTAAGGCAGTGGTGGGGGGGCGGCTCAGTCACTGTGGGACTTTCAGAATTAGTGTTAGAATGTCAATACCAGTTCATATCCTGCTATACAGTACATCAAATACAGGAGGTTAAGTAGAAGAAAGAGAATTAAACTCATTTGGATTTGCAAACTTGTTAAATTTTCCCCCATTTGAAATCACTGATTTAATATCATACAACTAAACTGGAAAAACTCCAGTTCCCCCCTCCCAGACTCAGGTTCCTTGCAATTCCATGAGCTGTCCAGCAAATTATTCTACCCAAGGAGTATATATAAGGGGGAAAACACATCAGGAAGACTTCCCATGCTGGGATGTCCAGTCCTCCTCAAAGGGACTTATACCATCCCCTTTTTGTTCTCATTTCTTTCCTTCTTCCAGGGAGCCATACTTAGGCTCAAATAATGGTGGGAAAAGATGGTCCAAGTCAAAGGCAATTCTCTGTTCCTTGTATTCGGTATCTCTGACTTCCTTCTTCTTCCCTCCCTTTCTAGTATATAAGTACAGAGGCTCAAGCCTACCCTCTCCACACTTTGCCAGCATATCCTTCCTCAAAACTACATCTACATGTCTTTAAAAATAAACCAAATATGAAAAAAAAAATCAAAGACATCAATAAAAAATTACTGAAATAAAAACAAATTAAGCGAAAATGAGAGACAATACACTGTTAGAAGGGCTGGACAAGTCAAAAAAAAGTTGAGTTCAAGCCTCAATAGTGCCTAATGAGCTACATGACCTTGGCCAAGGGTTTCCCCAAATCTAGACCTCAATTCCTTCCCATCAAATAAGAATTCAATGCGATGCTTTTTATGTTCACTACTTTTTAGAGCGTTATTGAGAACCATTCTTTTTACATCATAGATACTTATGAATAGACTCCTTGCTCCTCTAATCTGTTGTAAAAGGAAAACCAGATAAAATAATCCAGGACTTATTATACTTTGTCCATTTGTGACTTCTTTTTGCCTGAGAAATTTTTAGGTGATGCCAGGTTTATAGGTATGTAAGATAGACATACAAATCAAACATTTACTGATAATAAATCATAATTTCATGACCCTGTCACACACTTAGTTGTGAGACTATAAGAGTTGGGAGGTTGCAACCCAAAGTTTAAGAAAGTGGAAGGTAACCCAAGCAACTATACCCGATGCTGTATGCGGCAGTCTGTGTCCACAGTCTCCAGTTTTAGGTGTCTTTTGACCCTACTACTCTACAATTCTGTATTTTTTTTTTCTTTAACAGAAAGAAAAGATAAAGAAAAACACAAATTAACCAAAAGAGATTCTCATTGTGAAATTTAATATGGAATTAAGATCACAAAAACTTGCAGTTCTGAAACTAACTTAATGTTAATTCAGGAGTGAAAATAAATGATTATAAATTTACATCACAACCTCATCAGTCATAATAGACTGCTAAATAATCAGTTTATGGGAGACAAGTGGCCTTTATAGGAAAAAGTGACCTTGAAAGGCAAGAGCCCTTGTTTTGGATGAATTTTCTTATCTAAAAATAAGAGGGTTAATTGGAATAGATGGCTTTACATTTCCTTTGAGTTCCTAATCCATAATTTCCAAATCCTTTAACCAGGGCAAGTCTAAAATGAGAATATATCACTTGAGAATGGCTCACTATTTTGAACTAATCAGCTTTGCTCTGACATCTCCCCTGAAATAGACAGTCTTAACACTTACTAGAAGTTTTGGTAAAAAGAATTAAAAGGAGGAATTGTACAAGAACAGTCTAGCATCCTCCCCTCCCCCCCATCTAGTTTACAGAATCACGGAATTTTAGAGTTGAAAAGGACATTAGTTGTTATCTAGTCCAACCCATATGAGAAATAAATTCCTACTGTAACATATTGGACATATCTGGGCTCTGCATGAAGACTTTCAGTGAGAGACTACTCAACACCTCCCAAGGAAGTGCAGTGAAAGGTCATGTGGTACAGCAGAAAGACAGCTAGATCTGGAGAGAGACAATATGGGTTCAAATCCTAATTCTGAAACTTATTATTTGTGTGATCCTATACAAGTCAACTAGCCACTCTGGAACTCAGTTTCCCCATTTGTAAAATGAGGTAATAATAGCCTTTAAAGTTTCTTCTAGTTCTCCCATGGTCTTCTGCATTGCAATTATTCACATGTTCTATTCCATTCCTAGACTACACCTCTCCATGATAGATAGAAAGAAAAAAAAACAATTCAACATCTACTCTGTGTTAGGCAGCTGTGCTAAGTGCTTTACAGATATTGTGTCATTTGATCCTTACTCGCAATTCTAAGAAGTCAATGCTATTATGATCCCCATTTTACAGTTGAAGAAACTGAGGCAGAAAGAGTTTAACTGATATGCCTACAGGTAAACACCTCATAAGTATCTGAGGTCAGATTTGAACTTGGGATCTTCTCAATTCCAGGCCCTAGCTGCGTAGGTGGGAAAAAGAATAATGTCTTGGAGAGAAGAAACTGGAGAGCTTCTGGCTTGACATTAGAAAAAACTTACAATGAGAGCTGTCCAAAAGAAACAAGTAGGAGTTAGTGAGCTCTTTTCACTGGAGGTGTTCAAGAGAAGATTGACTGACAACTTCAAGCATGTGAGGAAATTCCTGGTCAGGTACAATTTGGAGTGAATGACTTAAGAGTCTCTTCCAACTCAGATTTTGGGATCCCCTCCAACCAGAAGGCCAGCATTTCATACCCAAGAGATACATAATAAATACCAAATAGACCAAATTGAATGCAACCCATGCCCAAAAGCTTGACATCTCAGGTTGATGGGCAAATTACTTCACTTCCCTGGCTCGGTTTTCTATTCTCTAAGAAGTAGAATTCAATGGTGTGAAGGTCCATTTTATCTATAAATTATGATCCAAGAACCTCTACCAAGTCATTCAAAACCTTTGGCACATACATGTGCATACATAAATACACAAATATTCAAATGTGGACAGAATAGATAGATATGCTATTCTCAATAATTATGTGCTGATCCCCATATGTCTAGGGCCATTTTCTCCTCAGCCAGGGCCAAACAGACACTGACCAACTTGAAGGATAAGTGCCCCTGGTCCCTAGTACTATCTCCAACCTGGTCACCCTGCTTCGGATGTTCCAGTTTGTCAGTTCTTTTCCTATAAAGCATAGCTCCAGAGTTGAATACAATACTGTCAGCTGAGCTGAAATGGGAATTGAAGACATCAAGATTGTCCTCTCACACCTTAGGCTGCATTAGTGTTCTTGGCCTCCTTGTCACGGTGTTGACAACTCATATGAAACTTGGCAGTCATTAAAACACCAGCCCTCTTCTTCATCTGATGGGCTGTCAAACTAGCCTTTCCCATCCTGGACTTGCATAGTTGACGTTTTGAATTCAAATGTAAGACTTTATATTAATTTCTATTAAATTATGTCACCTTAGTTTTGACCCATTGTTTTGTCTACCGAGGGCTTTTTGGATCATGGTAGTAATAGTTCAGACATCTGACAGCTATCCATCCCAAGTGCATGTTCTCTAGATATTGTATAATTGTATTCCTTGTGTTTTTGTCCAAGTCATTCACCAAAAAGTATCCAAAAAAGAGCAGAAAACAGATCCTATGGCTACCAAAGGAGAGCTTCCTAAAGGTAGAATAAGATTCCTTAATCATTAGTCCTAGGATGTGGTTCTTCATCTAGTCCTGAAGCCACATAACTTCAGCCAGCCCAGTCAGTCAACCAACCAAGAATAAATGTCAGGCACTGGGCTAGGAGCTGAGGATGCAAACACAAACATAAAAGTACCCCTGCCCTCAGAGAGCTCACATTCTATACCATGATTCGCTATCTTATTCCCAAGGATAAAGTAAGACATTTTTTTCAGCTATCATCACTGAAGATCCTTGGCTTTACAGCATGGGGGCATGTGGAATTCATTTTAGAGGGGCATCCAAAGAGTTAGCATTTTTTAAAGTACTAAACTCAATGTAGGGGCTGTGAAATTATGATTCATTATCAGCAAATGTTTTATTTGTATACCTATTTTATATACCCAGAGTCACATTAAAATTTCTCAGGCAAAAAGGAATGATGAGTGGAACAAGTTTGAGAAGTATGATTTAAAAGGAAACTTTGTTTGCAAATATACTTCATGAAGTTTGGCAATATTTACTGATTAGAGTACCTCTTCCCTTCTTAACAAGAAGGTTGCTGCTGTTGCAGCAATAGCCTCCTTGTTGATACACCCCATACTCCAATCCATCTGACATAGCAACCAAAGAAATTTTTCTAAAGGTCACCTCTGACCATGTCACTTCTGACCATGTCATTCCCCTACTCAATAAACTCTAGTGGCTCCCTGTTGCCTTTAGATCAAATAACAACTCTTTAGTTCAACAGTGGAAGTTCTTCACAATCCAACTTCTTACTTTTTTTTCTTCCTACAAAACTTTTTGTTTGCTTCAAAGCTCCAAAACTCTACTTAAAGTCCACTTACTAGAAAAAGTATTTACTAGTAAATGTCTGGGGTCACATTTGAATTCAGGACCTCTGACGCCAAGGCCAATACTTTACCCACTGCACACCCATCCACTATCTGCCCCCATCAGTAGTTTAAAAAAAATATTAGCTCTTTGGGAAACCCTCTGAAATGAATTCCACAAGATCCTAGATGCAATTGCCTTCTTTTCAGAAAATTATCTTGTACTTATATGTATACTATTTATATATCTCTTTATACAGTCTCTCAATTAGACTATAAGCTCTCTGAAGGCAAGGGCAGTTTCAGATTTATCTTGGTATCTCTAAGCATCTAGCATGTGGCTCCTGTCATAAAAAAAAAAAAAAAAAGCTACTTAAAACAGAATAATTAAGTTTAGATTTCAGCCAAATTAAAACTTTTGTCAATGGAACAACATTCAGACATTTATGATTTAATAACTGCCACCCCAACAAAATGATTTATAAACAAAGCACTTTTCTTACAACCACCTGGGATATAAGCATAAGTATTAATATTCCTCCATTTACATATGAAGAAACTAAAGTCAGGGAGAGCCAAGATTTGAATTCTGATTTCCTGATAAGCTGCCCAAGGTGCCTTCCACCTTCTACTATACTATGCTACCTTTCATAATATAATACCTTCTAATAAGCTGTTATTTATGTGGGAAACTACACAACACAAAAAATTTCTAGCACCACATTTAAGATTCGCCATGGAAAGTAGAGTACTCCCCAGTGAGTATAAACTCTCCTTGTGGATGAGTCACTAGCCCTGTTGGGACACAAATCATGTCCCAATCCCTCCTCCCTTTAAAATCTTTTTAAACCTTATTCCCTTCATATCTATACAATCTAGAGATCCTGGTCTCTTGGATGTTCCATAAACAAGGTACTGATGCTCCATCTCTCAGCTCTAGGCATTTTCTCCAGCTGTCCCTAAGCCTGGAATATTCTGCCTTCTCAACTCTTATCTACTGATTTCCCTGGTTTCCTTTAAATCCCAATTAAAATCCCATCTTCTACTGGAAGCTTCTCCCAAACATGTTAATTCTACTGACTTCCTTCTGTTAATTATTTCCCACTCATTTATTCTTTATATAGTTTTTTTTGTTGTTGTTTTTGTTTTGGTTTTTTGGTATCTTGTCTTCCCGAATTTAACTATAAGCCCCTTGAGGGTAAGGACTGCCTTTTGACTCTTTTTACATCCCTGACACTTAACACAGTACCTGGTATATAGTAGATGCTTAATAAATGTTTACTGATTGATTTTATTGATTGAAGTACTCAACTGAATTGGCAAAGCAGATAAAAAGTTGATGGGACAGAGTATCAAAAGATAAACAAAGGCAGATATTTATTTATTGAACCAACATATAAATCCTGTATTCTAAGGCAAAAGCATATAATGGGGAAAGAGCACTGCATTTGATATTCAGAAAACCCCCCAGGCCATAATTTTCTCACTTGGAAAGTGGGGTTCTGTTTCAAGTCCCTGATCCTTCTAATTTTCTATGATTCTAAGAGGACTAAGCCTAGAATAAGGTCAATCTCACCACTCAATTACATATCTACCCTAAAGTCCCTCTCTTGTCCCTTGAGTATTTTTCAAATCTATTAACTTGGACAAATAAAAGCCAATATTTGACAATGACTAGCATCCTGACAGAAAGAGAATACAAAGCTAGTTGGTGAGGATGTGGGAGCCAATCTCATCCATAAGGAAATGGAGGCAAGGTCACAGAGTAACAAAGAACTCTGGATTTGGAATGGAAGGTCCTCAATTTGAATTCCAGATTCTGTCACTTCCTATCTTAATGTCCAAAGTTAAGTCATTTGATCTCTTCGGACCTCCCATCCCTCATAGGTAAAATGAAGTAATTATATTAGGTGACTTCTGAAATTCAAGCTCTATTTCTTTCATCCTGTGACCCTGAGAGTTAGCTTCATATACATAATAAAACAGATTCTTGACAAACAGTGTTATTCAATCTATGTCAGCGTCCTTAACTTTTCTTCATTGAAGTAAGCCTAATAACTTTTCAATTAATTCAACAGAATCCATAAAAAGTAGAAGTGAATAACCTTTCGATTCAACTCAATAAACATGTACTAAAAACCTACTATGTTTCTGGCGCTGTGCTAAATGCTGGGGAACAAAAAAAGGCAAAGGATAGTTTCTGTCCTGAAGGAACTCACAAACTAATCCAAGCCTTTCAATATTTTAATCACAAATAAGAGTGCAAGGATGATTTCAAAAAGGCCTGGAGAGACTTAGATGAACTGATGCTAAATGAAGTGAGTAGAACCAAGAGAACATTGTACACAGCAACAAAATTATACGATGTTCAATTCTGATGGATGTGGTTCTTTTCAACAGCGAGGTGATTCAAGCCAGTTCCAACAGCCTTGTGGTGGAGAGAGCCATTCTGCATCCAGAGAGAGGACTGTGGGAACTGAGTGTGAATCACAACATAGTATTTTCACTCCTTTTGTTATTGTTTGCTTGCATTTTGTTTTCTCTTTTTTTTTTCTCTTTTGATCTGATTTTTCTTGTGCAGCATGATATTGTGGAAACATATACACAAGAACTGCACATGTTTAACATATATTAGATTTCTTGCCATCTAGGGAAGGGGAAAAGTTGGAAGGGAGGGAGAAAAAATTTTGGAATACAAGTTTTTATAAGGGTAAATATTGAAAACTATCTATCGTGTTTTGAAAATAAAAAGCTTTATTTTAAAAATAAAAGAAAAAAGAAAAAAACAAATAAGATTACAAAAACTCATTGGATAAACAGTCTGGTTTGTTTGGATTTTTCCATTTTAAATCATTTACACATTCAAGAAATATTTTTAAGCACTTCCTACATGCCCTTAGGAAAAGGAGCATGGGGATGTGGAGAGATGAATGGCCTTGGAGCCTGAAGGACCTATACTTAAGTCCCGCATCTGCCACATCCTGGCTGTGTGATCCTGGGCCATAAACTTCTCAGTAAGAATTCTAGGCAACTCTCCAGACAAGTTGGAACTTCCATTGATAAAGGAAATTTCCTCTCCACGGAGTTTCTTATACCCACAAAAATCACAGATCCAATGCTTATCATTATATTTTAGGCCCTAAGGGAGATAGAAAGGAGAGTACAGCAAGAGCAATCTCGGTTCGGTTTAGTAGCAGAGAACAAATAGAAACTATTAAACTAACATCTAAGTGATAAGAAATTTCTCATTAGAGAAATTCTTTTTTTGGCTCACATTCACTGGAAGAGTAGCTATTTGCAAGGATATTTACTGCTGTTATTCAACTCCAACATATGCCTGATCTCATTGATGTGGTTAGTCTTGCCAGTGGTTCTAGCCACAACCCAGACACACTGATCTATTCTGTGCTCTCATCCATGTCCTCCCATCAATTCAGTAGCGGGCAGGGAGGGAGAATTTACCTAACATGCTGGGGACCTTTTCACATTGCTTGGTTATCAATGAAGAACAGCCTGTCCATCTTATTATTTATTATTTACTCTTGAGGTAGGGTACTAGATAAAGACCTCACGTGAGGCCTAGAATCAATATCTTTCAGTAGAAATCTTGCTTCAGGTATTTGTTAGCAATGTAACCCTAAGAAAATCTTAACCCCTTCTCAGCCTCAGTTTCCTCATCTGGAAAATGGAGATAATCATAGATGCTATTACCTCAGGGTTATTGTCAGGATCAAATGAGTTAATATATGTAAAATGCTTTGCAAATCTTAAAACACTCTAAATGTTAATTACTGTTACTTGCCATCAATGTACGGGAAAACAACATACCAGAACTCTGATCAAAGCAATAACTATAAATTCAATATCACCAGCAGTATCTTCGTTTACTAGGAGTGCCATTACGATTATCATTCTCAGGAAAAGGACCATGAAGTGTCTTCAGCTCAAGTAAAATATGATTATGATATACCAATATAAGTTACATCATCTTGCTTACTGTCTTAGGGAGGGAAGAAATTTGGAACTCAAAAATCTCTTTTTAAAAGTGAATGTTCTACATATTTAATGTATTAGACTATCTGCATCTAAAGGAGGGGGTGAGGAGAAGAAGGGGAAAAGTTGGAACAAAAAGTTTTGCAATGGTCAATGCTGAAAAATTACCCATGCATATATCTTGTAAATTAAAAGCTATATAATAAAAAGAAAAAGAAAAAAAACAAAAAAATAAGTGTTAATGAAAAGAATGCTACTGTATTCAAAATAAAATAAAATAAAAATTCAAGAGTGAAAAAAATAAAAGTGAATGTTCTACATATTTAATGTATTGGGCTACCTGCATCTAAAGAACGGGGTGAGGGGAATAAGGGGAAAAGTTGAAACACAAGGTTTTGTAAGGATCAATGTTGAAAAATTACACATGCATATGTTTTGAAAATAAAAAGCTCTAATTAAATAAATGAATGAATAAAAGAGACAAAAATTGGAAGGAAAAAATTACTGTTCTAGCTGTGTGACCCTGGGCAAGTCACTTAACCCCAGCTGCTGCAGCACAAAAAAAAGTGAATGTCTATATTTTTAACATGTATAACATATATTGGATTGCTTGCCATTGACCGAGGGGGGGGGGGGGGGGAGATGGTGGAGGGGAGAGAGGAAAATTTGAAACACAGGCTATACAAGGGTCAATATTGAAAAATTATCCATGTATATGCTTTGAAAATAAAAAGCCTTAATAAAAAAATAAAAAGTAAATGAGCTGGAGAAGGAAAAAAAAATAAAAGCGAATGTTAAAAATTATCTTTGCATATAATTGAAAAAATACTTTTAAAAGAAAAAAAAATTTGGTGGGGAAGTGTCTGAAGGAAGGGGCATTACAAAGACAAGGTGTATTTCTACAGAGCTAGAGCTGCATTCTAGCAGGAAAGCTCAATTTTTTTCAATTTAGGCATACTACAAGTAATTAAAAACAGCACTTTCCCTAGATCATTTGCAGAGATTTATAATCCAGATTCTAACCTAGTGCCTTTCCCCCACTACACAAAGAAAAAAAAAAAGGGGGGGGGGGTCTAGTTGCTGCTTGTAAAAAGTCAGGCAATAGTCTTTTAGTTTTCACCAAGGACACAGGAGCAAAACCCAAAGTATTAAGGGCTAATTGAGGGCAGTCACCACTAACCAGCAGTCCTGAAGGGATAGCACTAGTGTCCCTTGGGGGAAGGCAACATGATAAAGTAGAAAGAGAGATGGATTTGTGGATTTGAATTCAGAAGACCCATGTGGACTAATGGAAACATGTTTTGCACAACTGCACCTATATAATTTCTATCAAACTGCTTGCCTTCTCAACAAAGTGGGTAGGGAGGGAGAGAATTTGGAATTTACAATTTAAATAAATGTAAAATTTGTTTTTAAAGGGCAGCTAGGTGGCACTGTGGATAGAGTCAAGAAGACCTGAGTTCAAACTGGCCTCAAGACACTAAGTAGGTGTATATGACCTCAGGCAAGTCACTTAACCCCAATTGTCCCAAAAATAAAATAAAATTGTTTCCCCACATAATTGGGGGAAAACAAAATATTAAAATTTAAAAAAGAAGATCCATGTATAAATCCCAGCTTGGCTATGTACTATCTATGTGACCTGGAGCAAATACCATAATGTCCCTGAGCCCCAGTTTTCTTATTTATAAAATATAGGTTGATATTCTGGAAAATAACTTCAAAAAAGTCCCATAGGCTGTTTCTATCTTTTGCTTCAATAGTCCTACTATTAAACAGCAAAATACCTCCAAGGAGATTTAAAAAAAAAAAAAGGAAAAAAAATATGGAGTCCATAAGTATTAAGCACATACTACCCATCAGGCACTCTGCTAAATAGCACCTACTGTAACTCAGGCACTCTGACTAGGCACTAGAGATACAAAGAAAGGCAAAAGATAATCTATGCTTCCACAATCTAAAGGGCAAAAAAAGCCCTGCAAACAATTCTGGACAAAATGAGTTGTATACAAGATTAACAGGAAATAATCAACAGACAGAAGACAATGGAATTAAAGAACTGTATATAACAAAACCTCATCAGCACCTTATGTCAGCAAAAATCTGCATGCAAAGTAGGCACTAAATGGTTGGGGAACAGCTGAACAAAAAGTAGGATATGGATAGAATGGAATAATATATACCAGATAAACTTGTGAAGATTTGTATGAACTGATGCAAAGCAAAGACAGTAGTAGGCAATGAACTACATAAGCAAGGACTGTAATGATGCAAACAGAAATAATACAAATTGGATTAATCACAATGGACAGTAAATACTAAAGCACAAAGGATGTGATACACTTGGTAGATAGAGACAACACAACACATCAGACTTGGTTGCTTTTTTGGTCAATGTGCTTACCTATGTTTTGTTTTCATTTTTGGTTGCATAAGAGGGTTCAGTGGTGGTGGTAGTGGTGGGAGAAAAATAGAAACAAATAACAAGATGTAAAAGGAAAAATAAAAGACATCATTTTTAAAATGAAAGAAGAAATTAAAATAATGAAGTTGACTTAGAAGACCTGAGTGGGTCTCTTTCACCTCTAAATGCAAGTTCTTACAATCTATGTAGCTGAAAATACTCTTTGAAAGGTCACTGCTCAAGACAGCTCAGAAATGCTCCCAGACCCATTTGGAAATGATAAAAAGTCAAAGAGAATGGAAGAGGACTCCCTGTAATTCTGAAAGCCAATTATATGGCACTCTTAAGCTGACTATGCTCAAGCTTGAATGAACATCCTACAGGTAGTGATACCTTGCCTGATTTCTGATAAATTCCTGGGAATTGAACATAGAAATTAGCCCACAGGCAGGTAGGTGGAGATTGTTCTCTTCTATATGAGAAAAGCTTTTAGAAGCAAGCAAAAAGGAGAAAACAATGCATTTGGCTCCCAGCAATCCCCAATAGCAGAAAAAAAAAAAAAAAGAAAACACTGACAGGCATGAATGATTGACCTGGGCAAAATAAATATACGAAATTTCTTAATCAGGAAACAAATATCTCCATTGGTCAAAGCCTCAAGCAGGAGGGCAGAGAGGTCTTTTTCTGCCCCAGTATTTTAAGATCCTAAGAATCTTCCAGAGAAATGTGTTTAGCCATGGTACCTACTGGTGAAGCATAGTATTGCAACCAAACTCCATTAGACAGTATATTCAGAAAGAAAAGGTGGAAAAAAGGACTCCAAGAATGTTAGAGCTAGCAGGGACCTTAAAGATGATTTTAGTTCAACCCTCCCATTTGTTTATTATTATTACAATTTTTGTTTTATTTTCAAAACATATGCATAGATAATTTTCAACATTCACCCTTGAAAAATCTTGTGTTCCAAATTTTTCTTCCTCTCTTTCCACCTTCATCCTTCCCTAGACAAATCATCTAATATGTTAAACATGTGCAATTCTTCTATACGTATTTCCACAATTATCATGCTGCACAAGAAAAATCGGATCAAAAAGGGAAAAAAATGAGAAAGAAAACAAAATGCAAGCAAACTACAACAAAAAAAAGCTGAAAATACTATGTTGTGATCCACACTCAGTCCCACAGTTCTCTCTCTCCAAAGAATATAATTCTTTGGAAGCTAGAATGTAACCAATAAGGAATGGAGAGATACAAGAGAAAAATTTTTAAATGCAATGCAAGAGTAAATAGTTAATGTAACCAAAGACAAGAAAGAGCTACCTTCCTAAAAAGTTTTCATTGTAATCAATTGAGATTCCCCCCCCCCCGCCCCCTTTGTGGTTATGTTTCAGATTTTATAATGCAAGTTTACACTTTACAGATGTTAAACCAATGTTGCAAGAATGAATTCCCTTGAGCATGTGTGCCAATGCAGAATTTTCTACAGGTATAAAATAAAATTCCACAAAACTGGCCTTCTTGTTTCCTGTCATTTGATATGGCACGATGCATACAAAATAATCCGAGACTATCAGAATTAGATGGAAGCTTAGAAGGTTCAATACCCTCACCTTTGACAGCTGGGCAAACTTAATTCCTGAATGGAAATTGCTCATAGATATTTTTACTTTCCATTTTTAAAACAAATCGTCAATGGAAGCCAAAATTCAACCAACTACTTGCATACACTATTGTCCAGTCCTAAACAGAAAGCAGAACTCTACCCAACTATCTATTTCTATTCTTTCCATTTTGATCTGTCACTTCCATCTCTATCCATCTCTACAGCAGGTGACTCTGAACATGCCCTCTCTTTGCAGGTGTCCTGATAAACCACAAATGTTTACACTCCCTGGACCTCTAGAATCTGTCAAAGGAGCATCCTATCCTATATCATGGCATATCCTATAAACAAGCTTACATGAAGCAGAATCAGTCTCTTTTCCTTCTGTCATTTCTAGGCCTTGGCAAGGAAGATAAATTTTTATTATCCTCTTAATTTGCTTTTATTATTTCCTATAAAAGACTTCAGAAAGTATTAGCCAAGTTTTGAGCTTATAAAAACTACAACAGAAGTTTTGGGGAAAGGAATGGAATATGACTTAGAGCAAGTGCCTTCCCTTATTCTAGACCTCAGTTTTCCCATCTGCAAATTGGAGGGATGAGGGGTAGAAGAGCAGAGTGTGTATGTGGGGGGAGAGGGATGTGTGTGTGTGCTCGACTAGCACAATAAATGGTCTCCAAGGAGCCTTCCAACTCTGATATCCTATAATTACAGTATAAGAAGACTCTCAGTTATTGATACCCACAGGATCTATGAATGAATCCTATTAAAGCCAAAGGAAGTTATGCTCATAAATACATTCTCCCTCAGAGTGACTAGTTAACAGCCCTCTTGGTGGGAAGAAAATGCAGCTTCATTATCAATGAACAATTAGGAAACCTCCACAGTGTGCTGGTCTCTCACAAAAGACAGAATCACTGCAGTACATTTAACAAACATACTCCTACATCAAAACGCTCATTATTTAAATTGGCACACGGTAGATTATGTTAACAGATTTATTTATCGACTAAGTCTAATCATATTTCCTCGCTTGGCATCAATAGGGTATTTATTATTTAAGTTTATTTCAACATGAGATAATTATTCAAAAGTTTTCCATATTTGATTTTTTTTATTACAGATTTTTGGGCTGGAAATTAAATCCTGAACTGCTAAACTAGATTTCATAAGGAGAAAACAAACAAGTTTGGGATTATTTCAGTGTCCTCACTTGTGAGTCCATTTTGTGACCCAGAGATTTCACATTTCACTATCATCTTGGAGACTAGAAGAATAGCATTATAATGGAGGCTCTTCTAGCAAGAAAGCTAGGCAAAAAATGAGCTGTTATTTTGAGTCATGGCAATTTTGGCTCTAGATAAAGCACTTCCTCCTTTGGCTACAGAGGTGGCAGGGGACTCCAGGTATAGAGTGCTGTACATGCTGTCCTACAGTGTCACTGTGTTAATATCGCTTTATTTATTTAATTTTGTTCCATCGTAAGAAGGGCTCATTTGGTGGTGGAAATGGGAAGTTTATCCAGATATTATTACAATGAAAAAACAAAAGGCATTATTCATATCTTTTTAAAAAATAAAATTCTATTTTATTCTCATCCACTTTGCTATTTGCCCTTGATTTGGGTGGTGGTAGTGCTGAGGGGGAGAGTATATCTGAAAGTAGCATGCTTTCCAATGAAACTTTTTTCCTGAAATTGAAACATGTTCATTCAAACATAAAAAAGTCACCATCCTCGAGATGTCATGGAACATATAAGCCAAACTCCCAAATAGAATTTCTAAGGCCCCTTCCAGTTCCATTCTATGCTCTATGGACCTTTACAGCTCTCAAAATTCCCTGATTTATCATCTAAGCATTTTCCAAACTACATTGGCAGAAGACACAAGGCTCTGAAGTGGAAACCCCCTTGGATGAGGCTCAGTATTTCTCCTCTTTCTTTTGCTTCTGAAATGTCAACACATAACAATTTTTCCTTCTAATACCTCCAGCCTCTTACATCTCATCCTAAGCTCCAGTGGCAAAGAGGTATAAAGGATTCCTCTGGTTTCATTCCCACGCTTCTGGTGGCTCTCAGGGAACGGGATGTAGTCTCTCTAGGATTTCTCCTTCAGTGACTGCATCACCACACCCGGATCCTACAAGGACCACCCTGGGTGCCTGGAGTTAGCGTCCAGGGGAAAATATACTCAACTAGGAAACAGAAACCATGATTCTGGTCACATCCATGGCACTGACTTGCTGCTTGTTTGAGAGTAAGGGGCCTCAGGGCCTTCTCCTGTAAAATGGGGATGAGGTGAAAGAGGGAGCCCTTTGGCCTAGTGATTACTAAGGTGATTACAAAGAATTTGATTTAATTCTATAAACATTTATTAAGAACCCTTGTTATACATGCAAGACACTGACTGTATTAGATGCTAGGATACAAATTCAGAAGCAAAAAACAGACCCTTGCTCTCAAGGAGACTATTCCCTATTGGAATCCTTTAGCTTTTCTTCTTTCAAAACCTAAACTGGTACTACATCTTGTAATTGTTCTCAGATTTCCAGTCTTCCTTCCTCTCTCTTTTCCACCCCTACAATCTATCCTTTGAACTGTGCACAGCTGTCAGGTATGGATACCTCACCTACTCAAAGCAATCTCATCCTGGCTCTCAGAACCTTTTTGGGATTCAAGTCAATCCAATTTAGCCCCTTACTCCCCTTACCTCCCCCCCCCCCAATCTCTTCTTCCTACAAGCTAAAATCCAAACCCCATCACTTGGCAATTCAAGGCTCTCTATAATATGACCACACCCTACTTTTAATTCAATATTCTCTTCCACTTTTTCTCTTTTGGTCTAAAAATCTATGGCAGTCAGACCTCTACAATCAGTCAGTCAGTCAGTCTGTCTGTCTCTGTCTCTGTCTCTGTCACACACACACACACACACACACACACACACACACAATGCTAGTCATTTGCTCATGATGTCTCCACCCACTCACCCTTGCTCTCTGCAGTCTCCATGCCTGACTGAATCGAATATTGTATTTTTTAAATTCTGAACTTGACAAACATCAAATAACCCAAAATTTCAAAGGGAATCTTGGATCTCATCAATGGTAGATGGATACTCCCTCCACTGGGACAAACTGCAATTTCTTTAACATCTTCCATCCTATATGATTCCTGTATCTTCCATATAGAATCCACCTTATGTACTTCAGGCCCTTTTCTGGCTCATAATATTCCAAGGACCCCAAGGCCCAAGACCCAAGGACCCCTAGGGTGTTTTTCCTTTTCTCTGGCTGTGAAAACCAATGTCCCCCCCCCTTTGTCCTGCTATAAAAGCCATCAAGGGGCCTCCTAGGTGGGAACCATTCTCCATCTTTCTCTAACCTGTGGATTACATCTAATAGGAGTTTGTTGGAGTGGGAGGAAGAGTGGGTTTTTTTTTTTTTTTTTTTAAGTCCAGTAAAAAAGTGAAATTGCAAAATTCCTCATTCTGTCACTAGGTAGAGCATATGGGGACCTGCTGTCCCAGAGCAAAAAACAAACAAACAAACAAAAAACCCAAAGCCTGGCAGAGAGAACCAAAGAACTCAGGCCTCAGTAGCATCCCCAAAACCCAGGAACAAAGCACAGTCATATTATATTCTAACAGATTTCACCCAGATGACACACGTGGGTGTGTATAATAAGAGGATTGATTCATATTTCTCTGGGACCTTATTCTTCCTTTACAACAACCTTATTGTAGGTTATATGTAGGCTATGTGTTTATTATTAGCACCCCCCACCATTTTACATATGAAGAGGCTCAAGTGTCTTGCCCAGGGTCACATAAAGCTAATGCCAGAGCCAGGATATGAACCCAGGCTGATTGATCCCAGGATGGTGTTCTTAAAACCATACTATCCTGCCTACGTAATATTCACCAAATATTTATTGGAGGTGTCATTGGTGACAGCAAAGATAAAGAACACACAAACTTCTGCCCATATGGAGCTTGTTGTCTACTAAGGGAAATAAGACATAGACAAAAAGAGCTATAATTCAGGGAGAACGTGATATGGGCCTGGAGAAAGCTATACAGTAGCTGCTAATATAGATCTGTGTGACTTTGGCCGAAACATTTCACTTTTTGAGGCCTCAATTTCCTAATCTGTAAAACTTGAGAACTGAGTCACCAGTTTGAACTTGAAAGTGATGATCTCTGTGCTTTAGACCAATGGCAGGGAGCCAGCCCCAACACACATACCCATACTCAAGTTTCTGAATCAGCTCCTGATAATAGAGGCAGAGCCAGTAAGGGAAGTTTTCCAAAATGGGTCAGCAACATGAATAACTTCTCATTTATTATCTTCTCAATATTCTTTTCACTCTAACCCCATCATCTCTACCACCATTTCCTAAATTTTTCTTCTCCCAAATCATCATCAACTATTTAGGGTCAAAGGATCCTAGAGTCAAACATGAAAGGAATCTAAGAAGTTATCTAAATCAATTCCTTGTTTGATAGGTGAGGAAATGGAGTTTCAGGGAAGTCCAAGACTTATCCAAGATCACACAGTTAAGTAAGTGATGAAACAGATATCCAAGTCCAGACTGATACTAAATCCCGCAATCCTTCCTCTAGAGCACGTTTCAACATTTCTAGACCCATTCTCATCCTCAATTTACCTTTTTTATAGCCAGAGCTTTCAGGCTGGAATGTTCTGACTCTACATCAAAGGTATCCCAGCTTAAAAGATTTTGTTAAAATAGCTTATGTTTCTGGCTGGGAAAGAATCTGACAAAGTAAAGCATTATGCTTTAGAAAAAACAGCCCCTAATCTTGGGATTTATAGGCCACATTTCTTTCTTAAGGACCATGCCTTAAACCCAAATCATTGGGGTTCATTGATTGGCCAACAAGAGGTCCCAGGCCAAGTCCCCTTTGGTCAAAGTTTGATCCCTGATTGGCTCAGAGTGAATATAAATAGCAATTGTTTCTGTTTTGGCCAGAAACCTTGAGGTAAAAACCCTTTAAACTATGTAAAAGAGGCCACTTCTTTGCCTCATTTCTTACCTAGCTTTACCTAACCACTAATAGGACAGTCAATTTGAGACCTTTTAAAAAAGGCCAAGGTCTCCCACTGCATCCAAGGCCATCCTGATCCATATCTTGCCACTGAACCCAGATGGCTCCAGAGGAAAAAGTGACGCTGGTGACCTTGCGTAGCGCTCCCTTACTTAATTATACTTTACCTGCATGTCATGGCCCTCTTTGAGAATGAAGGACAAACAACAACCACAAAAACCCAGTTGCTCACTGGGAATGCTCCATGAAGTCCTGCACATAACCTAAGTGGCCACCTCCAGGTTATACTGGTTGACCTCCTTTTACAACTTTCTGTTTATACCTACAATCTCCTTATCTAGGGACATCTTTTCCTGGCCCGGAGGACCAAACTCTTCTGTGGGGCTCTGACCTAACAAGAAGTAAAGAAACTTTTGAAATAAGGCTGCTACAGGAAAGGGGGTGGGTGGGTTAAGTTTTGCTCCGAGGACCCAGACTATTCCCACCAGCTGTCTGTACTCACTTGTCTGAGAGCCAACCACATGGAAACACTCAACCTCAAACTGAGTCTGGAACCATTTCTCAGGGTCACGAAAGTCAAAAAGCTGACAAAGAGCCACGGTGGCAATAAATGGTTTTAGTCCCACCAGGTCAAATTTGCTGCAAGACCTTACCAGTCGGTTGGTGATAAACTATGGTTTAAGGCTGAGCTGTAAACACAGAACAGCTAATATACAGCTTGGCCATAAATTGTACTTTTCCCCCAAACAAACTTTATTCAAGCTGGGCAATAAATTACTAGCATTTTCACCACACTATTCTTTTGTAAATGATTTTCCATCATCCTTGAAAATAACCTAGCTGCCAATCAACAATATTGCCTGGAATTATACCATCAAAGCAAAATAAAATAATGTATATAAAGTATTTTGAAACTAAAAAGTACCATGTAAGTTTCAACCAGGAGCATAAACCAAGTATCTACTATATACAACCAGCACTAAGAAAGGCACTGTGAGCAACACGAAAGATGTGCAAAACCCATTTTAATACTAATTCCCATTACAAAGACCTGGGGTTCTTGGGAGACTTCAAGCTCCAGGAGTCAATAGTATCTCACAAAATATCCAGGGTAAGGGAGGAAACAGTCTTGTTCAGTCTGAATGAAGTATTGTGCCCACTTCTGACACTTGTACCACCATTTAAGAAGGAAATTGAAAGTTGAGATAAGCCTGAGGAAAGTGATCAGGATAGGAAAACATCTATCCAAAGATATCTGAAAGTGTTGGGAAAGTTGAGCCTGAAGATTAGACTTGGGGGAGAAGGGTACATAATTGCTGTCCTCAAATATCTGAAAACCTGTCATGCATAGAAGTAGATATTCTTGGACCCAGAAGGCAAAAGCAGAACTAATGGGAGAGGAGGGGAGGTAGGTTAAAGTTTAATATATGCAAAAATTTCCAATAGACTGAAAAAACTAGAATGGGTTGTTCTGTAAAGCAAGCAGTGGCTGCCCATCACTGGAGTGTTTAAGCAAAGGTCTGTGCCTTCCTGTCAGAAATACTAGGGAGGGCTTTCTGCACCAGATCAGGGAGATTCTATGATTCCATGACAGGGTCTTAAAGAGCAGATGGGTAGTGTCTGTTTACAGGGGAGAAAAGGTGCAAAAGAGGGCAAGGAAACACTTAACAGACTGCTCCCATAATTACCTTATTAACCATAGAAACTATTTATGGTCGGTCTCCTAAGCCTTCGAGCATCTGAGAATTCCAAGAAGTCAGAATGCTCAGGGAAGGCTCAGGGAGTCTGTGGCTCTGGGATCTTTTGGCAGACTGGTTTATTCCAATGAGATGACCCTACCAGGCCAGCCATGGAGAAGTCCATCTGCAATTTTTCATATGCTCCCAGTTGGCCTTTACATAGCACTTTCTAGTTTGTTGCTGCCATTCATTTGTTTTTCAGTTGTGTCCAATTCTTCACAAACCCATTTGGGGTTTTCTTGATGAGAAAACTGAAATACAGAGAGTGATGTGACTTGCCCAGGGTCACCTAGCAATTAAGTGCCAGATTTAAACTGGCTCCAAGACTGGCATTTGTCACTTTGTCACCTAGCTGCCCCACTTTCTAGTTACAGAGTACCAAGTTAGCTAAAACAATGCTTTCCCAACACCGATAAAGAATTGCTATTATTACTGTAAAAGAAAGCATAGGTTTGAAATTGGCTAAGATATTGGAGGTCATCTAATTCAAACATTCCACTTTTCAACTGAAGAGGTTAAGACCCACAAGAACACAGAACCAGGTGTTCCTGACAGCAAGTTCCTGGCAAGCAATGGTGATCTAGACATTAGGTCAAACTGCCAACAGCCAACATTTATATAGTGCTTTAAGGTTTACAAAGTATTTGCCCTACAAAAGGTCAGTGAAGGAGGCAGAAAAAGATTTCTATTGGGGATTCTGGGGTACACATCTGTGATTTCATCGAGACAAGTCCTTCCCAGTGGGGAAACTCCCTCCACTCATGCAGATCTGCAATTATTCTACAAGCCCTTTCGCTTTGAGGAGCATTGAAAGATCAAATGATTTGGCCAATCATTCTGCCAGTATGTCCTCAAAGTGGAATTTACACTCTGGTTGTGCTGATTTTGAAACTGGATCTCTATTTCTCCTCTTTTTCCCTTCCCAAGTCTCCAATGACATGCTAACTTTCTGGCCAATCAGAAAAGGAAATTGACTCACCTGGGCCACATGAGCAAATAACAGAGTCAGAATTCAAACCTATTTTTTGACTATCTGGGGCTCATTCCCTTTTAGTTTCACTGGAAAATAGGAAAGATTCTCAGAGACACAGAAAGAAACTGGAATGGGTTGCTTTGTGAGATAGGAAGCTTGCTTCTCTGGTTGTGTTTAAGCAAAGGCTGGAATACCAGCTGTCAGGGATACTGTTGACATCTTTCTTCCAAAAGATGAGGCAGAATCTCAGATGTTACTTTTATTGTCTAATTCCCTCGTTTTATAAATGAGAGAACTAAAGTCCAGGAAGTTGTGATTTACTTCATGTTTTCCAAGTATGCTTCACCTTCAGAATAGGTAGTTCTGAAAAACTGGGCACGAAACACATTTTTGAAAAGCAAATGCAGAAAAATTGTGAATCTAAGAGCCAGAAATGACCTTAGTTCTCTAGTTAAGAAAAAACTTGGAATTCAGAGGGGGAAGGAACCTTCTGCTCAATTGAATAAGCATTTATCAAATGCATACCCTGCATATACCAGGTGCTGATAATCAGTTAACTTTTAAGTTCACATTCTACTAGACTCTCCCAAGTATGCATATATATAGTCCAAACCCTGAAATCTAAACAGGAGCAAGCAGAGGCCCAGAGCTATGAATCGAGTTGCCTGAAGTCATAGAGGTAGTAAGCAGCCTAGATGGGATTTGGACATTCCACCAGCTCCAAACCGTCTAGCCTCTAACCCCAGCCTCCTTCCCCAACATCCCCCTGCCTCTTGCTTACTAATCCAGGACACCAATCCCACCTGGGTTCCCTGACCAGCTTGTTTGGCTTCCATTTGCTCATTCCACCATCACTCTGGAGATTGTTAGGTCCATGAGCCAATTCCATTGGAGAAAGGAAAACTGGGGGAATCTAGAGGGCATCAGGCAACAGCCTCAAGTCACAAGAAGAAACATTATGGTCCCACCAATGACACCCTTACTGTATGGCCCTGAATAAAACCTTCCCTTTTCTGGACCTCAGTATCCTTAACATGAAAAATTAGACTTTTGGGCTAGATGCCCTTCCAGTGCTGATGTGCTATGAACTTCAAAAGAAGAAGAAAAAAGGAAATTAAAACTTTTGGCTCTTTGATTTTATTTATCAGGCTTAATACTGAAGCACTGTTTTGAGTTTTTCCAAAACTGTACTTTTAAATGGCCAAGGGGCAGGTCAGGGAAGGGGCGGGAATGAAATGGGGAGGGAAGAGAGAGAAGACTATGGTCAAGTCTTGTTTTTACCTGCCTTTGAACTTTTCGTTCTTTTTTTTTTTTTTTTTTTTTAAACTTGATCTTTACCAGGGTCCTTTGTTGTCAACCGGTCCACTGGATCATTAGCCTTGTAACAAATGGTGGTTTGAGGATAAAAGACAGACCTTTGGAGCAGGCAGTGGCATTCCAAACTCGAGACTCTTGGCTCCACAATGTCTGATTTCAAAGAACTGCTGGGAGCTATTAGTTTAGTTCGCCCACCCAAGCATGCAAAACTCCAAGGGCTCCCTTCCTACCACTCCCATATGCCTTCCATCCCTGCTCACACACAGAGGCCCTGGGATGCTGTGCTCACATTCAGCCCCAGAAGGGCTCAGGGCCAGTATGACCACAGAGCATGGGGAGTGGTGGGGGAGGGGGGATGGAATCCCAGGAAGAGGGAACAGAAAGGGAATGCTTTCAAAAATGAAGTTACAACAGATCAGGGGGAAAAAATCTGAAGGAGTAATCCTACAAAAATGCCTTTTAAAAATGCCCAAACACATGAGGATGAGACTATATGGCAGCAATATGCATGGTATGCTCCAGCATAACTGGACTTCCCTGAATATGCTCCATGCTTTCTTCTCCCTCTCTCTGCTTTTGTTCACACCTTCTTTTGAGTAGTTCGTCCTTTCCACAGCTTCCTCCCAGACCCCCTCCAAAGAGGTACTGTGGAAAAGCCTAAGATTTGGAGGCTGGGTTCAAACCTCCCCCCTCTGCTACTTACAACTTGTGAGATCTTGAGCAATCACCATTTTTCACTCCTCTGAACAATGAGGGGTTTGGGCTTGGAGACCTTGATGGTCCCATTGTACTCCTCCTAGAAGGTCCACCTTAAAGGCCACCTTCAGCATGAAGTCCTTCTTAAATCCCAGTTCAGCTGAAAATAATCTGTTCCCTCCTTGAGACTTTCACTCCCATGTCACTTGTCACATATTGTCTCATGTGTTGGCCATGCTAGCCAGTCATCCTAACCCCTTCTGGGATCTCACTGCAGGGATCAGTATGGTATAATGGCAACAGCAATGGATTTGGACTCAAGGACAGGTTCAGATCCTGACTCAGATACTTTCCTAGCTGTGAGACTCTGGACAAGTCACTTAACTTCTCAGCCTCAGCTTTCTCATCTGCAAAATGGAGACAGTAACACTCATAGTACCCACTCCCATAGAACTGGGAGGATCAAATTGAATAAATGTGTACAACATGGTTTATAAACGTCAAAGACCTAAAGAAATGGTTTTTATCATTATTATTTAATTAATAGATTAGTATTAGTTAGTTAACTGATAATAATGGAATCACAGAAATTTAGAGTTGGAAAAGACCCGACTTCAGTGATCATACAGGCCAAGCCATATTGGAAAGCAAATCCTACCGAAACACTGGCCACAAGCAGTCATCCCATCTCTACTTGAAAACTATGTGGAAGGAAGAACCCACCACCTCTAGAAGAAGTCTATTATTTCACTTTCAGATTGTCTCTTCCACTAAGTCTAAATTTACCCCCGTAGCTTCCACCTGCTGCCATTGGTTCTACCCCCTTGGGATCAATTGGAACAAGCTTCAGCAAATGCCTCCTCCTACATGGCCTCTTCTTCCCCAGCTGGCTGCACTCCTGTGTGTCCTTGGGGTACCTTCCTTGCCCACCCCCCAGTTTTCTTTTGTGTATTTTTTCCTTGATGGAAAAAAAAAAAAGATTCTCTTCTCTCTCTCTCTCTTTTTTTTTTTTTAAATTTGTATCCCCAGCACTTAAACACAGTGCTTGGTAAGCCCTTAAGAAATATTTAAAAACTATCTGAAAATTAATATACTTGCTAGGTGCTAGGCACTGTCTTGGGTGTTAAGAATACAAACAGAAAGATAGTCCCTTCTTTCATGGAGCTTATATTTTAATAATACAATAATTCTAATAATAATAATGTCTTTCAAGTATTTAATTCCATTCAAGTATGGGATTCCGAGAACTTAACAATTCTATAGAATAGGTCAACCTTGGAGGAATCAGAAACTTCTCAAAAATGAAATTCTAAAGATACAAATGGAAACCATCCCAAGGAGGAGAAAAAACAGAAGTTATCTGAAGAAATTGGTATGTATGCACAGGAAACTGACCAAGCAACTTGCATTTTTAAAAGACAGATAACATAAGGCTTCTGGAAGAAAGGGCAGGGAAAAGAGGATAAATATAGCAATATGGTATAGGTCTATAAAAATTAGGACGGGAATTGTAAAGCTTTGTATAAGATAGGGATGGTAAAGGATATTTAAGTTAAATTAAAAAGTGTGTGTGTGTGTGAGTTTTCTCAAGCATGGGCACTTCATCCTAATGATCAAAGAAAGGCAAGGACCACTGCATGAGATGGGTGGGATGATTCTACCTGACATCAGAGAAGGCAGAACTACTCAAATCTTTTATTTCTGGTTTTTTTGTTTTTGTTTTTGTTTTTTTTTTGTTGTTTTTTTTTACTAAATACAACAGTCCTTGCACCTGGTAAAAGGATTTAATAAGCTAAAAAATGCATGGAGACTTCTGAGATGTCCAGTATATATTTTACTAGGCTCAATCTCCCATCCCAGAAACAAAATAGAATCCTCTAAAGTCAGACTTTGGTCTAATTCAGTTTGCTGCTCTCCTATGAGAAAATGAGACAAGCAAAACTATCAATCATTGGAAGATACTTAATTGTGACAGAAATGGAAACAAAAACAGAAGTCTCCACCTCCATTCCCCAAATGAACACTTTCCCACTCGGTAGACAATATACATACATGTGAAATCTTAGAGGAAAGTACTTAATCAATAGCAGGCATTTTAAAGTGAGTTTGCAACATTTTCCCCCTGAGTTAACACCCTGGCCCTTTACAGATCAAACTTGAGATTCTGGAATTGTGTTCTAAACAAGTCCACATACCACAAAGAGAAAACGACAAGCAAGATAGGAGCCATCATCAAAAGATATAAAGGAATCAAACTTAGTAAGGGCAGGCAGTGCCTAACTTATTATGTTCTATTCATAGTATTGTGTGCATGTTTTGTTTCTAACTCAGATAACAATTCCCCACAGAAACCATGTTATAAAAGTGGTTTAATTTCCAGAACAATTCATTAAAATATCTATCGATCTACAAGCAACAGAACCCCAAGACTCACATTTACAATGAATAGTAGCAATCTTAGCACTGGAATGAAATAGAATAAAATTAAATAAGAAAATTTATTACTCATGAATGTTAGTGCTAAAGGAAAATTTGGTTTTATTATTATAATTAGGATAATAAAGAGACAGATGGAGACTTCTGGATAAGTTGTGAAGGGTATTTCTGAGTCCTTTCAGAGGTTAATGATCCCTGGCTGCTCTTATTACTTCTAATTTCACTTCTAAGTCTATGGTTTTCCTTGATATAGTTAGTTTTAAACTGGTCAACCACGATTAGAATCATGGTTTGGATCACAAATCAATAGGAAAGAAGAATAAAGAAAGCAACAAAAAGATTTCCCTGAACTCACTGACTGGGCAAGGGAAGAAAAGGAAAAGAAGATGAAGAATTCCTAAGTACATATGAAAATAATTTTCTAAATAAGGACTAATTGGACTAGGAGTTGAAAAAGAGGAGAAAAATATGAATATATTAACTAGCCAAAAGGAAAGAAAAGAGGTGATGGGTCAGATTTTTTTCCATACTGGCCACTGGGTGGCACAATCTGCCTAAGAAGGCCTTACTGGGGTAGAACATTGGATCTCTTCCCAAAGGAGGGCATGGAATCCCGCTTTGGCAAAAGTTGGAGGATGGGAGGGGGGAGCATATGAGGGAAGGAAGGAAAGCACTTAATGGTCATGTCCCTGGCTCCATACTCAAATTTCAAGTTCAGATTGGAACTAAAGATGCAGTCTAGTCCAGAGCCAGAGAGCTTGAATTACTATCACCACCCTTCTGGGAAAGGCTAGAATCCCATAATCTTTGGGTTCAGATGAAGGAGAAAGTTAATGGATACTCTGAACCAGTGATCTAATGACATCCATTTGGAGAAAGGGAGGATAAGGGGGAGAAACATCAAGAAATAGAGGTTCAATTAGGCATCTGCAGTGTAGTAGAATTTAAAGTCAAAAGACCCAAATTCCACTGCTATTTAATAACTGTGACCTCAGGAAAGCTGCTTCCTACTCTATGAGTCTCAGTTTCTTCATCTGTAAAATGTGTCCATCTTGAAAGGCTGTTAAAAAGGAATTCTGTTTACTTAATAACCTCTAAATAACCTTCAAATTCTATCTGAACAATGCTATTATTATTAGATCTGAATCTGCCATACATCTTGGTGACTGTTTTGTAACTGATTCTTTAAGATCCAGAACAAATGCCTTAAGTTGTTCTCCCTCCTCTGAATTTATACCATATTCTTCCATTACAAACCATACTCCATTACAGTATACTCCATTGTGATGTTTTGTGATGGTCTACAAGCCTACACAGCACCATTTCCTGAAAATGAAAGATGTCCTATAGAACTTCATTCTTCTTGAGAAGGACCTCTGAGCTCATTGAGGACAGGACAGTACCAGGTCCATAGTAAATGACTTTTGATTTGATATTTGATTGAAAAAATGAAAACACTTGTCATAATTTTTCCATCTGTAAAATGGCAATATGAAAGAACTAACAGAAAGAAAGCCAAGACTGATAAAGCCATAGGTAGTGTAGATAGTACTTTACCTACTTTAATAGTTTTGATGGTCCTCATTTTACAAATAAAGAAACCCAGGTTTAGGGAACTTACTTAAGTGACTAGATTACAATCACAGAGCCAGTAAGTATAAGAGGAGATATTCAAACCCTTACCTTCGGGAGACTTTATAGCAATAAGAGCTACAACAACAGCTAAAAATCACTTACTATGTGCCAGGCACTGTGTTAAACATTTTATAATGATTTTCTCTTTTGATCCTTACAACAACCCTGAGAGGTAGATGCTAGTAGATGCTATTATTATAGCATTTTTATAGATGCTAAATATATATATTTTATAGATGAGGAAACTGCGGTAAATATAAGTTAAGTGACTTGTCCAGTATCTGTCTGAGATAGGATATGCACTAGTCTTCCTGCCCCCAGACTCAGTGCTTTATCCACTGTTCCATCCAGCTAGTATATTCATGAGAATGAGTAACAGTCTTGGGTGTAACGAAGTGGGTCCAACAGAGGGACAAACAGTTGTTGAAATTCTCTTTGGCCAAGTATGCTAGGGCATGGGGTATATGCCTGTAATCCTTGCCAATTAGGGATTTCTGAAGTTCCAGAATTCTAAGTGGTAGCACGGCTAAAATCAATGGATGTTTGAAGTGGGCCACTGGTAGAAGACCAGGAGGCTGGCTAAGGAGGGACAAAGAGGCTCAGAAATGGAGCAGGTTAAAGTTTCTTTACCAATCAATATTGGGATTGGTCATGTATGGTTATTGTAGTTCCAGCTGGACAAGAAAGATAGGGAAATTCAAGGAAAGAGAGAGAGAGAGAGAGAGAGAGAGAGAGAGAGAGAGAGAGAGAAAGAGAGACAGAGACAGAGAGACAGAGAGAGACAGAGACACAGAGAGACAGAGACACAGAGAGACAGAGACACAGAGAGACAGAGACACAGAGAGAGACAGAAGAAGAAGAAGAAGGAGGAGGAGGAGGAGGAGGAGAGAGAGAGACAGAGAGACAGAGAGAGAGAGAGAGAGAGAGAGAGAAAGAGAGAGAGAGAGAGAGAGAGAGAAATTGAGGGGGAGGGAGGGAGAGAGAAATAGGGAGGGGAGGAAGATGGGGAGAGAGGAAGGGTGAGGGAGAGAGATAGGGAGAGGGAGAGACGAGGAGAAGGAGAAGAGGAGAAGGAGAGGAGGGAGGGAAGGAGGGAGAGAAAAGAAAGCTGTTTGCTGGGCTACATGACAAATTAGATAGTGAGGATCTGTGGCATATACAAAATTGAACCAGACCTTGCTCTTAAGGGTTTACAATCTAGTTCCAAAGAAAAGACAGATAGCCAAAAAAAAAAGCCAAACAAATAGACTAGATAAATACTAGTTCAATACAACAATCCAAGAAATATCCCCAGGCAGCATTGATGAATAGCTAAAAGAACAGGAAGAGAGTATATGGTTCAGGACAGGGGGAATTTGCGGAGGTGCAAGGAGTAGTTGGGCAGGGATCTGGCTGCACCTGGGAGGAGGAGTTTAAATTTTAGAAAAGAGGCCAAATACAAAGGCTTAATTAATTACAGCACCTAGAGGGAGGCACTCCCACATTTACCAAAATAGGGGAGGAGCCAGTTCAAAATGAAGAGAAATAAAAGAGAGATCAGGTTAAAGAGGAAGGAGAACACGGGATAGTGATTAGAAAACAATCAAGGAAGGCATCTTGCAAGGAGGAGAGGGTGGTTAGCAAGAACTACAAAGAGGCCAAGGGGGAGTAAGGCTGAAGAGAGAGCATTGGATGGGATGATCTTGGCTGAATGGTCAGAACTCCCAGCTCTAAGCCCTCTGGCAGTTTGGGAGGCATGAATCAGAAGCAGATTCTTAGCTCGCTCTATAAAATAAGGAAAGGAGATGCTGGAGAGGTCACTCCAATCACATGAGGACAGGTGTACATATTTGCTGATGCAATCATGCAAATACACACCTGCACTGGCCAGGTGCAGGCCCACAGCACAGCCAGCCCCGCCTTCCTTCCCACTCTCTTTTCCCTACAAAAAATGCAGGCCAAATAAAACAGATATGAGGTAAGATCCTTAGTTCTCTACCTGGGTTTTTGTCAATCACAAAGAACAATAATCACCAAATCTTCATTTTTGAGGAAATTTCCCAACTGAGAACATAACTTGATGTTATTACCTTAACTAAAGTGAAAATGTTTATTCTGCAGAATCAGAAAAAAATAAATTATCTTCCATGTTGGGGAAAATTAAAATTAAAATCTCTATGATGAAGTGTAATGAACAGTCTGGAGAACTGATAAACACCTCTTAGGTGATAAGAGGAGATCTGGAGATGGAGAACACAGGGACCTCATCAGGCAGCTGCTGGGTTTTTTGTTACATAGAAGAGGTACATTGGGGAAGGGAGGCGATTATAATCGACTGAAAGGACTTTGATAAAAACAGAACTACAGCAAAAAAATAAATTAAAAATCTAACCAATTGGTAATTCTAGCTTTGGAAAATGACTGCTAGCAACAGAATTACTACAAACCTCTCCCCCCACTCCACCCCCAAAAAAACCCCAACCAATTGATAATTCTGGCTTTGGAGTTTCTGTTAAAACTTGGGACTTGTCATGGGTTAACAGAATTATGACCCAAATGCATGAAAGACAATGTGCTACAACATTTATTTATTCACGCACTGGATGGCTGAAGAACAGCTATAACAAAGCAATCCACTTCATATGGGTTTTGAACTGTCCCATTAATTTGTGGTGGCTCTGCCCTTTCGATTGTAGCTGGCTCTTAGTGACCTCATTTGGGGTTTTCCCGACAAAGGTGCTGGAGTGATTTTGCCATTTCCTTTTTCAGCTCATTTGACAGATGAGGAAACTGAGGCAAACTAATTTAAGTGACTTGCCCAGGGTCACAATGCTAATAAGTGCCTGAAGCCAAACTGAACTCAGGAAGAGATCCAACTACCTGCCTGTCCCATTAATATAGGTCCTTTATTTAGGATTGTCTCTTTTTTTTAAGTTGCCTAGCTGAAACATCTGGATTAGAAGGCACATTAAAAATAAATTAGTAAAATATCCTTTCCTTTGAAAAGGGCACAACATTTCCAAGTAATGTAGCTTACTCCACCCAGATACATGTCCACTGAGGCAAATTCCAGAAAAATAAAACAGAAAGAAGCCACAATGTACACAAGACCCCACATGTCCATAAACCCCTCAGTTACCACCAGATGGTCATATAAACAATGAAGGGAGGAACTGTGCTCGCTTGCTATTCAAACAGAACTTAGATTTAAATAAACACATTGCCTCACAGAATTATAGAATTCCAGAGTTGACTGGGACTCCTGAGTTCATCCTGTCCAATCCATACATGAATCTTTTCTCCATCATCCCCCAAAAGTCATCCATCATTTACTGCTAAAGCCTTCTGGTGATGGGGACTTCTACTACCTCAGGAGTCAGCCATTCCACTTTTAGAGAGCCCTAAATATTAGGTCAGCAGCTGAGTAGCACAGTAGATAAGCACCTGGCCTGCAGCCAGGAACACCTGAGTTCCAATTTGCCCTCAGACACATAATAGCTGTGTGATTCTGGGGAAGTCACTTAACTCTATTTACCTCACTTTCCTCAGTTTTAAAATGAACTGGAGAAAGAATGGCAAGAAAACCCCAAATGAGATCACTAAGAATCGGAAAAAACGGAAATTATTGAACCTGAGGAAAGAGAAGTAATGCATAACAAAGTTGGGAAAGGAAATCTGAAGAAATCTGAAGGGTCTTAAATGCCACAGGGAGCCACAGGGACCTCTTGCAAGGGAGACCTGTGTTTTAGGAATTTTAATTTGGCAGCCACATGGAAAAGGTTTGATGATTTATTTTTTTTTAGCACAGACAAGAAATGCCAGAATTCCTCCACTGGTGCATCAAACAACTTTAAGAGGTTATCAGGATTTGGGGGTTCTTGGTAGCCTGAAGTTTAACCAAAGGCTGCCCTCCTGCTTCTTCTGTGCTATTACTTACACACATCTCAGAAATATGACTATAGTACTTTCCAAACAGCATGCACTCAGGTGGCTGATTCCCCTCTATAGTGTGGACCCCCTCAATCTTCACTCTCTCCCACCATATGCTCATATCTTATCTGCTTATCGGAGGGGCAGTCCCAATTCTACTTCTGGTCCCTCCTCTTTGGGCATATTTAGGCTAACTGCCTCTTATTCTGGCCTCTTCTCAAACCTATCAAGGTCATTTTGACTCCTAACTGAATCCTCCAGAGTGCCAGCCACCTGGCACCTGCCCCAAGCTCAGTGCCACCTATAAACCCAGATAACACAGTCTTGCTTTCACCATCCAGGTCACAAAAACATCACAACTCTGGAAAGCAGAACCAGCCCCCCAGGGCCACCCCATATGGATCCCTTCCCTAACCCCCCAGACTCCCATTACTTATTAATCAAAGCTCTGCATTCACCAGGGAGGTGGTACTTTCTCCCTCCCCAACAGCAAGATGGGTTCGGTGACAAATATTCCCAATCCATCACCAATAGGCAGAATTAAAAGATTTGTTAAAATCAAACTAGATTATATTTATTGTTCCTGACACTCATCAAAGGAGATTAATTTAGCCAGACAAAACCTGTTCTTGAAAAGGCAGGCTGATTATTGACTGTTCTTTATACCAGAGAATTCGTTATTTCCCAATACTGTCCCATATAACAGAATATCATATCATGATACTATTCGACATTACCTCTTCAAATCAGTCAGCTAGCATTTAGCAGGCTAGCACCGGGGATACAAAGAAAGGCAAAAAGCACTCTCTTCTCAAGGAAAACAACCCACAATTATGGCCAAACAAGACATAGGTAGGGTCTTGTGGAAGTGGTCTTGCAAGGTTCCAGATTTAAGGGGACTGAGAAAGGCATCTTGCAAAAGGGGACTTCTGCTGAGAGTTGAAGGAAAACTGAAAAGCCAGGAGACAGAGATGAGGAGGCAGGTATAGGAGCCAGCTGGTGGAAAGTGCTCAATTAGGGGATGGAGTGTCAAGGTAACTTCCGTATTTTTCCTAGGACATAGGTTCTAATGCTAGCAACCTGAGCAGCAAGTAAATACTGTTCAGGTTTTTAGCCTTCCATGTATTTGAAACAGCACTTTTGGGACAGATAACTGGTTCAGTGATCTGCCTCAAAGGCAGCTATCAGTGGCCTGAAGCTGTTTGGAGTTGTTTTGGGATGGAAGCCAAACTAATGCACCTGAAATGTCTTTTGGGTTCATATTAAAATAAGCCTGTCTTCCCTAAGCACACACCAAAGGGAAATGAGATCTTGTTTGGTGCTTGGGACTGAGAGAAGGGGCGGGGTGGAGAGAAGGAGATGGGGGAGGGAGAAGAAGCAAGTAGCTGGTACTAAGATTTACAGATAATAATCTGCTCATGGATAATACAAAAGTCAATTATCTCCAGCAAGGATTCTTAACCTAGCATCCACGAAATTGTTTTTAAAAACATTTTAATAACTACATTTCAACATAGTTTCCTTTATAATCCTACACATTTTATTTTATGCATTTAAAAAACATTATTCTGTGTTATGGAATATTATTGTTCTATAAGAAATGACCAGCAGGAAGATTTCAGAGAGTCTTGGAGAGACTTACATGAATTGATGCTAAGCAAAATAAGCAGAACCAGGAGATCATTGTGCACAGCAACAAGAAAATTATACGATGATCAACTCTGATGGACATGGCTCTCTTCAAAAATGAGATGATTCAGGCCAGTTACAATTGTTCAATAATAAAGAGAGTCATCTATACTCAGAGAGAGAACTATGGGAAATGAGTATAGATCACAGCATAGCATTCTCACTCTTTCTGTTATTGTTTGCTTGCATTTTTGTTTTCCCTCTCAGGTGTTTTTCTTTCTTTCTAGATCTGATTTTTCTTGTGCAGCAAGATAACTGTATAAATATATATACATATATTGGATTTAACATATTCTTTAACATATTTAACTTGTATTGGTCTACCTGCCATCTAAGGGAGGAAGTGGGGGGAGAAGGAGGGGAAAATTTGGAACAGAAGGTTTTGCAAGGGTCAGTGTTGAAAAATTACCCATGCATATATCTAGTAAATAAAAAGCTATAATAATGAAATTTTTAAAAAAACATTATTCTGAGACAAAGGCCATAGATATTACTGGACTTCCCAAGGAGGCTAAGACACCAAAATGGTGAAGGAACCTTATTCTCCAAGACAGGGTTAGACGATCTCTATTCCTACTGGAGGATTTGTTACCTCCCATAAAAACTTTGCACTTTTATCAAACTGTGCATACCCTTTGATCCAGCAGTGTTTCTACTGGGCTTATACCCCAAGGAGATACTAAAGAAGAGAAAGGGACCTGTATGTGCCAAAATGTTTGTGGCAGCCCTGTTTGTAGTGGCTAGAAGCTGGAAACTGAGTGGATGCCCATCAATTGGAGAATGGTTGGGTAAATTGTGGTATATGAATGTTATGGAATATTATTGTTCTGTAAGAAATGACCAGCAGGATGAATACAGAGAGGCTTGGAGAGACTTACATGAACTGATGCTAAGTGAAATGAGCAGAACCAAGAGATCATTATATACGACAACAACGATACTGTATGAAGATGTAATCTGATGGAAGTGGATTTCTTTGACAAAGAGACCTAATTCAGTTTCAATTGATCAATGATGGACAGAAGCAGCTACACCCAAAGAAAGAACACTGGGAAATGAATGTAAACTGTTTGCATTTTTGTTTTTCTTCCCGGGTTATTTTTACCTTCTGAATCCAATTCTCCCTGTGCAACAAGAAAACTGTTTGGATCTGCACACATACATTGTATCTAGGATACTAGGACATATTCAACATATATAGGACTGCTTGCCATCTAGGAGAGGGAGTGGAGGGTGGGAGGGAAAAATCGGAACAGAAGTGAGTGCAAGGGATAATGTTGTAAAAAAATTACCCTGGCATGGATTCTGTCAAAAAAAAAAAAAAAAAAAAAAAAAAAAAAACTTTGCACTTTTATGGAAAGTTTTCCGGCAAACTTTGCACTTTTTGCTTTAAAAAAAAAAGGTTCAAAGAATTTTGAGATCTAGGATTTTAGAAGGGATGACTTTACCTCTAAGAGACTCAGTTTCCTCATGTATAAAGAAGGGACTGAACAGGATGACCTCTAAGGTCCCTTCCCACGCTATATCTTATGACCGTAATTGAATTCTACATTGCCCTCTTTTCACTAGTCCCTTAGACTTTTTCCTATAGCTGATGTTGACCTGCCAAAAATGTGCCTTGGATCATTCCCACCATTTGCTGCTGCTGCCTTTGCTCCTACTCATGTCTGAAGGAAGGAATGAATGAATTAAAAAAACAAAAACCCCCAACATATTGGGGCAACCAGATGACAGTTGATAAGAGCACCAGCCCTGGGGTCAGGAGAAGTTCAAATCCTATCTTAAATACATACTAGTAGTATGACCCTGGGCAAGTCCCTTCCAAAATAAAATAAAATAAAGAATAGAAGAAGCTTTCAACCCAGAACTGTTTTTTTTTTTTTTTTTGTTGTTTGTTTGTTTTAAAGGAAAGTTGAAGAAAATTACAAAGTCAAGTTGATTGGGTCCATTACAAATTTATGTTACATAATCCCAACTGGAGCCTCATGGAAGCAATCCTTTTACACTTCCTCTAAAATGATTCACTATCCCACTCCCCTGAATGTCATTTCCAACTCTTTCCTCCTTTCCTTCCATATTCTTCCCTCCCCCGACTCTCAACTGAAAACCCTGCCTCATATTTCACTGAAAAAATTTAAACAATTCATTGAAAACTTGCTCTTCTTCCTTTCTCTTCATTCACATCACTCAGGTGCCAGGCTTCCCCTATAATCTCCTCCTTCACCCTGGTCTGAAATGAGGAGCTGGCTCCTTGCCAAGGCAGATCCTTCTATATGCATAAGTGATTCCATTTCATTTGTTCTTCTCTAGAAGAGTGCATTCTCTTATCTCCACCTTTACTATATTTTAATCTTTCCCTATGTACTAGCTATTTCTCTACTGCCTACAAATATGTCCATATCTCCTCATCCTCAATTAACCTTTAATTTATCCTCTCTAAGTAACATTATATCTATTCCCTTTCATAGCTAAAATCCTTGAGAAGGCCATCTATAATTGGTGCCTTCATTTTCTTTCCTCTCACTCTCTTAACTCTTCACAATCTGGTGTCTAACTATATCATTCAACTGGAACTGAATTCTCTGGAATAACCAATGATTTCTAAACAAATCGAATGGACTTTAGCTCAATCCTTAGCCTATTGATTGTTTCTGAAAACTGAGAAAAATCAAACTGATTTTGTTCTGCAATTGATTTCATTTTGGATCACTAATAAAATTTTGTATAACTATGTAAATCATGTTTCATTTGTCTACAAGTTCAGTTTTCCTGTCAATTATTTGTCTCTGATTTAAGTTTAGAGGTTCGGTTTTCCCGTTAATCACTGTTCTATTTTTGTGTCAAAGAAATCTGTTATTCTTGAAGGATGCAGAAAGATGCCAGCTATCTCTGCAACACTATCCTTCAAGAAAGTGTGATCTGTTATCACCATGACACTAACTAGCCCCGTCAGTGGACACCACCAATGAGCTTTCCATAGCAACAAGATGGAAAGGGAGGTTCTTGCTAGCTCTGCATTCCAAATTTCCAGTCAGTCAGATCATCCCTCACTTCTATGATGCTTCTGACTCTGTAACCACTTTCTCCATCTATGATGTTGCCTTCTGTTTTTTGGATAACCCTCTCTTAGTTCATAAAAAATGATCTGTCAGCTCTCTTCAGGCTCTCAGGCTGAGATCTGTTCACTGGCAAAGTGAAACTTTGCAAACAAATTGCTAGGAGCTTTATGCCTCCTTTTGCCTTAATTTCAATCTTCTTGATATTCTCTTAAGATTTTCAAGACAATGTTCTCTCTAGATACTCTTTCTACCAGTCTGAGAACTCCTTCTCAGGCTCCTTTACTAGATCTTCAGCCAGATCCTTCTTACTAATCACAAATGTCCCCCCAAAGTTCTTCTCTGGGCCTTCTTTTCCTCTTCATGATTATTATTTTACTTTCTCATCAATCATCTCTATGCTGATAATTTTCAAATCTACTTATCCAAACCCTAACTTTTTTTTTCTTAATGTCTAGAATCACATCTTAAACTGATATCCAAAATTGAGCTCACTATATTTCCTCTTCCACAAGCATTTTCCTCTTCCTAATTTCCCTAACACTGTGGAGGGCATTACCATATTCTCAGTAAGTATCAAATTAAATATTTTTTGTTTAAAAAAATGTTCAGTACAATACCTAGCATATAGTAGTGTGTGTGTGTGTGTGTGTGTGTGTGTGTATCTATATCTTACACACACATATTTATTCCCTTCCCTTTATTTTTTTTTTCCCATTCCTATTCAATAAATTACAGTGTCTCCCCATTACCTCCAGGATCAAATATGAAAATTCTCTTCTCTGGCATTTTTTTAAACAAGCTGACCCCTTCCTACTTTTCAGTCACTTTACACCCTCCTCTCCAATACCTCCTTCCCATCTCCCCACTATGCAATCCAATGACACTGACCTCCTTCACTTTTCTTCACTCATGACACTCCATCTCTGACTTCATTTCACTGCCTTTCCCTACACCTGGAATTCTGTCTGTCCTTCATCCCAGCATTCTGGCCTCTTTCCGGTACTAACTAAACCCCCAACTCTTGTTAAAAAAAAAAAAAACAAAAAGCAAACCTTTCTCAAATTCTCTTACTGCTAATGTCTTCTGTTAATTATCTCCAATTTATCCAGTCTATAGCTTGTTTGTACAGCATTATTTTGCATGTTGTCTCTCCCAATTAAGCTGCGAGCTCCTTGGGAGTAGAGACTGATTTCTGCCTTAACTTGTATCCCCAGTGCCTTGCACATATCAGGCATTTAATAAAATAAATCCTTATTGACTTGACTGCCATGGGCAGTGCTCAGAAAGGCTGACTGCAGGATGCATGTGAAACTTTTTCTTCAAGAACTTGAGGCAAGTTAGAAAAACTGAGTTTCTTTCAGTGCTGTTTCTCAGCTACCACTCTGAGAACAAGCAGCTGACACACACCTTTTTTTTTTTTTTTTTTTTTTTTTTTTTTTTTGCCCGCTAATAGTCCTGGCTGGAGGCAACACCTGTGTAAGGGTAAAATCAGCCTGGAATCAGATGTGCTTGCACTCTGGGGCTAGGTTGGCCCCTGGGAAGCTGTGAATTTGCACTTCCCCTAAACTCTTCCCAGCTGTGCTCTGCTGACTCTACAGAATGTCTCCACCTGCTCCCACAGACGGCCCAGCTGCAGGGAGAGTGAAACACCTGGCTCAGGGTGCCCCTCCAGCCTCCAGAGCAGCTCAGAAGCACCGGGCCTCTCTTAAGCCAGATCAGCATTTCCATTGTTCACTCAGGGAAGCTTAGTTGGGTCCATGGGTTATCCTAGGGACTTGAAGTAGGACTAGCCACAAGCCTCTGTAATACATCAGGAACTAGCTAGAGCTAGAGACTTCAGACAAAATGTGCAGATAACCCAAGCTTCCTTTTCTCAGCCACTCTCCCTCCCCAAACAGTAATTAACTGGTTTAAAAAAAAAAAAAAAAACAAAAAAAAACACCCAAGGCTAGATGGAAAATGAATGGTTAACACATAGAGCCTCGAAGGACTGAAGGGGCAGTAGTTAGGACCAGTTTTAAATTACAGCAAGGCAATTTCTTTTTCTGAAAATGACAATGGAATTAATTTCCTTTTCTATCTGTTAAGCCAAGGGGCAAATTTACTCAACTAACTCTCTGGGAAGAAAATGTGCCTCTCTTCTGGGTAGTTTTTGGCAAGCCACAATATTATCACTTCTAAATGTTATCTTCAGTGAAACTAAAGTTTTATCTTAGAAGCGGGTTCTTAAACTTTTTTTTTTTTTAAGTCAGAGACCCCTTGGGCAATCTGGTGAAGCCATGGAACTCCCCAGAATTGTTTTTAAATGCATACAATAAAATGTACAAGATTAAAAGGGAAACCCGCATAATGAAATATAGATATAAAAAAAAATTTTTTTTAATTCACAGAACCTTCCTCATTATTAATTCCCCATTCTAGTCATTTTTCCAATCAAAGTACCCCTCCCTTTTAAAGGTAAAAAGTCCCTGGACAATAGGGACTGTTTTTTGCTTTTTGTGTTTTTATCCAAAGCACTCAGAACTGGACAAAATTCATAGGCTTATTAATTGTTTTTCCATTCATTAATTCAATCAAATGTCCACTCTCTACCCTACAAATGTCAAAAGTCAATTCAATAAGCATCTGATAAGTAGAACACCATGGGTACATACAGTTCGAGACTCAGAAAATGAAAAAATAAAAGACTGTTTCTCTACTCTCACCCTCCCTCCCACCCCCAAAGCTTACATTCTATTGCTATCCAAAGCAATCTGTTCAATACCAGTGGACTTTTTTTCCCCTTGAAACACTCACCCCACAACTTTCCTTATCACTTTTTAAATAAAACACTTCCACAAATATTTGCTGAATGAACAAACACTAGCAACCTGGCAAACCAGTTTCCCCAAAGTAGTTTTATGTGCACAATCTTAATGGATTCTCACAAAACTCTAGGAAGGTGGACATATCAGGGATTAGAATACCCATTTAACAGATAAGGAAACAGAGGCTTATATGCTAATAAAAGACTTGCCCAGCTAAATTAGTGTTAGAGAGACAAACAGAACTTTTGTCTCCAAATCTACTGCTCAATTCAGGACACCATGAAATTCTTTATATGCTCAGTTTACACTTGCTCATATTATGAGCTCACACTTTCCTTAACTAGAGATAAGTTCAGCAAGGGACAAAGGACTTCATTTGTTATTTCCACCCCCATTACCAAAGGAATATCTTAAGCTCTGGCCATGGTAATGTCACCTATTAAGATGGTCCACACCAACTGAGTCATCCTTTTTTGGGGGAGGGAGGAGGTTGCCCCTGAGGAAAATCCTAAATATTGAGGAATTTGATGCATGCTAATCTTTAACATTAGATGTTAAAAACAAAATCCAATCTGCTGGGGACATAAGGCAGTCTGCATAGATGGCCAGCTGTCTGTCTCTAAATTGAGACCTGGCTCAAGGCACAGCAGCAATATAAAGGACAGGGCCATCCCTTCAAGCTCTTCTTGCTCCTTCAGCAAACCTAAAAATGGGCCCTGGTTCTACTCTAACAGAACTTTACAGATCTTTTATTTCTTTTTTGTCATTAGGCAGATGGAGCAATATCAGCTCTCACAACCCCCAAGTAACAAGGAGCACCTGGAGGAACAAATGCTTCCCTCTGGCCCAAATGGATAACTATGAACTTTCTGAGAAAGAGAAAAAGATCTATCACATACAGGTAGGTCAACCCTTGCCATGAAGAACATTGGGAAAGTTGTCTACCAAAAAAAAGATGGAAAGGTGTGATCTCTTCAAAGGTTGGTCAATCCCCAAGAGATTAACAATATCAACAGTGGATTTCTCTGGCCCTTGATATAGAATCAGCTCCACATAGATTAAAAAAAAATCTATTTTTTCCATTTTTCATGGTGCTTTTAGTCAGTAATATAAAAGGCAAACAAAAGGGGAACCAGACCACTAAACCCTACTAAAAGATTCCTGAAGGATGATATTGACTTAGAAAATCATGTTAACATTACTTATACTAAACTGTAATTTTTTTTTGCTAAAGTTTCCCAATTTTATTTTAATTAGATCCTGCTGCACCATGCAGAATATTGATGATTTTATTTTGCATATATACACCAGGTAAATTTAAATACTATTAGGACCATTTTATAGAGATAAGGCTCAGAGTTTTTTATGACTCTAGTCAGAAATCGCTCCACGGATGAAAGAATTAAGATTTGAACCCATCCATAAAGAATTGGATCCCAAGTCCAATGCTTTCCCCATCATACTTCACTACTCCTATATATTGCTTCCCCTGTGGTTTTGTTTTTATGTAAAATAACAACCTCTCTGAACCATTAAGGCCTAATCAAGAACATGAATGAGATGAGGTATCTATCTGCCCATAAGTATAAAACATTTCCTCTTCATCTAGAATTGGTAAGAAATAAGAATATTGTGGTTAAAATTATTGGTTTTGGTTAGTAGAGTTCAAGGGTCTTGATAGATTCAGGTTTGGGGAACATTAATTCTCATCATAAAAGGGAGCATAACCATCAATGCAATCCAAAAACAACACAAGTTCTCTGGGTATAGGGAGTGAAACAAGAGCGACAGACTGATCTTAGCTCTACTAACTCTAGCAGAAGTCTAAGTGACTACTTGTTAGGGATATTAGAGAGAAGAAAAGAAGGGAAAGAAAATTTAAATAGCACCTGCTTTGTGCCAGGCAGGGCCTGATTTTCACAACGGCCCTCGGAGATTGGTGCTTTTATTACCCTTGCTTTACAATTGAAAAAATGGAGGCAAACCAAGGTTAAAGGACTTCTTGCCCGGTGTCTCTCAGAGCAAGTAAATGCCTGAGGCAAAATTTGACTCCAAGCCCAGTTCTTGATCTACTCTATTTGTACTGGCAATGCACTTTAGCCAGCAGTCAACCTCTGAAGTCCTTGAGGCCTCAGGGTTCTGTAGATTCATGCTGCCTCTCTAATATTCACTTGGAGTACTAGAAGTCACTTGGAAAGGTAGAATTCAAAACTTCACTGGGAAATAGGGCAGCTTGGTTTCGAAACGAAGCTGAGAATCTGGGTTCAAATCTTGTCTGTACAACTCACTGTGTGACCTTGGACAAGGCATTTGACCTATCTATAAAATGAAAAGGTTTGACTATGGATAATTTCTTTTTTTTTTTTTTTTTTATTAAAGCTTTTTATTTTCAAAACATATGCATGGACAATTTTTCAAGATTGACTCTGTGAAAACTCTTGTGTTTAAGGATAATTTCTAAAGTCTTTTTTCAATTCAAAATAGATGATCTATGAAATGTTCTGATGATTTAATCCCTAATAGCAAAGTATGGATTGACCAGCAAAAAAAAAGAACCTAGGATGTATAAAACCTAGTCTTTATTAAACTTCTTTAGCACCATAACAGGATGTTGGTTTTAAATTTAACTTTTGTACTTTGATTCAGAAAGGCCTTAATTTCTCAGCACAAAGATTTGTTAATCCTATTACATATTCTGGTGAACAAAAGCTGCTTTTGGCTAGGAACTCCAGCCTCCTCCATCCCTACCCTAAACAGCTACTCTATTCCTTCCTCCCTTTCCATGGGAACATGGGGATTTAGAACTAAGAATCCTTGGAGATTATACAGCCCTTAGCAAAGCTAGAGCAGCTACCCCGATAGCTAACAGCAGTAATGAGATTAGAACCAGTTTCCTGATTCCAAATCCAATATTCTTTGTCCTGTCCAATGACATCAATGCAAGGTGAAGAGTAGAATTCAAGCTGCTTGAGGGCAGAACTACATCATTTTTCTCACTATACTCACAGCACCTACGCAATACCTAGTATTAGACTACTAATAAACACACTTAGATGTGTTTGCCTCAGTTTTCTCATCTGTAAAATGAGTTGAAGAAAGAAATGGCATTCCAGCATCTTTGCCAAGAACACTCCAAATCAGATCATGAAAAATGACTGAACAAATTACCTACACCAAAATGACAGATTGGCACTAAGTGGTATAGTGGGTAGAGGGTACTGGGCCTAGTCAGAAGACCTGAATTCAAAATTGGACCCAAATAATTATTAGTCATGTGATCCTGAGCAAGTCATTTAACCTCTATTTACCTCAGTTTCCTTATCTGAAAATTGGGGATAATAGCACTGACCTCCCAGAGTTGTTGTGAGAACCAAATAAGATAATAATTATAAAGTACTTAGCCTGGCACATAGTAGGTGCTATGTGAATATTAACTACTAATCATAACAAACACAAAATACTGTGAATTTGTCTCCACAACAGCTACTTGTGAGAAGGGAGGAATAGGGTTTATTCTCAGTTTACAAATGGCACAACTCTGACAATGAATATGTGATTTGATCAATCATCCTTAAAAAGTGGTTACTAGTGTTAAAATTAAGATAAATCCAAACCCTTGGAACGTGACTGCAACATGGTGAAAAATACTGAACCAGACCCAGGAGAGGAAAGTTAGAATCCTTCCTATATAACTGTGAATAAGTCTGTTGCTCCACTCTGAACCTCAATTACCTCAAGCTGTACAGAAGGGTTAGAATAGATTATCTGTTAAGATTTGCTCTAGTGTATAACATTCATGGAGTTCATGGAAGAGACTCAGCCCTCTCATTTTAATCTTGAGGAAACTAAAGCTGGGGAGAGTGAATCGTATCTGTAAAGAAAAAAAAAAAGAAGAAGAAGAGGAGGAGGATTTTGCTTTTCTTTGTAACAGGTTGGTTTAAACTTCCTTTACTTTCAGGTATAGATATAACCCTGAGGTCCTCTACCTTGATTGGACTATCTTTCCAGGGTTTTGTTCAGTTCTGGGGGAACATTTTAGGAAATATATTGACAAATAAGAACATGAAGTTAACTGCTTTCCTCAAGTTGAGTGGGGTGACAGAAGAAAGGGATTTGAGCCCAGTTACTCTGACAAAGTCAGGCTAGGTACAAGGAATTATTTAAATAAGAAAAAAATTGCATATATCTAGTACACATAATTCTCCACAGATACCCCCACCAATATTTCTAAAAATAAATGTCACTCTATTGAGGATAGATTTAATAAAATCTGAAATCTCTTTTCTCTGTGATCTTGTGGTGTCTGAGTCAGTCTGGCATGTTTCAGGATTAATTGGTATGTAAAACAGACTCTCAGGCTGACTGTCTGTCTGTTTTCCCCCTACCTCACAGAGTGCCCTTATGTAAACAGGGTCTGGCAAATGAGCCTGTGCACAAAGAGGCCTTCCTCAGAGCAAGCCTGCAGCTCAGCACATGGCCAAGCTCTCACACCATAAATTACCTATTGGGAACTCAGGCAGGCGGTTGCGGCTGCCGGCAAAAACTGGGGCCAAACCATTGACACCAATCTGAGGAGCTCAGAGCGGGAGGAAGGAGACATAGCATCCAACTGGTAGTTGCCCATGAATCTCTTCGACAAAACACTCTGATAAGTGGTTATACAACCTTTTGTTGGAAAGCCTTAAGAGGGGAGAAACCCTAATTTTACCTCAAGATGCGACAGCCTGCAACATTTTGGATAGCTGATCCTCAGGAAATTATTCATAGGATCCTATAATTCAAGCTGAAAGGGATCTCTGGGACCATCTCGTTGGTTTGATCTAATTTTGCAGATAAGGAAACTGAGGCCCAAAGATCTTATCTGCCCAATGTCATTTGTAATGCCCTCTGTCCCCCCAAAAAAAGTCTTTGCCACAGAACACTTCTTTAAATACTTATTAAAACAACAATTATGGCAAAGGGGGTCAAGGAGTTCTCCCATTTAGTCTCTTCAAATCATGCATTTGTAAGATTTGGTTTTGTTTCCTAAACATCCTGGTTGCCCCTCCTGGGCATGCTCTAATTTGTCAATCTTTCCTAAAATGTACTTCCCTAACTGAACAAAATCTTCCAAAGGCAGTCCAATTAAGGTAGAGGATCTTAGCACTATATCTATATCTGAAAATAAGAGAAATTTAAGCCAACATGTCACAAAGAACTGCAAAATCTTTTTTTTTAAACAAATGTGATTCACTTACACATGTTTAAGATATATTGGATTACTTGCTATCTGGGAGAGAAGAGAAGAGAGGGAGAAAAAATTTGGAACACGAGGTTTAGCAAGGGTGAATATTAAAAAATTATCTCTACATATATTTTGAAAATAAAAAGCTATTATTTTAAAAAGTGATTTACTCTCCCTAGCTGTGATTATGGCACTCTATGGAATATAGTGTCAAGACTAAACTGTTTTCAAAATCAATAAGCAGATATTGATTACTAAGTGCCTATTATTATTTTTGCTGTTGTTCCTATTATTAAATATCTACAACGAGCCAGGCACTATAAAAAGTTGGTAATTCAATCACTTCAAAAACAATTTACTGAAAATCAGACTCATTTTAATCTCTGAATGTCACAATTGAAGTGCAAAGGACTTGAAGGTTGGAAAAGTTATCGAGTCATAGTTACAAGGGGCAGCTAGGTAATGCATTTCATAAAGTACCAGACTTGGAATCAGGAGGACTCATCTTCTTGAGTTCAGATCTAGCCTCAGACACTTACTGGATGTGTGACCCTAGGCAAGTCACTTAACCCCAATTGCCTCGGGAGGGAAAAGACAATTTACTGAAAAATCAGGCTCATTTTGATCTTCAAATACACAGAATCATAGATTTATAAGTGGTAAGGACATACAGGTCAGTAGAATTATAGCCTATATGGCTACAGGTGGAAACTAGGAAGGCTGAGGGAAAAAGGTCCAGAGATTGGGAATTGTCCTGCCCACACTCACACAGCACAGATAGTAAGGGGCAGAACTGGAATTTACACCCAGCTCCTTTGCTTCTAAAGCTAACATTTCTTCTACTACAGTTCTCTGTACAAGGCTCTTCCTCTAGACGCCTGAGCTGGACCACCTCCAGAAGAAGTAGCTTCTTATTTTCCAAAGAATATAAATGAGAACATCGAGGTGCCACAGGGGATAGAGCACCGGCCAGCTTATGTCCACTAACACTATCAGGTAAAAGGTTACTAGTCATGGAAAAAGAGGAGAAAAAGAGACAACTTGTGAAGATTAGTCAACAGAGATCAACAAGAGAGGCCTGGAAAGTACTGATAGGATAATGAAACCTGGATCAGAAACCAAAAACTTTGGAGATCCAAGTGCTATCTTCATCATGGAAAATAGATGATACGGCGAAGAAAGGCAAATATTACTGTAAAGAAATAAAACTCAAAATGGACCACCAGTCATAATGATTATTCCTGGCCTCAGAGAACAATTAAGAAAATACACTTCTGTACCTATATGGCAGAGGTAAGGCACGCTGTAAATACTGCCAGACCCCTGATGATTGGTAGGCTTGCTAACTTGGCTTAATGAGCTTGATTTTCTCCCCTTTTCTTTTTAAAATTTTGCTACAATTAAATTTAAAATTAAATTTTAAATTCCAGCTCATTTGAGTTGGAAAAGGAGGAATGTATTTGGAAATGAAAGCGATCAAAACAAAAGGCAGTGATAAAAATAAGAATTAATTTTAAGTTGGCATTAGATAACGAAAGCTTGGATTTTGGGGCCATGTCTTAAAATATAGGCATGATGGACCTTGCCTAAGGATGAAATATAACTAAGAAAAGCTAGTTCAAAAACATATTTGCCCCTCAACCTTGCAAATCTAATCATAGGATGGGTACTTTCAACTATAAGAAACGGTAAGAAAGAATATGGCCAGCATGATTTGGGGCAAGTCAGTTTATCACAAATTACTAGGTACAACAAAGAAAGAATAGCAGAAAAGAAACAGCCAATCTATGGGGCAGCTTTAAAGGAAATCAGGAACAGTTGGGTTCAAATCAGGAACTGAGTTCAAGTCTCACCACAAGAAATGCTGACCAAAAGATCACAAGAGAAAGTCATTTAACTCTAGGGCTCTGGCCAACTCTACAGGGCTCTAAATTACAAAGTAGGTACAAATTTGCATTTATTATCACAAGGGTATCTCTATATTAGTGAGCTATGTATACATACAAACACACACTTAGGAATAGGGACCAGACCAATAGCTTCTCCCAACTTCTAGCCAGAGTTCTCCCAAATTCTAGTGTCCTAAAGCACTCAGATAAAGGCTTTGTCCAAAGTCACATAACAATACATGTATATTGTGCTTACACACACATGCATGTCAATGTGTGCACACATCTATATGTGTGTATATGTACATAATATATATATATATATACACATATGGACAGCTATGTTGCAGCTATGTGCACAGTGAGTCATGTAGGGAAGACTGATCTTTCTAAATTAAAATCTGGCCTTCTGACACTTACCAGCTGTGTGACCCTGGGCAATTCACATCACCCCATTTGCCTTGGTTTCCTCATCTATAAAAGAGCAGGAGAAGAAAATGGCAAACCACTTCAGTATTTTGGCAAAGATAACCCCAAATGGGAACAAAAACAACAACAAAATTGCAAATATTATCTCACTTAAATCTCATAATCCTAAGGAGGTAAATAATGCTATTATCTTCATTTTACAGATGAAGAAATTTAGGCAAAGAACAGTTAAGTGACTTGCCCAGGACCACACAGCTAGTGTCTGAGCCTGGATTTAAATCAGGTCCTCTTAACTCAGGGCCAAAGTTCTCTCCTAGCTGTCTCTGATATATAATATACCCAACATGCAGCATATATATATATATATATATATATATATATATATGCTCCATGTATACATTTATTTATCCACCTATCATCTACCCATCCATCCTTTCTTCCATCCATCCACAAAGCCATACTTATTTACAAATGTATCTGAGAAATAACATATAGTAGTAGTAGTAGCAGTAGCACAGTAGCAGGAGTAATAGTAGCAGTACTGGTAATAATAACAGTAATAGCACAGTAGTAGTAGTAGGAGGAGGAGGAGGAGGAGGAGGAGGAGAACAGTAGTAGTAGTACAGTAGTAATGGCAGTAGTAGTAGTAGCAGAAGCATAGTACTAGTAGCAATAAAAGCAGTAGTAGTAGCACAGTAGTAATGACAGTAGTAGTAGTGGTAGTACTAGTGGTAATAGTAGTAGTAGTAGCAGTAGCACAGTAGCAGTAGTAGCAATGGTAGAAGTATTAGTAGTATCAGTACTCATAATAATAGTAGTAGTAGCACAATAGTAATAGTAGAAGCACAGCAGTAATAATAATAATAGCAGCATAGTAGTAGTAGTAGTAGTAGCAGTAGCACAGTAATAGCACAATAGTAATGATAGCAGTAGTAGTGGCAGTACTAGTAGTAATAGTAGTAGTAGCATGTAATTAATAGTAGTAGCAGTAGTAGCACAGTAGTAATAGTAGTAGTAGCACAGTAGTAATGACAGTAGTAGTAGTAGCAGTACTAGTAATACTAGTAGTAGTAGCACAGTAGTAATAGTAGTAGTAGCAGCACAGTAGTAGTAGTAGTAGCAGTAGCAAAGTAGTAGTAGTACAGTATGTAATGGTAGCAGAAGTAGCAGCAATAGTAGTAGCACAGTAGTAATAGAAGCAGTAGTAGTAATAACACTAGTAATGGCAGTAGTAGTAGTGGCAGTACTAGTTGTAATAGCGTAGTAGTGGCAGTACTAGTTGCAATAGTAGTAGTAGTAGTAGTAGCAGTGGTGGTGGTAGCACAGTAGTAGTAATAGTAGATAGATGTCCCTGCCCTTGGACACATATTGGCTGACAGACCAGAGAATGCCTTTGTATACTTGACACTTTGCACAGGGCTCTATAGCCAATAGATACTCAATCTTTGCAGAATAGATAAGAAAACATTTGAAATTCCTGGCATGTATTTGATGGTGTCCACATTCAAGGTGAATGATTTTTACAGATATCTTAAGATATTTATAACTACTCTTTAGAGTAGTACAAGTAAGAGCTTTTGAAAAAATAAAACTTTGGAAAATGTCTGTTCTGTCAAATCAAATTTAATCAAATTTACATTTTTTCCATCAGTAATTTAAAAAGAAGGAATGTCTGATTTCTTAAAGCAAAATACATGAACTTCTTTTGAAAGGAGAGTCATATATTAACTCAAACGATAAACCAAATAACCCAATATGCTCTTCCATCTCTCCTCCTAATTAAAAAAAAAAAAAAAAAACCCAGAGCAAAAAGCCCCTCATATCAACTTGGGAAGCAAATTTAGTGCAAAGTATCATCATTTTTTAGGAAGGATCAAATAAATGAACAAAACACAGATCTACCCAAACCCCAATACAAACTCAGCATTTTTCTACTTAAGAGTTTACCTACTTTCTTGCAGGCCAGAGCTAAGACACTGAAAAGTCCTACATTCTTTTCTAGATGGAATTCTGTTTTAGATAAATCTGGAGACCTAAGCTTTTAAAGAGCACTTTGTAAAACAAGAAGCCTTACAGAAAATGGTAATGTCTAGTTAAATGGCTTTATCACTTTTTTGCATTTTCCAGAGGCACACCAGGAAAGCAATTAAGAAAGGCAGAACCCTTTCCTCTCCCCCACCTACCTTTTAACCCTAGGACAAGGAGAGGAGGGCAAAAAAGATAGACCTATTGCCACTCATTGTGAAGATAGGTAAGGATCCCATTGCACCCCTGGGTGCCACTAGACTCCCTTTTTTTGGCGTGACTCCCAGTTTCTTAATGCACAGGCCAGTGGCCTGGCCTCCACTACTAATGAAATTACCACCTCTCTTCTATTTTATCAAGGGCTAAGGACAAGGGCATTTAGGAAGGTGAGAGGATCACAACAGCTGAGACCTGATGAAGGTGGTAGTAATCCAGTGTCCTGATCTAGGTACTGGAGAGAAGAAAAGCTGTAAAATTATACTTGAGATGAAAAAGGAAGTAGGGGGTGTGGCCACTGAACCCAGGCTCTGCTGGAGAAATAGTTCACGCAAGTTCAACAAGACTTTCAGAAAGTATGAGCTCATATATAGCTGAAAAAAAAAAAAATAAAAGCAGTCAGCACCCTTAGCCTAGAGCCAAGGAAAGCTCCAATACTCTACTACATGTTTAGAAAAAGAAGTAGCAAAAGGGAAAGTAGATGAGTCAGGGAAGGTAAATTGGATTTCTCCTTTTATTGGCCATTTTTGCTGCAGCCCAAGGTCCATCTCATCTTATCAGCTCATGAGATGCTGGTCAAATATTCAGAGCATTAATGTTTATCGTTTCATCCCTTTCCCCTTTTCTTTTTTGCATTATATCATAGTTTACTGAGGAGGAGAATGAGGAGGAATATACTCAGAAGTGAAGGTGATCAGAAAAATAAAACATAACCAAAATGGAGGGAGTGTTGATGCAGATTTTTAGTATGCAGATAATTGGGTATTCAATGCAGCTCCAAAGCTAAAATGCAACAAAGTATAGATTGATTCTCTGCTGCTTGTGCTAATTTTGATCTAACAATTACTACTAAGAAAACACAGGTGCTCCGTCAGCCAGTACATCATCCATATGTGGAACCATAGGTTACGTCAAACAGAGGCGTTCCGAATGCTGTGGTTAAGTTCACTTAACCTTGGCAGGAGTACACTTTCCAGGAATGTCCACATTGACAATGAGGTTGACACACAAACTACTGGAGCTAACTCAGTGTCTGGGAGGCTCCAAAGGGATAGAGCAGGAGAGGAGAGGAAGTGGACTGCCTATCACACTGAAGGTCTGCAGAGTCTTTATGCTCACCTCCTGGTTGTGTGTCTGTGAAACCTGGACAGTGTATCAGCGCCACACCAGGAAACTGAATGGCTTCCATCTGAATTGTCTCAGGAAGATTCTGAAGATGTCCTGGCGGGATAAGATACCAGACACAGAGGTCCTTCCTCGAACTAAACTGCCAAGCATTCCAACTCTATCTATTACAGAGAGCACGACTTCATGAGGCTGGCCACATTGTTCGAATGCCAGATGTCCGCTCGCCAAAAAGACTATTCTATTTTTCCCCCCCACAGGGCAAGCGCTCACATGGCGCTCAGAAAAGGCAATACAAGGACAGTTCTCAAGGTCTTTCATAAGAACTCCGGAACTGATTAGTGACCGAGGAGATACTGGCACAGGATCGCCCAGAATGGCGTGCCCTTATCAGAGAAGGGGCCAGCTCCACAGGAGCAAGCAGACTTAAAGTAGCTCAAATTTATCCACAAAGTTATTATAAAAACATTATCCACAAAGAGATACCTAAGAACATGAAACATTGTTTCACTCAAGAGGCAGTCCTTGGCTTAAAGAAGACTTATCAGTCTTTTATTACATCTATCACCTATCTGGGCGACAATTCCTTTGTCTGTGTATTTGCATGAATGTTTACATTTAATGTGGACAGAGAGAACATACATTTCTTAATTGAATAAATTAATCTAAGATGTGAATTAGGCATGCGCAAATTCTTCATAAATCTGGGAAGCATGAGGTAGTTGGATAACTGAATGAAAGCAGATGATGGCTATGAAGAAGGGTTTAAAGAATCATTTACTTCTGGATGGAAATACATACATATATACATATATATATGTACACACACACACATATATATAGGTAGATATGTATAAGCATATAGAGTATATATGTATACAGACACACATAGATATTCATATATACCATATATCTATACATATCTTTGCCTACACATATATGTATGGTATAATACATATGTATATAGACACACAAATCTATTCACATATACCTATACATACCTATATCTATACACACATATATAAAGTATAGCACCTATATATAGACATACATGTATTTATTCATATATGCCATATATACCTATACATACCTATGCCTACACACATATGTGTATAGTATAATATATATGTATATAAACATACTCATATAGACATACTCATATAGACATATTCATCTATACCACATATATCTATCCATATCTATGTCTACATTTTTATGTATATCTGTATATAGACATACACATACATTCATATATATCATATATACCTATACATACCTATGCCTATAAATATATATGGATTCCAATATTTACACCAGGAGATTTCAGCAACAAGCCAAACTAAGAAGACTGAATTTCTCTTCCTCACCCAGTGGATGATCTTGTGAACTTTGAAAGACATGGACTCATTTTTTGACAGTATTGTCTCTGGAGCAACAGAGGCTAATGCCAGTGTTACAATCACTTTAGGGGCTGAGAAACACATCAAAGTTAAGGCAAACTGGACACACTGAAAAAGGACTCTATACGGACAGAGATTCTCACTCTAGAAGGAAGATAAATTTCCAAGAGAATTGTATAAGGATTCCATAAAGGAAGAAAATGTCTTCCAGTAAACAAAAACACTGAGTTATATGTTGGCCACATGTATTAAGTTTGAGCCCAGTCTCCCCAAGGAATTTGTATGTTAGGACAGAATGCCCTAGTTTGTGGGTAATGTTTTGTACCAAATCCTCCTATTAATTATACCTTAGTAAATGCCTGTTTCTAAAGGCTAATTAACTTGGATTAGCTAATAGATGATCAGTAGAGAGCATACCAGATTGGGGCTCAAGAACAATATGTTGTATTAGAAAACTCCATGAGGGGTAGAGGACTATCCTCTGGGAACCCAACCTTCCAGTTCTTGTGGGAATTGGGAGAATGAAGGAGATGGGAAGGTGGGAAGGTGTTTCATATTACACAAAAAAGTACAATAACTGTGCTACCTACTTCACAGGGTTGTTATAAGTAAAGAGCTTTGTAAATTAAAACATATGGCAATAGTTATAATTATTGTTGGACAGAGATTAAGAGACTGGAGTTATTATATTGTTACTTCTGATATTGAAATTTGGATTGGCAGAGTTATTAGAGTATCTTAATAGAAGGGCCTGGGAATGCCCCACTGGCTACTTAGCAGTCCATAAATAGGATCTTCCTATACATTTAGGCTCATATTCTAGGACTCATATTGGATAAAAAATTTGCCAATTACACAGCTTCTTCCCTCTTTTCTTTTAGAGAATAGTAAAAAATTTAAACTCCTGATCTTTTGTCTCACATTTTCTGGTTAAACACACATTTGATTTAAGAAGCTCACCACAAAAACAAACAAACAAACAAAAAAACACCAAAAACCTGGAGACGTATACCCTTTAACAGCTATTAAAAATTAATATACAAATAATAAAATGCATCTCTTGCCCATCACTGGATAGATAGTGAATTATGGATGTTAAATACTGTATAACCAATCAACCCCTACAGATATGCTGTATGGAATTTTCCAAACTACTTTTACTTCCTTTCCTTATAAATCCTTTCTATACCAAAGCGGGGGGTGGGGGGGAATCCTTACTATGAGGATAACTAGGGAAGGGAAGAAAAGAATGTATTTGGAAATAAATGTGATATTAAAACAAAAGGCATTAATTTTTTAAAAATCCATACTCTACAGTAGTATCATGATTTCTTATGTCCCTTCTATCAAGACCATTGCTGCCTCTGAAAACTACAATTCTATCAGGTTTCTATCCAGAATAAACCTGTACAAAATCAAACAGTGCTAAAACCAACTCACGAATCCAAGTCAAGAAATTGTTTAATTAAAAAAGAAAGGAATTTGATTTTTGACTTTTTAATCGAGTCAGTGTAACATAAAGGAAAATGGTGTTGAGTAGACCTCAAATACTTGGCATTTACTAGCTGTGTAATCCTTGGCAAGCCATTTAACCCCAAGATCCTTGCCCCCCCCCCCAATAAAGTGATTCTAAAAAGCATAGAAGGAGCTGGGTTCAAATCCTACCTCTGCCTCTTACTATGTTAATATTGGGCAACTCACTTTAATCTCTGAGTCTCAGTTTCCCTCATTTGTAAGATGAGGAGTTGGATGGAGATAACCTCAGAGGTTCCTTTTAACTCGAAATCTATGATACCCAAAGTCTAGCACAATGTCCACTAACATAATAGGCCTTTAATAAATTCTGATTGATTGATTCAATAAATTCCAAACCTTGGACCTCAACCCACTGTCCCCTTTCAAATATTCCACCAAAAAAAAAGAAAAGAAAAACTCTAATCTATGCCCTAACAGAACACAATGTGTACAGGGATGAAGACAAACACATGTCACTAACTTGAAACTGTTCATTCTTCCCCAGGTCTTTAGAATGAGAGATAGCACTGGGAGAAGGCAGAAACCTAAAAACCTTCAGCTCCACCTCCTCTTGCACATTACTAGGCTCCCCTGTGGCAGTATGTTTCTTAACTATGTGACCCTGACTTAGATTTGCTCCTCCCCTCCCCAACAAAGGAAAAAGCATTTGGAATAGAAGAGTCCCCTCCAACATAGACATTTCCAGATCCCCTCAGATGCTTTCTTTCCCTTAAATGTTGTTCTTATTCTCCTCCCCCCCCAAAAAAAATCACAAAGTTTTCTACAGAGATGTTGAATTTTCTGAAGGAATGACATTTAATCCTTTGAAGCAACAGTTTTTTCCCCCTAAAAAAATCCTTTGTTTTGGTTTTGATTTTTTAACCAAAGATTGACCTTTTTGGATGGAAACCTCAATGTTTCACATATGTCCCTGGCTTTTTACTGGAGACATTGAATATTATTCATGTCTTTTCTCTAGGAAGCAGGAGATAGTTATGAACATCAGTGCTGAAGCAGTCTGAACAAACTGGTTTGGCCTGCCTATAATTGTTTTTCTTCTTCCTTGCTATCCTTTAAAGCTACACATAGAAACTCTTTGTTCCAACTTTCTAAATTTAGGATATGGAAATTTAGGTTTAAAAAAAAAAACACACCTCAAACCCCCAGAAAAAACCTTGTTATACCTGTGTATAAAGAGTAAATAGGCAAAGAGCCAAAACTTAGGCCTTTACTTTGTAGGTAAAGCAAATTCAATTAAAGAAATATTTGGGACCAACCATGTGCACAGTCCAGAGAGTAGGGGATAGGCAAAGGGATGTTAGGAGCTCTGGGAGGAGGTAATGTCTTATTTAGATTGGTCTAGTTTCATTCATACCACAAATAATTATTCTGTGAAAACTATTAGAGTGCTATAGGATTCCTTCCATTCCAGTTAATGCAACTCCTACACTGAAGCCTTGCCTCAGAAAACCTAGCTTATTATATACTGTCTGGGCCTCCAAAGGGTGTTTTTGGTGAATTTTCTGATTGTATTCGTTCTGCTGCCCCAATGCAGGCATGTTGGAGCGATGCTTGCTAGCAGAAGCAAGCTCTTCACTTCTCTCTTAAAAAGTCTGCAGTGGGGGAAAAACACCCCATTCAGATCAAGGCCCTGGAAGTCCAGTTTGAAGGCCTTAGCGCAAGGTCCTGATGTTCTGTGGGTTAGGATATCAGTCTTTCCTTGATAAGGCCTTCCTAATGACCCTACAAATGGCACTCCTGAATATAGTCCATAAAAGAGCAGTTTCAATTAGAGAGGTCTTTCTGCATGCATGCAGTAGAAACACACAGTGATCCAGAGAGTTCTGAAATGCCAATATCCAAGATCCCCTTCTACTAGGGATTGCTGTGATAAGAATGACAAGGTATTATCAAGAGTGGCTAAGGTGAGGAGATGCCTATCTACTGGGGAATGGCTGAACAAGTTGTGGTACAGATTTATGACACAAAACTATTGTGCTATAAGAAATCATGAGCAAGATGCTTTCAGAAAAACCTGGGATTGATGCAAAGTGAAGTGAGCAAGAACCAAGATTAGATTATACATAATAACAGCAATATTGAACGATTATCAGCTGTGAATGATTCCCAAGCAACACAATGATCCAAGACAGTATCAAAGGACTTCCTATATTAGCTCACCTTTAAATGAAAGTATGTATGGAATCTGAATGCGGACTGAAGCATACTTTTTCACTTTATTATTCTTAAGGTTTTTGATTTTTTGTTTGTTTGTTTTTTTGTTTTTTTGCAGTATGGCTAATGTGGAAATGTTCTGGATGACTTCACATGTTTTATTTATATCAAATTGCCTTCTCAAGAAGAGGAAAGAGGAAGAGATTTGGAACTCAAAATTTTGGGAAAAAAACAAAAACAAATATTGAAAGTGTTGCTTTTGTAATTGAGGACAAAACAAAACAAAAAATTCAAGAACGTTAAAAGAAAAAGTGGCTGAGGTGGGGGTAAATGCCCTCCAGGAAGATGACTCCTCACAGGATTCGCAATAGCATTTATGATACAGGTTAATCATTTATGTCTCCAAGTTCATTTTCTCAGCCCATTCTGACTACAATCTATCAAGAAGGGAATGAATTTTGGAGAATGTAAGCATGAGTTTTTTCCCCCCAGCAGAAAAAGGCAAATGCTTAAGAATGAGTGAGACCAGATGCCTTTGTATTGCTAATGATCATCAAGAAGAGACAGGAAGCCCCACAACTATAAAGCACCCCTTTCAAGCTTTAGGGAGTCGTATGTTATGTAAATCCAACACCATTGCACCAAGACAGATCAAGAGGAATGGCTGGGGGAAGAAGAGGTTGTCAGTGTGTATTCCTAAATTCTCAGGTATAATCCTACTGTATCTCAATGGGTGGTTAAGCTGAGGGTAATGGGGCTTTACCCCCAAAGAGCTGTCCTGCATAGTGGAATGGTTTGTTGGGAAGGACAAAAGAATGCCTTGGGTTTTTTTTTTTTTAAATGACTTTGGGGGAATATAAATACATGAGGAGTTTCTTAAAACCTTTTTTCCCCCAAGAGAGTTTAGAATTGTGCCAGGAAATGTTCTATCAAAACAAAAATAAAAAACAACCAAACCCAGAGCTGCATGAGGTCCAAAGAAGGTCATTATTGATTGTGGGGGATATGGGCTTCATTCAGGACAAAGCATCTGAGAAATGCTTTAAAGGATGTAGTGAAGAGAGTCCTGAAATCCAGAAGAGATCTGGGGAAAATTTTTAGGTTTGGAATAAGGGGGTCTGAGTTTGAATTATGATTCTCCCATTTAGATGAAAAGACCCTTGTGACCTTGCTGCTACCGGCCTGTTTTCTCACCTGCACAAAGAAGAGTTTAGGCTAAAACTCTTTCTAAATCTAAACCTACATGATCCCGCGGTCTCATTCTTGCCCCTGACATTTAACTTTTTTGATCGATGAATAACCACTTGAAGTACCTGAGGTCTCAGACTTCTATTTTATCATTTTTCATTACCCATCTGCTGGGTTGTGGTAAGGATAAAATGAGATAATGTACATCAAAGGACTTTGTAAAATTTAAAGAGCTATCAAAACATTATTTATTGGAAAGGAAAAGCGGGGCAAGGAAGGCAGAACATCCCTAAGGACAGAGCCCACCAAGGCACAATAGCAAAAGTCTGGCATAAGAGTGAGGGTAAGCAGAACCGAATGGCTGGAACAGAAGATAAGGTTGGGAAGGTGACCTGGCTTATAGCTAAAGAACTCTAAAAGAGCTGACACTCCCTATGCCTCCTCCACTGCTTATAATTTCCCTTAACACCTTAGATTCTATATTTATCTAGCAATATTCCAATCTTAACTGGGCTTCCCAAGTAATTTTCCCTTCTGAGAAAAGATTGCTTTTCTTGTTCACTACACTTCTCAAAGTAAATTTAGATAGTATTCAGTTTATTTTTGAAAGGAAGGGGAAAAGAAGGAAAGAAAATGACAAAGAAAAGGAAAAGGACAAAGAAAAGGAAAGGACAGAAAAGAGAGCTTGGAGGGGAGAGTGGAGGGGAAGGAAAAGGAAAGGAGAGGAGAGAAACCTATAAACCCTTTCTCAGAATGTTTTTAAATACATAAAACAAAAAACATTGGGTTACAAAGGAAACCAATTGTAATGAAAATAGAGATGTAAATTTCCCTCTAATTAAGCTCTAGGACCCCAAAATCTATCCACAACCCTTTAGGAACTTCAGATTAACAATTCCTGGCCTACCTTCTTCCTGAAGACTGGCTCATCTCTTTTGGATAACTGTCAACTTCTTTCCTTCCTTTCTTTTTTTCTCTCTTTTCATATTAATCTTTCTTTCCTTTTTTTTTTTTTTTTAAATAAACAAAAAGCCATCTAAATTTACATTGAGACCAAGAAAGAGCCCTTTTCTTTTTTTTTTTTAATTTTCTGCTTCATTGGGGAATATCACATCTGAAAATGTCCTATCATCTATCAAATTTAGAGGAAGAGGATAATTTGACTTGCTGTACCATTTCAATGAACCCATAAGGTGTCTATAGATCAGCGGGGAAAAAGCTGTATCAGGCAGTAGGAGACCTGGACTAAGCCAGGTTGGGTCTTCCACTATTACAGGGGACCTTGAATGACTACTTGAGTGACCACTTCTATCTCCCCCTTTGCCTGTTTTTTCACCTGTGAAAGAATGTCTGTGAAACTGTCCAGCCCTATGTACAACCAAAATACTTATCATCACCATGTGTAATAGTGTCCAAAGCTGATCCCCAGCTGGGGTCACACTCTCAGAATTCTTTTTTAGTAAGTGGGATACACAAAATACCCTTGCTCTGAACCACCCACTCCCTATACCAGCTCTCCTTGTGTTAAAGGGCACATAGTTGAGAGACAGCTGACCCGGAGGGGGTGGGGTGAGGTATACTCTTCCATGATGGAACCCATGATAGAGCTACACAACCCATGTGTGACTTAAATCTAGGAGGGACGGCCCTTGGCATCCTGAGTATCGGGAGAGCCCTAATCTGCTGAGCTAAAAGGGCGGCAGCCTAGGAGACTAAGTGTCTCTGAAACGACGCCAGAACATTCACAAATATACCAGACACCAAATCCAGGCTTGGACACTGCAACACCCTTATTGCCCAACCTCAGCTACTGAATTCATGCTGTCTGGAGAAGTCCATGTACTTGCAAACAGTGTGGGTTAAAGGTGCTTCATCCCTCCCTAAAAATAGCCAGGCACTGACTGGGAGGATGGATAATTTCAAAGTCATTTATATTCTATCTGGATTTTCTCCCCTAGCATGGGACTTTTCTCCCACCAGGTTTATCTTCCTAATTATGATTTGGTCAAGTTAATATTTAAAATGATTCTGCATTCCCAGACCACACAGCAACAGGGAAATTGGGAAAGGTAAATTCAATACTCGGTCATAAATAAAGCTTCCCACACTTGTACCACCACAATCCCCCTCCAGCTCTCTTCCGTTTCAGTTTCTCAGTTTACCAGGCGCAAAGGCTAGATTGGACAGACATTCAGTAAATACTTCTTGGGCTCAGTACAGTGGAAAGAACATGAGGTCTAGAGTCAGAGGAAATGGGTTCAAATCTAGCCTCTGCTGCTTACCACCTGTGGGATACTGGACAAGTTGTTTAAAATCCCCAATTTCCTCATCTGTGAAGGGAAGAAATTAGACTGGATGGCCCACGAGATACTTTCTGGACTATTTACTGTGATCTTGGACTTTCCTTTATCAGCCTTCTTCACACAGCCTCCAAAATCTTAATGTCTTATTCTGACCCCATTGTTTTCTTCCACAAAAACTTTTAGCTGCTCCTTACTTCTTACAGTAGAGATCTCTAAATTGGGGAGGGACAAGAGGGGACAAAAAGGGGCCTCAAGTGGAAAAACTTTAAGAAGCCCTGTTTTAGGGTACAAGTCAAATTCCCCCCCCCCCCGCCCCCATCTTCCCACTTTGGGTTTTTAATGGGACACAATTAACTAGCACAGGCTAAAGAGACCTAAATACAATCTGCATTACCGATCTCATCTTTCCATTATCTTTCCCCCAAATCTACCCCTTTTTCCAAACTTCCCATTTCATCTAAGGCCATCATCCTTCCTGTCATCCATGTTTGCAATCTCAACTCTTCACTCTCAACCAATATTTGCCCAGTCGCATGTCTTTTCGCACCACCCCTCAACTATAGATTTCTCTACTCGGGCATCATACAGTCTCAATGTCCCCACCTTTTTCCATTGGCTTACTGTTGTAAAAGCCTTTCACATTGGTTTCCCTGTTTCAACTCTATCTCTACTCCAATGCATTTTTCACATATTTGCCAGTGATTTTCCTGCAATAAGATAAAACTATGTTATATGCCCACTGAATAAACTCCAATGGCTTCCTAGGACAGGGGGTTCTTAACCAGAGGCTGAGGGGATCAGTGTAGAGATTTTGGGGATAGAAAATTTTTACATCTTTAATTTCCCTAAGCTCTAATTGAAATCTTGTCTGTCCTTCAATTATTTTAAAACATGATTCTGAAGCAGGATTCATAGACTGCTTCAGGGTCCAGACTGCTAACAGGGTCCAAAACTCAACAAAAAGTTGAGAATCATAGTTCATATAAGCTACTTTTAAAAATTTTTTATTTTTATATAACTTTTATAATATACATAATAATATTGTACAACAGTACATGGAGAGGAATTGAGGAAAAGAACTGTGATTTTAATGATATACTCAACTCTACCATCTTAGAGTTGCACATTTCCTTGGTAATTTATAGTCTTAGAAAGGTGTTTCAGGAGAGAAGGGAGCATAAGGATTAAGTGACTGGTTCAGGATACATAGTAGGTGTACAGATTTGGTCTTCTTGGTTCAATGACCATTTTAATAAGTAAAAAATATACATATTAGAGGACTTGTACTCAAAAATTTTTTTTATTGAGGTACATGATTTTTAAAAAAGGGGGGGAAGACCACAGCCCTATAAGATAAAATGTCTTAAGCTCATTGTTTCATCTAACTCAGATTTATGGTTCCAGCCTTAGTACTCCATACTACACGTTCTCAGCAAACAAGACTGCTAGCCTTTCTCAGAATTCCCCCTGCTCCCACTTGAAGCATATTTGCAGGCTGTTTCCCCAAACAAGAAGACATTCCTTCCTTAACTCCACCTGTTGAAATCTAACTTTTTTCAAGGCATAACTCCAATGTCATTTTCTTCAAAATATATTCCCTGATTCCCCTCTTCAGACTAGGTAAACTGGAGCTCAGCTCTTCATGCTTTCCTCTAAGTATTCCTTCTGGACATCTTATTATCTCTTCTCATCAGTCCTAGCCTACTGAAGAGGGCTAGGGGCACAGTGGATAAAATGCTGGCCCTGAAATCAGGGAAACTCATCTTCTAGGGTTCAAATATAGCCTTAGACACTTACTGTGTAAGTGTATTTCTATATGTACAGGTATGGTTGGCTCAGTCAGTCAATAAAGCCCAGTATGGCCTAAGTGCTAGGAATACAAAGAGAGAAAAAAGGCATTCCTTGCTCTCAAACTGGAAATAATCAATAGAGGGAAGGTGCTTTCCTAAACTACTTGGAAAGAAAAACCAGATCATTTTTCTTCTTTATCCCTATCCCCAGATCTAGGCATAAGCCTTAGGCATGTACTTCCAGGAGAATCTAAGTTCCTTGAGGATAAGAGTTACTTCATTTTAGTTTTTGTATCCTCAAAACTAACATGGTGCTGGGCATATAGTAAGCACTTAATTGTAGCACTGAATAAAGGTTTGTTGAATTTCAAGTTGAAGATGCTTCCTTCCCCCTTCATTAAAAATTATTCAATGTAAATGACCTTGTGACTTTGCACATCGCTTCACATTTCTAGATCTCAGTTTTCTTATCTATACTCTTCTGATTCTGACCCCCTGGCTGTTCCACAAATGAAATATTCCACTCCATTTCTCTGATTGTCCTCCATGCCAGAATATTCACTGTTTTCGACTCTGACTAGTCCAACTGACCTCCCTGGCTTCCAGCAAGTCCCAATGAAAATCCCACCTCCTACAGGTAGCATTCCCCTCCTTAATTCCAGTGTCTTCCCTCTGTTCATTATTTCCTCTTTTTCCTTGCTTTTTGAGAGAATGGATACAAAAGCTTCTGGGCATATAATTTGTTTGCAGGTTGTTCCTCCCAATAAATGGTGAGAGTCTTTCAGAGTCTTTTGCCTCTTTTTGTATTCTCTGCACTTAACACAGTGCCTGGCAGAAAGTAGGTGCTTAAAAATTGATTGATCTGTGAAGTGCCACAGTTGAACAGTACATTTCCAAAGCCTCTTTGAGATCTCCATCTATGATAAAACACCTGTGGGATAATTGAATTCTAGCATTTCCATTTTTATTTCTATGAAAATTCATTTTTATTGGCTCCAAATCATTTAGGATAATGAAAACTTTTTTTAGGAGACTAATATATATGGAATGAAAGAGTATGTGAATCCCTTTACATCATCCCTTCTCATATAAACTTCAAAATAGTGTTTACTTTTACAGAAGGCAGTAGTGGATAGTGGAAAGAATAAACTTGGAACCAGGAAGGTCTGAGTTTGAATTCCTTGTGAAAGGCTAAATAGCAGCTGAGGTTTCTTCCAGCTCTAGATACGAGTCTTATCAACCATGTGACTATAAACCTCATCACTTAAACTCTCTTGGTCTCAATTTCCTTATCTGTAAAATGGGGATAATAATACCTACTTCACAGAATTCTAAAGGGTGTCTCAAAAGCCTTAGTGAAGTTTTAAGTTCTTTAAATTTAAAGTTCTTTAAAATGGCTTTAAATTTAAGCCATTACAATTTAAAAACACACTAAGTCACCTGGGACACCCTGCAAAGTGTTTTTGCAAATGTTTTTTAAATGAGATATAAATATTAGCTGTTACTATTAGTTATCATCAAAAGGAACTAAAGACTGAAAGAGCTGCCACAGAGATCTATTTCTAAATTATTAACTTAGTTGGGTCTTCCTATCTTTTTGTAGGGAGGGGTAGGGATCCTCCAGTCCCTGGGATTTGTGAACTAGTTTAGGTACCTGCCATCATTTTTCTTTCTAAAAGCTTTTTCTATTCACTTGGAAGATGACCTGGTTTATGCATTCTGCTATCCAGAGAGGCGGCTGACCATGGATATTCCCTGAACTTGGAATTCAGAGAGCTGCTTCTAATCTTGGCTCTGCCACTAACATGCTGGGGACAGGTGGGAAAGGCCCTTACCCTCTCCAGGCCTATCTGCAAAATGAAAAGACTGTACTGGAACCTAACAGTTCCTTCCAGTACAGATATATTATTCTTTGTATTCTAAGACTCCTATCATTTTTAATAGTCTAGGTTCTACAGGTACATTTCTAAATTCTTTTATAACTCTGATATTCTATACAAGCCTCAGACACTATGTCCTTGGGCAAGTCACTTAACTGCAGAATGTCTCAGTTTCCCCCCTAATTAAATGGTATAATAATAGCAATAACCTCCCAGAAGTGTTGTAAAGACAAATCAAAATAATATTTGTAAAGTGCTTTGCAAATCTTATTGCACTATATAAATGCTGGCTATTATTATAGCAATGGAGCCAGAATAGGCCATCACCAGTGCCAGTGGTATCCCAACATGCTCTTTCCTTCACTGTGTTTCCCCAGTTGGTAAGTGAAGGCAACAGACCTTCTCAGCCATTCACATGCTTGTGAGTTGCACTGTCCAGTCTTGGGCTACTGGAGAGAGCTAGGGGCACAGTGGATAAAATGCTGGCCCTGAAATCAGGGAGGCTCATCCTCTAGGGTTCAAATATATTTGTATTACTTACATACTTATTTGTAATACTTATATACTTACTATATAACCCTGAAAAAGTCACTTAACTGTCTTTGCCTCAGTTTCCTCATCTGTAAAATGAACTGGAGAACCACTCCAGTATCTTTGCCAAGAGAACCTCAAATGGGGTTATGAAAAATTGTATACAACTGAACAAATTACTGTTATTGTTATTATTCTAAAGTTCCTTCTAAGAGCTCTGAAATTGAATGTTCTAAAGTCCTTTCCAGCAGTGACATTCTAAGCTTTGTCTTCTAAAATTCCTTTCAATTCCAACAGCCTATGCTTTATATTTACAATTGAATGTCTGGAAAACATCTCATACTCATCACTTCCAAAACTTAATTCATGATCTTTCCTCTTAAACCTTCCTCTCCTCTTCATTTTCCTATTGCAGCTAATGTGACACTATCTTCCCAGTCATTTTGGTCCAGAAAACCTTGCTATAAACTTTTGATTCTTCTCTCTTCCTCACTCCTTCACACCCAATTTGTTGCTAAATCTTGTCAACTTCCCCACCACAATCTCCACTCAAATCATAGGGCTTCCTCTTTCAAACCCACATTATATCTCAATTGGACCACTGTAATAGCTTTCTCCTGGATCTTCTTGCTTCCAATCTTGTTCTCTCTGAACCATTCTCTCCACCTAGCTGCCAAAATAATTTTTCTAAAATAAAGGTTTCATCATGTTTCTAACCTGCTCAGAAATTTCCAGTGCTCTCCCATAGTCTAGCCATTAAAAATACAAACTCAACCTAGTGTTTCTATCTATATCTCTACAGCCACATTTTATTCTGAATCCTTTCGTGCATTATATGATATTCCTGTCCAACTGAACCAGTTGGAAACTCATAAACCTTCCCTCTCTTGCCTCAGTCAATTTAGGTAGGTGGATAAATATAAACAGATAAAACATACAGATATATATACTTGTGTATATACATATATGTGTATGTGTGTAGATATGTATATGTGGACTATATACACATATATACAGATGCATATATAATGTGTATAGTATTTATTATCTCTAGCTATAGACAACTTCTATAAACTTGCTGCTTTCTAAAATTCTTATTTTCTTCCTAGCCAGGTTGAGGTACAGTAGTTGCCATGAAATCTCTCAGAATCTTCCTTTCCTTTCTTCACCTCTCCTCCCTACCCCCACTTCCATCCCCAGCTACCAGTAATTTCCTAAGTTTTCCTAAAACTTTTTGTCTGGTTACCTAATCTAACACAGTTTCTAAGTATCACATTTTTCTGCATTTCACCATAGTTTCAGTACCAAGATAAACTTCTAGAAGGCAGAGACAACTTCCCTAAGGCTTAACAACACTGATAAGAATCCACAAAATTTTTTTTTCCTATTCAATGTTTTTAAAATGAAAAGTGCTTTTAAAAGTCATGTGTAGTGTACATAAATCTATTTAGAGATAAAACTTTAAGTTCAAGTACCAGTTGAGCAAATCATTCATCATATTAAGATTTGACACCATGAATGTGATGGAATATTATTATTCTATAAGAAATGATCAGCAGATTTCAGAAAGGCCTGGAGAGACTTACATGAACTGATACTAAATGAAGTGAGTAGAACCAAAAGAACATTGTACTCAGCAAAAAAATTACGTGAGACTCGTCTCTTTTCAACAATGAGGTGATTCCAATAGACTTGTAATGGAGAGAACCATCTGCATCCAAAGAGAGAACTATGGGGACTGAATGTGGATCATAACATAGTAGTTTCATTTTAGTTGTCCTTGTTTAGCTTGTTTGTTTGTTTTTCCTTTTGATCTAATTTTTTCTTGTGCAGTATGATAAATGTGGAAATGTTTAGAAGAATCGCCCATGTTTAACCTATATTGGATTACTTGGGGAAGTGGGGAAGTAAAGAGAGGAGAAAAATTTGGTTTTTGCATGTATTAATGTTGAAAATTACCTCTGTATGTATTTTGAAAAATAAAAAGCTATTATTATTTTTTAAAAAAAGATTTGATACCAAAAACCTATAAATTTGCTCTATGAAACACTGAGACAGCATGAACTAGTGAAGAGAGGAAGGGCCTTGGAGACAAAAGATCTGGGTTCAGATTCTACCTAGGACCAACTCTGACTGAGTGACCAAGGACAAGTCATTAACTTCTTTCTGCTTCTAGAAACTTTGAGGTACACAAGCCACTCTTTTTCTAAAGAAACAAAGTGTGGGGATCCACACAGATGAAATCACAAATCTGGCCTCCTTCCCCCATAATGAATCCACAATTTATGATGGACCAAGAGTCAAACTTTTTTGCTTGCTTTATGTTCTGAATGATTATTTAGGGAACCAAAACTTAGGAAAGACTACTGAACTAATCTGATAAGTTTTTTCTCCGCCTCCTTTCCCACTTTCATTTATAAAAGAACCTTTCTCAACATAACCAAAATTGAATTAATGCAAAATCCAAAATGTTCCGATTAAAAATTACAGTTTGAAGATTTCCACTCCCAAATAAATAAACACCCAGGTAGGCCCCATCTATACAGCCCAAGGAAACTTCCGGAATTCACTCTCTTAGGATCATCCCCCTCCCCCAACGCCACAGGAATTGAATCTTCAAAGCAGATCCTGTTTCTTTACTTGTGGAGACTGAAAGGAACCCTCAGGAGCTCATCAAATCCAACTCTCTCATTTTGCAGATGGGGAAACTGAGTCTGATAAAGGAAACTATTTCAAAGTCGCACAAGTAGCAAAGGGGAAATTTGAATCTAGTAAAGAGGCAGCTCTGTGCAATATAAAGAGCTCAGGATTCAAATTCGCTTAGGGAAGAAGGGATCATTGTTTTGAAATCTCCGGGGACCTTAGTTGCACTATCTGTAAAAGGGGACAGTTGAGTTGGCTTTAAATCTACTGTCTCTTCAATGTGTCTCCTCAATAGACAGTAAATCTACTAGTCTTTTACTACTGGGGCTCTTATCTTTGTTTGAATATAGCCATGCCAGGCACATAATAGGTGTTTAATAAATGCTTAGTGACTGTGATCCATCTATCCCAAATCTGCAGTTTTCCCTACTACCAACTAATATAATAATGTGTACCATTTTTTTTTTCCATTTAAAAAATGTGCTTTACACACATGCAAAATATCAAGAGGCAACCAAATCCTAGTAGGTGGTCCCGTCCAGAGAAGGTAAACGAATGCTCCGGCGTAGCTAAATTGGGAAGTAACCCCTCTAGCAAGATTCATTGTCCAAAGCTTCCTCCTACATCTAGCCCTTTCGGAGCCAGCTCAGGTGCAGAGTTGCAACTTTTTGGAAAGAGCCCAAAGGTAAACCGGAGCCGATTATAAAAAGGTTAACCTCTCCAAGAGAAAGCTAGTTTTCTAAGCCCAGGATTCCAGAGATCGGTCAGTCAGTCAACAAGCATTTTTTAGGAGAGAGGGAAGCAGGACTTTTCCCAGTTTTTGGAATAAGATTCCACCGAGTCTCTGTCAAAAGATGAGTTTTTTATCTCCCACTGGAGTCTTCGCCATAAGGGTCTAGTTGGACCCATCGCTGATTGAGGCTGAGGAAGGAAAGCAAGAAAGGGTGTTTGCCCTTTCACAAAGGCAAACCCTCTCTGCGCGCCCGGAAACACGACCCCCTCCCAAACCTGGGGCCTCTTGGCCGCCGGTTTGCGCCCGAACTCGAAGATAGCGGGAAAGTGTTTATGCCGTGGGTTTGTCCGGGGTGGAAAGGAAAGAGGCGGGGCCCTATGGAAGGTAGCTTGGACTGAACGTCAAGACCCCTAAGGAAAGGAGGGGATGTCCAACCTGGCCTTTACCTTAGATTCGAGCTGTGTGACCTTGGGCAAGTTAATCTCCCTCTCTGGGTCTCAGCCCATGGTTCTGGATCACGTTCCACTCTCGGGCCAATGATGGACACCTCCTACTCCGGCTCAATGATGGCCGTGGCGAGCCCCGAGAGCCAACGTGGATGGAGCACACTCCCCCAACCCTCCAAGCACTACATGGAGATACACAACTCCCTCTTCCCGCCGGCCCAGGGGCCACCAGGGCTTGGGACCCCTTCGTCGCATCCTCCCAGCCCCAGCCCCGCTTACATTGGAAGGCAGCCGCTCCCGGGATGCCCACCATCGCCCGTGGTGCAGCCGCGGTCCCAGCAGCTCCGAGCCAACGCCGACAGCGGAGGCCGAGCTGGACCCAGCTCAGTTAGGCCGCAGCCCCGCCCCCCCGCTGGCCCCACCTCCAGACTGGTCCCACCCCACTATTAGAGTGCTCCGCCCCCGCACCTCCCCCACCTGGCTCCATCCCTGGACTGGCCCAGACGTATTCTGATCCCGCCCCTCCCCGAACTGGCCCCATCCCTGGACTGGCCCGACAGCGTCCTGGTCCCGCCTCTCTGCTTCAGGTCCGGCCCCTGACAATGCATCACGTCCCCGCCTCTCCTGGGCTGTGAAGGGGGAACCGCCTACTCGGACGTCACTGGAGCATCTTGTAATAGGTGGGCTTTTTGACTCCGATCTTTGCCCACTGGTCCACAGTCTTTCCAGCATCCTGAGTCCCTTATGCTTGACTGAACCTCCTTCCCTTTTTTGGAGAATGAATCAACTTCTAGCGAAGGAGAGAACCTGCAGAATTTCCTTTTGCGTTGGTGGTTAAACCTAGGAATGCATCCCTAAGAGGGTTTAATTTCCTTTCCCAAACATTTGAAAATAGCCTTGAAAATTACCTTTGTAAGAAAAGGTAGTAGTAATACTACAATTTAGGTAGTCCAAAAGAGATTAGGAAAAGAAAAAGGACGTATATGTGCAAAAATATTTATAGCCACTCTTTTTGTGGTGGCAAAGAACTGGAAATCCAGAGGATGTCCATAAGTTGGGGAATGGTTGAATAAGTTATGGTATATGATTATGACGAAATACTACTGTGCTATAAGACATGGCAAGCAGGATGGTTTCAGAAGAACCTGGAAAAATCTATATGGATTGATGAAGTGAGCAGATCATTGTACATAGTAATGATGATTAACTGATCAATCAATACAATGATACAAGAGACTAATGATGAAAAATATTATCCACCTTCAGAGGAAGAACTGATAAACTCTTGAGGGCAGATTGAATAGTACTTTTTTTCACTTTTGTTTGCCTTTTTTTTTTTTTTTTTGGTAATATGACTAATCTGAAAATGTTTTGTATGACTTCATATATATAATTAATATTGTATTGCTTACCTTCTCAGCATTATGCTAAATGTTAAAATAAAGAATAATTACTTTAAAATTTTTCAAGAATTTAGATAAAAGGAAAAAATGATTAAGGAGACGGCAGTTTAATAATTGCCTGAAAGAGTGGAGAGTAAGATAGTCTACATCAGTGCTTCTTAAACTTTTTCCACTTATGACCCCTTTTCATTCAAGAAATTTTTAGATGACTTCACATATAAGGGATATAAAATAAGTATACAAACCAAATATTTACTGATAATAAATCATAGTTTTGCGATCTCCACATTCAATTACAAAACCCAAGATGGTGTCAAGAACTACAGTGAAAGAAACTGGGGTCTAGATGACACTTTAAGATTTCTAGTCACATCACAGGACACTTAAGTAAAAATTACAGTGGCCCCAAAGTGTAGTGAACTACTTTGGTCAGTAGTGAGTTCTCCATCACTGAAGAGCTTCAAGCAGTAGCTAGCTGACTATTTGTTAGGGTTGTTTTTAAGAGGGGATTACTTATGTAAAGTTTGAATAGATGAGGTTCTTCCAACTCTGAGATTCTATGATTCTTTTTCTATGGACCTGGAGACTGGAGAATACTGAGATCAAGAGCTGGGGATCTTTATAGTGTCAGCAAGGGATTGGACACATGCAGGAGGTAAATCACCTTAGGGAGCAGCATAAGGCACGGAGGAAAAAAAGCCGAATAAATGAAAGAGCATTTATTAGGCAGGCACTTAGAATATGCAAAATTAACTCACTGAAAATACAAATGGAAAAAACAGTTCCAGCTCTTAAGATGCTTATTTTAATTGTTGTTGATTGTCCTTTCTAGAAGAGAACCAGGACATCTGAAAGGAGATGAATTGCAAGTGAATTGGATTTAGGTAGGGAAGGCTCACTTTCTCCTCTAGAGCTATCTGTATCAATTGGCAAGAAATAGAACAAAATGAGGGTCCCAAAGACAGAGAAGATTTAGCCCCAAGTTGAATGCAACGGTCCTTAGAGGTAGGTGGATACAACTCAAATTTCATGTCTTTTCTATGGATAACACTATCATTTTCTGAGACAGAAAGGTTTCAAGGTTTTGGGCAGTAAAAACTTTAATTCCGAGGTCTTTTATTGTTGTTGTTGAAGAAGCAGTCAGGCCATATTTTCACACCCCACAATGTTGCTATGAGGGTTAGACTGGCAGCCTGATGATGTGAGCAATACTGCCATTCCTAGGGCTCTTAGTTATATGCCTTTTAGCGGCAGTAATTGTCAACTGGTATAAGAATTCAGGTCCCTTCTCCACTCTGGAGAATATAACTTCAGGTTCTGGAATGAAAATAGGAAGAAAATACTTCCATTGGGCTCAAAGAGGAGATAATGGAGGTTGATGGTGGTTAGACTTACCTGGCAACTGCCTCCTTTCAGTCTCACTGCTTCAGCAGGGTTAGCTTGCTAGCTAGATGGCTGGCATCTAGCTTGCCAGCTAACCTTGCGATTTGTCAGCACAAATTGAGCACGACCCTAAGGATACCACAGGACCAAAATTTGATGTCAAGAGTCTGCCAGGCCCAGAAAGGATATAAATATATATCAAGCAATCTTGCTCTGATGGGGTAAGGAAAGGGTTAACCTAGAAGAGAAAAGGAAACAGACCTATAAAGAAGAACAATAGTGCCTCTGTGTTCCTTCCCCAAATATTCAACAGACCTGAGGGCTTTGGGGAACAAAGGTCTGAATGGGAATAATCAGCCCCAGGAAACCAGATGGAAAGAGACCCTGGTATCCCTAAGTACTGGCTTCAGTCATTCTGAATGGCCGGCCTGGTTGGGGCTTAGGAGACAGCTGTGAGGAATCATTTTAGAAAGATCAGGACCCAGAGATCCTGCTAAGAATACTACTGTTCTCTAAGGAAGAAGAGGATATGATAGAAATACACAATCTCAGAGTTAGAAAGGGTCTCAGCGGGCATCTGGAGCAGCTGGTCCTTGAAGAAGAATCCCTTCTACATCTTTTCTAATAAAAGAGCCTTTAGCCTCCACTTGAAGAGAGAGGGAACACACTACTCTCCCTTTCTCACCCTGCTCCAAAAGGCAACGCCTTCTTCTTTGGGGAAGCTCTGATTTTGGAAGTTATTTCTTCTGTTACATGGGCTTTGTTTTTCTTTTTTCTTTTCCAATAGGTAGGTCAAGGATTTTGACAAAGAGCGGGGAAAATAGGGTGGCAAGACAGAAAAGAGGGCCATTGTATCCCTTTTAAAAATAATTCAGAAAAAAAAAAATAATTCAGAAAACTGAAAGAAGGTGAGAAGGAAGCACAGACAAACAGGACAGCATTGAAAGCTATAAGTTGGATTCATGACATAATCTCTAAAGATAAGTTTTTATTGATATAATGGTTTTTTACATGCCATAGCAAGTTTCCCTCTTTCCCCCTTCTACCCTGCCAAAAAAAAATTTATGATAAATTGTAAGTTTTTTAAGTTAAAAATGAGAAAAATTAGAATAATTAATATATTTTTAAAGTCGGAAAATATGTGAAATGTACACTTGTAGACCTCCCACTTCTTTAAAGGGATGGGATTTGAGTATCTTCCATATCTTTTCTTTTGAGCCATGCTTATTCTATATTCATTTTCATAATTTCTTATAGCATACATTACATACTTAAAAAGAAAAGCAAGTTATGAGATTGCAATTTAATGTACAATATTCCTTTTTTTCTGTTCTACTCTATATATGGAAATGCCAGATTTATTTGGTGTTAAGAACAAACATTTTTTAAAATTTTTTCTTTATATGTAATCTAAGCTTGCCTCAATACCAGGGCCATGCATATCATTTATTAAAACAGGACAGTTTTGAAAATAACATGTTGAATTTATTATATGCTTTTAAAACATAAGCTGGATAGACATATACATGGTTTCACTTATAATCCACTTTTTCTGTTTTACTTGGTATATAGAAATATTCCTTTTTTCATGCTTACTAAATTCGGAGTAAAAAATTTTTTTTAATAAATGTTGAATTGAATTGCATATGCTTGTCCTCTCTGGTTGCCACTGAGTTTTAGACTGACAAGTCACCATCCACAACTACAAAACTAGCTTGCTTAAGTGTGTGACTAGTGTCTGGAAGGCTGGGGGAATTCAAAGAAAGGCAAAAATATTTTTCCTGCCCTCGAGGAACTCATTCTTTAAGAGTAAGGAGGAAATACTCAAACAATTACAAACCTACTGATAAATACTTTGTTGAAATGAGGTAATCCCAGAGGCAAATCCCAGGGAATATTGTTGTTGTTGTTTGTCCAAGTGAATTGGATTTGAATGAGGGAGGACTGTGAAAGGTCACCTGCCTCACTTTCTCCTCCGGAGCCATCTGGGTTCAGTGACAAGATATATAGAACTGGCCCAGGATGAGGTGGGAGAACTTGGTCTTTTTAAACTAAAGTCTCCAAGCAGGTCTCAATTTGACTGAGACCACACCTATTCAGTGACTAAGGCTAGGTAGCAATGGAGGCAAAGAATCTCCTCTTTCACCTAATGCAAAAAACAAACAAAAATAAATAAATCGGGGAGGGGAAAGACTATGCGTTTCGGTCAAAGCAGAAATGATTGCTAATTACATTTAATCTAAGTCACTTGGGATCCAAACAATGCCCTTTTTGGCGACCAAAGAGAATCAGTTAAGAGCTTCTGTGGTAAGGGTTTGATACCCTTTGTGAATTGAGAGAGGAAAAGGGAGGAGGGAAAGAAAGAAGGAAAATGTAAAGAAGTAAGGAAGGAGGGAGGAAAAGGAAGAAGGAAGGGATAAAGGAAACAAGGAAGGAAGGAGGAAAAGAGGGAAGGAAGGAGGGGAAAAAAGGAAAGAAGAGACTTTTCCAACTGACCAAAGGTTGTTGTTTGTCCTTCATTCTCGAAGAGGAACAGGACATCAGGGAAGTGATGACATCACATGAAAATGAACTGAAGGAAGGTGTACAAATTTCCTCAATTTCCCTCAATTTCCCCTGAGCCATTTGGCCCTTGTGGCCAGATATAAATCAAGAAGACTGGAGATGACCCTAGCTACAATGGGAGACCTTGGCCTTTTTAAACTAAGGTCTTCAACAGATCTCTGTTAACTGAAGCCATACCCATTCATTAATTAAAGCTAATTAGCAGTCGAGGCAAAGAATGCCCTCTTTCACCTAGTCCAAAAAAGAAAAATTTACGGAGGATTCTCATTGAAGGCTGGGCTTAAACTGAGAAGGAATCCAGGAAGCGAAGGAGGCAAAGAATTCCAGATATAGAGGACAGTCATTGAAAAGGCAATGGAAGTGAGAGAGAAAATTGCCCTCCTGTCAATAAGTGTGCAGAAGGGAAGTAGGAGTAAAAGAATTGGAAAGCTAAGAAAGGGCCAAATCGTTAAGGGTTTTAAAAGATATTTGATCTTGGAAGTAATAGGAGAGTAAAGAGCATTTTAGGAAGATCATTTGAGCAGCTATGTGGAAGATGACTGTCATAGGGAGAGATAAGGTAGGGAGACCATCCAGAAGATTATTGTCATAGACTAGGCCTAAATGGAGAACCTGCCATTAGGTGGTGGTCATGAGAGTCGACTGGAAGAGGTAAATACTTTGGAAAGAAGAAATGATAATGTTAATAGGCAGATTTAAGAAAAACCTGTGGAGATTTGTAAAAACTGATGGAAAGTGAAATGAGAAGAAGCAGAAAAACATTGTGTACAGTATCAGTAGCATTGTGTGATGAGGACCAATTATAAATGACTCACCTCTTCTCAGTAGCACAATGATCCAAGACAAGAACAAAGGACCCACAAAGGAAAATGCTATCCACATCCAGAAAAAGAACCAACGTACTCTGAATGCAGATCAAAGCATATTTTTAAACTTTATTCTCTTTCATGATATTTTCCCTTCTGATGTTTTTTTCTTTCACACCTGTGACTACTATAGCAATATGTTTTATATGCTAGAACACGTATAACCTCAAATTGCCTACTATTTTTGAAAAAGGGGAGGGAGAGGAAGGAGGTAAAAAAAAAATTGGCATTCAAAATCTTGTAAAATGAATACTAAAAATTTTCTTTATGTTTAAATTGGAGGAATACTATTTAAAAATTAAGTAAAAAAAAAAAATGACAGTGCCTGGCAACAAATTGCCATGATAAATGTGGAAAAAAAAAAAAAAAGCTGAGTATGATAATAGAGTTCCCAAGCCTAGGTGACAAGGAGGGTGATAATATCCTTGAAAATAATAGGGATGGTCCGAAGAGGAGATAATTGGGAGGGGCGGGGGGGAAGCAGAGAGAAGCTAATAATTCTTATCAAGTTTGATGTCTATAGAACATCCAAGAAATAGTTGTGAAGTTGACAAGAAGAATAGAGGTTAGGATCAGGATCAAATATTATATCTGGGCATCATCTATAAAGAAATGGTTGTTAAATCATAGATGAAGCATAGATGAAGAAAAGAAAAGGTTTCAGGACAGAACTTTGGGAAATAACCAGAGTTAATGAGCATGAAGAACCAGCAAAGGAAACCAAGGAGGGATGGTCAGATAGGTGAGAGGAGAACCCAGAAAGAGAGAAACATAATTTCCTTAAAGTTTATTAAAATTCACAGGAAATTTTCACACAAATAGTTTTTTTCCCTTCCATCCTGAACTTGTATGATTAATTTGCTTGACTTAGGTGTAGCTCTATTAAATTCAAATTTTTCAACTAATCTTTCTAGATTATTGAGATCTTTTTGGATCCTGATGCTGTTAATGAGTATGTTAGCTATTCCTTCTAGTTTTGTTTCATTTTCAAATTTAATAAACATTAATGAATGAAAAAAAAACGTAATACGCACTGTTCCATTCCAGGGATGCAACCTCTAGTCCCAAGGAATTTATATTCTAACAGAAAAACAATCACATAGAGAACTGTGGTTAGAAAACCCGGCATTTTGATCCAGAGAGTTATTGGAATGGTGAGTAGAACCATAAGGGTGTAAATTGATATATCCAATTAGGAACAAGGTTGTTGAAGAGATGGTTATGGTCTCAGGTCTAGGAATTAAGACTGTGGAGAAAGGAAGAAAATATGCCATCTATCCCCGATAAAAACATGATATGGTCCTGAATGGCAAGTGTGATTGGCAGAGAGAAACTGAAGCATTGATAAAAATTGTTCCTTGAGGCAGGCTGGGAGAAGGCTCTGATAAGGATCAGTTTAGTTCCCTGGTCCTACCCTCCTGGAGGTTCTCCAGTCAGAAATTGAAGTTATGTCAAACCCCTAAGGTCAACTGCTCCATTGTGAGCAACCTCACTTTGCCATGCCCTATCAGAAATCCCAATCTTGTCCCTGAGGTTAAAATTTCCCCATAAGTCTACTTAGGGCCCATGCTATACTCCCTTGGGTCAGTCTGTCGGGACACATCATCTCATGGTATCTTTCCCCTTACCTGTCCCCTGTGCCACGTGGTATTTCTCCTAACCCCATCATAGTTTATGGTGCCCTCCTTTCCTAATCCCTCTTCTCCAGCATATAGCTAACCATCTTTTTTATGATGCTAAGCCCCTTTCAGGATTTAACCTGCTAGCTAAGGGCATGCTCCAACCTCATGGAGTGCTTCCTTTCTCTTAGTAAATGGCAGATTCCACTAGAGACCTTGCCCTTTCCATAAAACCCCTTTCTATGTTTTCTGAACCCTATCTCATTTTTACCATTCATGGTGTCTATTGCATCTATTCATTTTGTCTGTAAGCTCTTCTTCTAAATAAATCTACCTTTTGCCAAACAAAATGGCCATTGTGAATTCTTCACATGACCAAACCTCAACATTTAGTGCTTCTCTTAAAGTACCTCACCTGGTACCTACTATGATCTGGTGTCTACATCAGCCAAACTACAAGGATACTTCCCTGGGATGCTCCACTAGAGACACCTCTCCAAGTCTACATCAGTTCATTAAATAAAGCCCACAAGGATTAGCTTGATGTTTTGTCAAATGGCTTCCCCAAATCCAGACTTACTATGCCTGTGACAATATCCTGAAATCCCACCTAATAAACTTGTCAAAAATGAAATAGGGTACAATATGTCACAATCTGATCTTGGTAAACCATCATAGGTCTTTGTAACCATTGCTTCTCTTTCTAAATGTTTATAGACCTTCTTTTAAAATTTGAATTCTAGAATTTTGCCAGGAATCAACAATAAGTTCACAGGCCTTTAGTTTGTAATGGGTCTTTCCCTTTTGAAAATCAGGCTAATATTTGCTCTTTTCAGAACTTTTCTCTTTTTAAAAATTCTAGGTTTACACCCCCATGCCTCCAAAAAGATAAGTATATTCATTCACAAGGCAAAAAGAAAAAGGACACAAAAGTACCCACAACTCTGCCTAGCAAAATTTACTTCTATCCTCTAATTATGCAATAAAGGCAACATGTTATTTTCAAAACCGTCCTGCTTATCTGTTTCCTACTGACTACTTCCCTTCTATTTTCTTCTGTATGTTTTTAAAATGATTCAGACCTTTTGTTATTTTTCTTAATTGATTTTTTCCTTCCTAAGAGCTATGCTATATGAAAAATAGTATTTTTTAAGAGGAGAGGAAGAAAGCACAGCTGATCAATACATTGAAAAAGTCCAAAAACATGTGGAATGTATGATCCCCGTGGACCTCCCCACTCCATAAAGGGGTAGGCTGGATATTTATTTTCATAATATATCATTTGAGTCTCATTTGAGGTTTATAATTTTTAAACATTTACCTTTAATTTTTCTGTGTGTCATTGTCCTGTCCATTTACATTATTGTAATTACCAAGTATGTTGTTTTCTTAGCTTGCTTATTTCACTCTGTATCAATTCATGTGGATATTTCCATGCCTCTCTGTAGTCATTGCTCACATAACTTCTGATAGCATAATATTCCATTACATTCATATACCATAATTTGTTTAGCCATTTCCCAACTGATGGACATTTACTTTGTTTCCAATTCTTAGATATCACAAAAATTGTTGCCATAAATATTTTGGAATCTATGGGAATTTTTTTCTTTTCAATGACTGTTGGTGCATAAGCTCAGTGATAGAGTTTTTGGTTCAAAGGATATAGACATTTTAGTCATCTTATTTGTATAACTCCGATTTGCTTTCCAATTTTTCCACAGCCCCACAAACAATGTATTTGTTAACTTTAAAAAATTATTTATTTTAATACCTATTACTTTATAAATCATGCTGGGTAATAAAAATCAGAGCAAAAGGGAAAAACCATAGGAAAGAAAAAAAAAACAAAAAAGAAGTGAACATAGCATGCAACAATGTATTTAGAAAGTGTGCCTATCTTCTCACAGTCTTTCCAACACTCATTGTTAACATTTTGTTCCATTTTTATTAATTTGCAGGGTGTGAGATTAAACATCAGGGTGTTTTTGATTTTCATTTTTCTCGTTATTAGTGATTTGGACCTTTTTTCAGGAGACTGTAATTTTGCAATTCTTTTGAAAACTATTTGTTCATAACTTTTGACCATTTATCTATTAGGGAATACTATTAGTCTTATTTATATTTAGTAATTGTTTATATATTTTGGATACTTTAACAGAGAAATTTGATACAAAGATGTTTTTCCCCATTCAACCACTTCCCTTTTTATCGTAGATGCATTAATGTCTGTGCAAAAGCTTTCAAATAATCAAAGTAATTACTTCTATCTCTTGTTTGGTTAAGAATACATGTTTCATCCATAGTTGTGGGAGGTACATGATCTGTTTCTCTTCTATTTTTTTTTTTAATAATATCCTCCTTTATATTTAGGTCATGGAACCACTTAGAAAGAATTTAGACTGCATTTTAGAATATAGTTTTCTAATGCATTTAGAGTGTGATGTGAGATATTGATCTTAGCCTAATTTCTACTAGATTACTTTCCAGTCTCTTCAGCAATTTTTATCAAATAGGGAGTTTTTTCCTAGGTCATTTATTTTCTATTTTATCAAACCTGTACTATTGAGTTCTATTGTTCCTGAATCTCTTCTAGGCTGTTTCATTGATCTATTTCTCTAGTCTTTAACCAATACCAGGTGTTTTTTATGACTATTGCTTTATAATATAGTTTGAAATCTGGAAGTGCTATTCCCCCTTTGTCCTTATTTCTTTTAATCTTTTCCCTTGATGTTCCAGATTTTTTATTTTTCCAAACGAACTTTGTTATTATTTTATCAAGCTCTGAAAAGTACTGTCTTAGTTATTTGTTTGGTATAGCATTAAAAATATAAGTTCATTTTGGTAATGATGTCATTTTAATCATATTGACACAGTCTAGGCTGAGCACTGACTATTCCTCCAGCTATTTAAGTTGTTTTTTAGTTCTTTTAAAGAATGCTTTGTAACTGAATCTATACAAGTCATTTGTGTGCTTTGGGAAGCATATCACAAAATATTTTATGCATTTTGTGATTATTTGGAATGGAATTTCCCTTGCTATTATTGCTTCTTAAGATTTGTTATTATTATATAAAATAACTATTCTATGTGTTGCTGATTTTTAAGTATTTCTTTTCTTCTTTTTCTTTTTTTGTTTTCATTTTGTTAACCTTATCACTAGCTCTATCCCCATTTCCTGTGTCCCACCAAATTGAAAGAAACATAAAATTTTTGTGCCAAATATGCAGTCAAGCAAAAAACAATAACAAAAACAAAAAACAGCTCTTTTGACATAATCCAAAAAAATCAATAAATAAACATTTATTAAGTGCCTATTTATGTGTCAGTCTTGGTGCTAAGCGCTGGATATCTCACTGCACCTTGAAGAACTCTCTTGTTTTCCATGCTCTTTCAAAGATCACTGAAAAGGCTTCAAAAATCCAAGCTATGGGGACCTCTCAGCGCTCTGGAATCTGGTTCCTTTAGACTTGGGGATTTGAACTCCTTGAGTGCTGCTCCTATCTATTTCATTATGTCCTCACATTTGCTTAAGTTTCAACTACCTATTACTCATTTTTATTCTGTCTTCCAATCTGAGAATCATTGTCCTACTTAGATAATTAGTGGTATGGAAAGACAATTTAAGTTCTTATTTTGTCTTTACAAACAACTAATGGGATTAGAAACTGACTTCACATAGCCTCAGTTTCTCCATTTGTATAATGGGGCTAAAAATAACTTAATCCTGACCATTTGTAATTCCACATTCCAGAGAATTTATGATGCTAACCAGGAGAGGGAAGTGATGAATTTAGGATACCCAGTGAGATATGTTTTTGTATAGCTATTAAAGGCTATTTGTTTTGTTTGAGTATGCATATATTATAAGGAATTTAAATTTATTTTTAATGGATAGGAAATGGGAGGGAGAAAAATAAACTTCTGTTAATTTGAGAAAATTGATATGAAATGTTACATTAGTTTCAGATAAGAATCACTGTATGTAAAGATCTGAAACTCTGAGTTGACAGCACTAGGATGGACAACAGAGCACTTAAGGCTAATTACTGATTGCACAATACTCTATTAGCATATGCTTGGAAAATGCCCCTTCCCACTATTCTGTGCTGGTTCCATCTTTTGGTGTATAAAGAAAATTGTGGGAGGGATTAGGGGTGAAGTAAGACAAGCCAGAGTCACTTTTGGTGGTAGCCAAAGAGAAGGAAGGTCTTGAAGATCCTGTGTGCATTCCCTTCACTTCTACCCTTAAAGACCAAGAATAAAGACCCAGGACTTTTGCTTATCCTGACTCAGCTGATTCTAAGCTATCCAGGGTGCTAACTCGGTCCTTACAACTGTATTATTAGTTTTATTAATTTTTTTTTTTTTACGAGACTTTTTTCAGAGTGAAGGCTATCTGTAAATGTAATGTAAAACCAAAACAAGTCAATAAAACTTTAAAAAAGGAAAAGGAATCAAAAAATGTAAAGCTGGAAGAAAACAACCAGTCTAGTCTAGTCCCTGCTCCCTGATTTATTATTTTTTAAATTTATTATTTTGTGCTAGCTTCAGCAATAAGAGTTGAGAAAGAGATTAAAGGAATTAAAATAGGTAATGAGGAAACCAAATTATCTCTCTTTGCAGATAGGATGGTATACTTAAAGAACCCCAGAGATTCTACTAAAAAGCTATTAGAAATAATCCACACCTTTAGCAAAGTTGCAGGATACAAAATCAACCCACACAGCCCTTTTTGTAGTGGCTAGAAACTGGAAACTGAATGGATGTCCATCAGTTGGAGAATGGCTGAATAAATTGTGGTATATGAAAATTATGGAATATTACTGTTCTGTAAGAAATGACCAACAGGATGATTTCAGAAAGGCCTGGAGAGACTTACACGAACTGATGCTAAGTGAAATGAGCAGGACCAGGAGATCATTATATACTTCAACAACAATACTAGATGATGACCAGTCCTGATGGATCAGGCCATCCTCAGCAACGAGATCAACCAAATCATTTCTAATGGAGCAGTAATGAACTGAACTAGCTATACCCAGAAAAAGAACTCTGGGAGATGACTAAAAACCACTACATTGAATTCCCAGTCCCTATATTTATGCACACCTGCATCTTTGATTTCCTTCACAAGCTAATTGTACAATAATTCAGAGTCTGATTCTTTTTGTACAGCAAAATAATGTTGTGGTCATGTATACTTATTGTGTATCTAAGTTATATTTTAATATATTTAACATCTACTGGTCATCCTGCCATTTAGGGGAGGGGGTGGGGGGGGGTGGGGTAAGAGGTGAAAAATTGGAACAAGAGGTTTGGCAATTGTTAATGCTGTAAAGTTACCCATGTATATATATCCTGTAAATTAAAGGCTATTGAAAAAAAAAAAAAAAACAAAATCAACCCACATAAGTCATCACATTCTTATATATCACTAAAAAAATCCAACCATTACAAAGAGAAATTCCATTTAAAGTAACTGCCAATAGTATAAAATATTTGGGAATCTAGCTACCAAGGGAAAGTCAGGAACTATATGAGTAAAACTACAAAACATTTTTCACACAAATAAAGTCAGATCTAACCAATTGGAAAAATATTAAGTGCTCTTGGATTAGGTCGAACAAATATAACAAAGATGACAATACTACCTAAACTATTTCTTTAGTGCTATACCAATCAGACTCCCAAAAAACTATTTTAATGACCTAAAAAAAAATAACAAAATTCATCTGGAAGAACAAAAGGTCAAGACTTTCAAGGGAACTAATGAAAAAAAAATCTAATGAATGTGGCCTAGCTGTACCAGATCTAAAACTATATTATAAAGCAGCAGTTAGCAAAACCATTGGTATTGGCTAAGAAATAGACTAATTGATCAGTGGAATAGGTTAGGTTCGAAGGACAAAATAGTCAACTTTAATAATCTAGTGTCTGACAAACCCAAAGAACCCAGCTTTTGGTTTAAGAATTCACTGTTTGGCAAAAACTGCTGGGAAAATTGGAAATGAGTATGGCAGAAACTAGGCATTGACCCAAACTTAACACCATACACCAAGATAAGGTCAAAATTGGTTCATGATCTAGGCATAAAGAATGAGATTATAAATAAATTAGAAGAACATAGGATAGTTTACCTCTCAGACCCATAGAGGAGAAAGGAATTTGTGACCAAAGAAGAACTAGAGATCATTATTGATCACAAAATAAAAAAATTTTGATTATATCAAATCGAAAAGCTTTTGTACAAACAAAACTAATGCAGACAAGATTAAAAGGAAAACAATAAACTGGGAAAACATTTTTATAGTCAAAGGTTCTTATAAAGGTCTCATTTCCAAAATATATAGAGAATTGACTCTAATTTATAAGAAATCAAGTCATTCTCCAATTGATAAGTGGTCAAAGGATATGAACAGACAATTTTCAGATGAAACTGAAACTATTTCTAGCCATATAAAAAGATGCTCCAAGTCATTATTAATCAGAGAAATACAAATTAAGACAACTCTGAGATACCACTACACACCTGTCAGATTGGCTAAAATGACAGGGAAAGATAATGTTAGAGGGGATGTGGGAAAACAAGGACACTGATACATTGTTGGTGGAATTGTAAGCACATCCAGCCATTCTGGAGAGCAATTTGGAACTATGCTCACAAAGTTATCAAACTGTGCATACCCTTTGATCCAGCAGTGTTACTACTGGGCTTATATCCCAAAGAGATCTTAAAGAAGGGAAAGGGACCTGTATGTGTAAGAATGTTTGTGGCAGCCCTCTTTGTAGTGGCCAGAAACTGAAAACTGAGTGGATGCCCATCAATTGGAGAATGGCTGAATAAATTGTGATATATAAATGTTATGGAATATTATTGTTCTGTAAGAAATGACCAGCAGGATGATTTCAGAAAGGCCTGGAGTGACTTACATGAACTGATTCTGAGTGAAATGAGCAGGACCAGGAGATCATTATATACTTCAACAGCAGTACTATATGATGATCAATTCTGATGGGCGTGGCTCTCTTCAACAATGAGATGAACCAAATCAGTTCCATTTGTTCAATAATGAAGAGAACCAGCTACATCCAGCAAAAGAACTCTGGGGAATGAGTGTGAACCACTACATAGCATTTCCAATCCTTCTGTTTTTGCCCTCTTGCATTTTTGATTTCCTTCACAGCTTAATTGTACATTATTTCAAAGTCCGATTCTTCTTGTATACATATATTGTATTTAACATATACTTTAACATATTTAACCTGTATTGGTCTACCTGCCATCTGGGGGAGGGAATGGGGGGAAGGAGGGGAAAAATTGTAACAAAAGGTTTTGCAGTTGTCAGTGCTGAAAAATTACCCATGCATATATTTTATAAATAAAAAAACTATAATAAAAAATAAAATAAAATAGATTTATTATTTTAAATACAAGTCCCTTAATTTTGGATCCGTGTTCTTTTTCCATTGAACCACATACATTCAGTTACAGCCCTTCCACTATTCACCTCATACAATTGCACAATTTTTGAAACCCTTGAACTTATTAAAATGAACATTTCAATATACAAGGAACAGAAATAGAAGAAACTGAGAACTAATAGATCAAGTTCTTTTTTTTTAAAGATAGGCATTATATTTAACATATTAGCAACAACACTGTCCTATTTATCTGTACTCCCTTAATTTCCTTCCATTTTCTTCAGTGGATTTTTAAGAAGGTTTCATTAACTATTTTATTTGGATCACCATTACTACCCACTAACTCCCCCTTTAAAGGTCCCCTAACTTCTATCCATCCCTCACCCCCAAAAAAATTTTCTCTTATAACATAAAATATAGTTAAGCAAAATCATTTCACACATTTTTCAGGTCTGAGAATGTTTATTTCATTCTCTCCTTCACCTTTGCTGTGAAATGGGAACTTTTCTTTGGCCTTGGTCCTCTGAAGTCATGATTGGTCACTGGAGTGATCACAATTTCTAAATCTTTTGAAGTTGTTTATTTTTACATTACCATAGCAACTGTATAATTATTCTCTAGGTTCTGCTTACTTTATTCCATATCAGTTCAAATTGAGTCTTCCCAAGTTTCTCTGTATGTATTCATTTCTACCATTCTTATAATACATTGATAGTTCATTACATTCATATATTGAAATTAATCATTTTCTTTGTGACTTTGGACAAATCAGTTCTTCCCTTCTCTCACTCAGTTTCCCAGCCATAAAATAAGGTCAGTGGATTGGATAGTGTCTGAGCTTTATTCCAAATCTGACATCCTGTAATTCTGTGTTAAGGGAGCCCATAGATTAAAGCAGGCTTCATTCCAACCCATCCTCCTGCACTAGTTTCTCAATTGCACATATTTTTTAATTGAAAAAAATTTTAATAGTATTTTATTTTTCCAAATATATGTAAAGATACTCCTAAACATACATTTTTGTAAAACTTTGTGTTCTAAATTTTTCTCCTTAACTCCCCTCTCCCCAAGACAGCAAACAATCTGATATAGGTTAAATATATGTAATTCTTTTAAACATATTTCCATATTTGTCATGTAAAAAAAATCAGACCAAAAGAAAAAAACGAGAAAGAAAAAACAAGTAAATTCTTTGTAAGGATGTAATTGGCATTTTCTTTCCCAAGTCTATTGAAATTGCCTTGAATTACATCATTATTGAAAAGAACAAGCTCATCACAGTTGATCATCACATAATCTTGTCATTGCTAGGTACAATGTTCTCTTAGTTCTACTCACTTCAGCATCAGTTCATGTCTCTCCAGACCTTTCTGAAATTAGCCTGCTCATTATTTCTTATAGAACAATAATATTCCATTATATTCATATACCACAACTTATTTAGCCATTCCCTAATTGATGGGCATGCACTCAATTTCCAGTTCCTTAGCTGCACACATTTTGTCAAAAAGCCATATGTTTGTCAATAGAATTGTGTTGGGTTCAGTCTCAGAAGCTTTGCCTTCTTATAGTACAAATCAAATGACTTTTCCCTATTTTATATACATAGAACTTGTCTCAACAGTTGAGCTTCTAAAATCTTTAAGAGAAACAGGAATATGACCTATTCTCTTAGCCTTGTGATCTTGGGCCCTCATGGAGCCTGACCCAAGTCATGAAAGCTTTGCTCCTTTTACAATGTGGAAATTATAGAATGCTAGAACTGAAATAGGCTTAAGAAATCAACTAATTGGAGCAGCTAGGTGGCGCAGTGGATGGAGCCCTAGCCCTGAAATCAGGAGGATCTGAGTTCAAATCCAATCTCAGATACTTAACACTTCCTGGCTGTGTGACCCTGGGCAAGTAAATTAACCCCAATTGCCTCAGCAAAAAAAAAAAAAAAATAAAAAATAAAAAAAAAAAAAAATCAATTAATCTGTATCATAGATGAAGAGACTGAGATTCTAAGACTCCCAGAATTATTAGATTAGAAAATATTAGATTCAAATATAGGTCTTCTGATGTGAAAAGCTCTTTCCATCTATCAAACTGAATCTCTTCAAGGCAACAGCTTAGACCTTACCACTACTGGTGTTAAGAGGAAGAAGAAGCAGGTTCCCTGAGACACATAAAAAGGACAATCTCCTTAAAGAGATATAATTTCAGACAAGTTCTTTTTGAGCCTCAACTTCCTTATCTGTAAAATGGGGCTAATAATCCCTTTCTTTATGAAGTAAGTACTTATTAAATTATAAAACACTTTGCTATGTGAGCTTTCATCTTCATCACCATCATCATTGCTATCATCTTGGTTTTCATCAGGGTAGGGGACAGTAACCTTCTTAAAGAGTTAGCCCTTGCCCAGCTAGGACCCAAAGTCCGAGGCCCCCAATGACCTTAGGTTCCAACCACTGTTGCCAAGCTAAGGTGGCAGATCTGGTCCCTAAACTGTACTCAGGGAGGGATAAGAAAACAGCTTTAGGATGCCTGCTGCCTCCTTCCCAAGCCAGTGGATTATTTTACTTGCAAAGTGTCACTAATCACGATGGGTGGCAAGCCTCCCAGACTGCCTGCCATCTGCCTAGAGCAAATGCACCTTCAGCACAATGGATGTGAAACACAGAAATGCCATATGACAGCTAGTAAAAGGAAATGACTTAAAGGTATATGATCCCTGTTATGTAAACAGGGGAGTGACATTCATAAGGACTTTTGGAAAACTAACATTTGTGCCAGACTGATACTTGGGCTAGGGGGTGGGGAACTTGCTTCTCCTCTACTTAGCAGATGCTGGTGAGCCTGGGGGCCAAGGAAAGGATAATGGTTCCCAGGTGAGGACCCTGGGAAGAAAGCAAATTTCTCACCAAGCTAAGAGGGAGTATGTTCCCATAACAAAAATGGCTCTCAGTAAGAATTCAAACAAGCCTTGTGAAGCAGAAAATGCTAACTCCTCACACATGTACCATGTCTCCCTCCCAAAAATCCATGCAGACATGTTCCTCCTTTTACATAAAAGAAAACTTAGGCTAGAGAAAATAGGTAGGTGATTTGCTCAGAATCACACAACTAGGAAGTAAGAGCAGGGATGTACAGCCAGGTCCTAACTAGGGAGAATAACAAATCCTGTAATTCTATAATAATCAAATGTATAAAATAAATAAAAATATACATAATATACTTTAACAAATAATATATAATATAGCAATTGGTAATAAAATATAATAATAGTCCAATGAACATATAGTAATAATAATCATAGATAACATTTATAAAGGATTTATTATGTGCCAGGCACTGTGTTAAGGGCTTCAAACAATTATTTTATTTGATCCTTACATGTGGCATGAATTTGGATAATGAGACTAATTCACAGCATTAATTATTCTCAATAATGGGGATCTCAACCTTCGCCTATTACCCCCACGTACCTCCAAAAAGTATTTTCATCTCTATAGCACGTTAAAAGCATTTTTTCACCACAAGTTCTGAGGTAGGTATTCCAAGTTACTTTTTATTATTATAGCTTTTTATTTACAAGATATATGCTTGGGTAATTTTTCAGCATTGACGATTGCAAAACCTTTTGTTACAACTTTTTCCCCTTCCCTCCCTCTATCCCCTTCCCAGATGGCAGGTTGACCAATATATGTTACATATTTTAAAGTATATGTTAAATACAATATATGTATACATGTCCATATAGTTATTTTGCTGTACAAAAAGAATCAGACTTTGAAATAGTGTACAATTAGCCTGTGAAGGAAATAAAAAATGCAGGCAGACAAAAATAGAGGGATTGGGAATTCTATGTAGTGGTTCATAGTCATCTCTCAGAGTTCTTTCTCTGGGCGTAGCTGGTTGAACCCATTACTGCTCTATTGGAACTGATTTGGTCATCTCATTGTTCAAGAGGGCCACATCCATCAGAATTGATCATATTGTTATTGAAGTATATAATGATCTCCTGGTCCTGCTCATTTCACTCAGCATCAGTTCGTGTAAGTCTCTCCAGGCCTTTCTGAAATCATCCTGCTGGTCATTTCTTACCAGAGCAATAATATTCCACAGTATTCATATACCACAATTTATTCAGCCATTTTCCAATTGATGGGCATCCACTCAGTTTCCAGTTTCTGGCCACTACAAACAGAGCTGCCACAAACATTCGTGCACATACAAGTTCCTTTCCCTTCTTTAGTATCTCTTTGGGATATAAGCCCAGTAGAAACACTGCTGGGTCAAAGGGTATGCACAGTTTGATAACTTTGTGAGCATAGTTCCAAATTGCTCTCCAGAATGGCTGAATGTGTTTACAATTCCACCAACAATGTATCAGTGTCCCAGTTTTCCCACATTCCCTCCAACATTCCACATTATCTTTCCCTGTCATTTTAGCCAATCTGACAGGTGTGTAGTGGTATGTCAGAATTGTCTTAATTTGCATTTCTCTGAGATTTACAAGTTATTAATCCCCATTTTTGAGGTGAGGATACTGGGGTTCAGGAGGTGTATGACTTGTACAAGGTTACATAGGAGTATCAAGGCTAAGATTCAACGGCAAAGATTATGACTCTTATTCCATTGCTTTTTATGTTTGCTTAGAGCAATGAGTGAAAACTTCATGTTGTAAGATCTAGCAAAATGGTGGTGGTGGTGGGAATGTGATTGAGCCCAACAGTTTCATAAAATTGTTTAGAACTATACCAGAAAGGTCACTACCCTGTCAGTAGTGTGATTTTAACCCAGTGATACTATGATTCCAAGAAAGTTAAAAAAAAAAAAAGAGGGAAAAGTTCCATAAACAGAAAAATATACATAGAAATACTTTTTTGCTGTACAAAAAAGGAAACAAAGTAGATATTCATCAATGGCTAGCCAAAATGAGGTTTGTGAATGTAATGGAACATCATTGTACCATGAAAAAATATATGAAGAATTTAAAGAAACTTGGAAAAACTCATATGAACTGATGAAGTAAGGTAAGCAGAGACAAAAGAACAATTTATATAATAAACACAATATTTAAAGATATCAGAACTCTGATCAGTGTAGTAATCAATCTTGACTCCAGAGGAATGAGAGGGAAACTGGCCTCCTTCTTCTTGGAAAGTGCTACACTATAGGTGTAGAGTACTTAGTCAGAGATAGCCAATGTTTAATTTGTTTGGTTTAGCGAAATTTCTTTTTTTTTAAGGAAAGATTTTGTTGGGAATGCCTAAAGTATAGAGAGCAATGAGAGCAATCTTTAAAAAAAAAATAGGTTAAATATAAATAAATGCTATCATCAACATCAACAATAAGCATTTGTTAAGCACATACTATGTACCAGATATTATGCTGAGCATTGGTCATACAAACAAAGGGAAGAACACAATCCCATCTCTTACGGATCTCCAAATTTGAGGGAGGAAACAATAGGCAAACAACTATGTGCATACAAGACATAAACAGAGTAGATGGAGTGTAATCTCAGAAGGAAAGCACTAGAGAAATAGGAGCCCAGAAAAATAGCTTGCAGAAAGTGGGATTTAGACTGAGTCTAAAGGGAGGCCAGGAGGTGTAGGTGAGAAAAGAGAGTATTCCAGACATAGAGAACTGGCAACACAAAGCCAGAGAGTAAGGAGATGGAGTGGTAAAAAGACAATATTGCTGGATTGTAGAGTTTGCAAAAAAAAAAAAAAACTACAGTAAGATAGGAAGAGTCCAGGTTGTGGAAAGTTTTCAAAGACAATAGAAGCACAGGAAGGGACTTGAGACAGACAAGATAACCAGAAGATTATTGCAATAGTCCAGATATGAAGTGATGAGGGCCAGTCCTAAAATAGTGCTTGTGTTAATAGAGAAAAGGGATCATATACAAGAGATGCTGTGGAAATAGATATGGCAATCAATATGTGGCAACTGGTTGGATGTAAGGGGTGAATGCAAATGAGGAGGTGAGGATGTCACTGAGGTGGCAAGCCTGGATGCCCAAGAGGATGTGGTACCCTTGACGATAATAGGGAAGTTGAGAAGAGGTGAGGATTTGGGGGAAAAAAAAGATCTGTTTTGGACATGTTGAGTTAATGTGGATTATAGTACAACCAATTCAAGATGTACAAAAGGCAATTGAATATACAAAACTGCAACTCTTTGATAAATAGATTTGGAAAAAAATCAATCTGAAATCATTAGTATAGAGATAATGATTGAATCCACAAAAAGTGATAAGATCATCAAATAAAAGAGGTTAGAGTCAGGGGCAGCTAGGTGATGCTGTGGATAGAACACTGGCTCTGGAGTCAGGAGGACCTGAGTTCAAATCCAGCCTCCGGCACTTGTTTGCTGTGTGATCCCAGGCAAGCCACTTAACCTGAATTTCCTAAGAAAGGAAAAAGAAGAGCCTAGAGGGCAAAAAGAATCCAGAGCAAAATCCTGAGGGAGGATACCCAGGAAGATCCAACAAAGGAAATTCAAAAGGAACAGACAAATAGGTGGAAGTAGAACCAGCAGAGACAAGTACTATAGGAACTTAGAGAGGAGAAAGTATTACAGAGAAGCTGATTGACAGCATAAAAAGCTTCAGGGAAATCAAGAAGGATGAAGCCTGAGACAGGCCATTCTGTTTGGCAATTAGGAGGTCACATAACTCTGAAGGGAGCAGTTTCAGTTGAATGATGAGGTCAGAAGTCAGAGTAAAAGTTAAGAGAGGGAGAGAAAGGAAGTAGAGGCACCTATTAAAGTTAACCTTAGTACGGAGTTTAGTCAGTAAGAGATCTACCCATAGATGGATAGATCAAAGGAAGGTTCTTTTAGGATGGAGAGACATGGGCAGGCTTGTAGACAACAGGAAATGAGACAGTAGAGTGCACACCCTTTGATCCAGCAGTGTCTCTATTGGGTCTGTATTCCAAGATGAACATAAAAAAGAGAAAAGTACTCACATGTGCAAAAAAATGTTTGTGTCAGCCCTTTTTGTAGTGGCAAGAAACTGGAAACTGAGTGGATGCCCATCAGTTGGAGAATGGCTGAATAAATTGTGGTATATGAATGTTATGGAATATTATTGTTCTATAAAAAATTATCCGGAGAATAATTTCAGAAAGGTCCAGAGAAACTTACATGAAGTGATGCTGAGTGAAGTGAGCAGAACCAAGAGACCATTGTACGTAGCAACAAGATTGTATGATGTGTGGACTTTTTTTTTTTTTTTTTTTTTTCAACAATGAGATGATTCAGGCCAATTCCAATAGACTTATAATAGAGAAGCCATCTGCATCCAGAGAGAGGACTATGTGGAACTTTGTTGTTGTTGTTTGCTTATTTTTTCCCCTCATTTTTTTCTTTTTTGATCTGATTTTTTTGTGCATCGTGACAAATGTGGAAATATGTTTAGAAGAATTGCACATGTTTAACTTATATTGGATTACTTGCTCTATAGGGGAGGGGGAAAACAGGGAGGGAGGGAGAAAAATATGGAACACAAGGTTTTGCAAAGTTGAATGTTGAAAACTATCTTTGAAAACTAATGTTGATGGGAAAATATTTTTACAGTCAAAGGTTCTGATAAAGGCCTCATTTCCAAAATATATAGAGAATTAACTCTAATTTATAAAAAATCAAGCCATTCTCCAATTGAAAAATGGTCAAAGGATATGAACAGACAATTCTCAGATGAAGAAATTGAAACTATTTCTAGTCATATGAAAAGATGCTCCAAGTCATTATTAATCAGAGAAATGCAAATTAAGACAACTCTAAGATACCACTACACACCTGTCAGATTGGCTAAGATGACAGGAAAAAATAATGATGATTGTTGGAGGGGATGCGGGAAAACTGGGACATTGATTCATTGTTGGTGGAGTTGTGAACGAATCCAACCATTTTGGAGAGTAGTTTGGAACTATGCTCAAAAAGTTATCAAACTGTGCATACCCTTTGATCCAGCAGTGTTACTACTGGGATTATATCCCAAAGAGATTATAAAGAAGGGAAAGGGACCTGTATGTGCACGAATGTTTGTGGCAGCCCTTTTTGTAGTGGCTAGAAACTGGAAACTGAATGGATGTCCATCAGTTGGAGAATGGCTGAATAAATTGTGGTATATGAAAATTATGGAATATTACTGTTCTGTAAGAAATGACCAACAGGATGATTTCAGAAAGGCCTGGAGAGACTTACACGAACTGATGCTGAGTGAAATGAGCAGGACCAGGAGATCATTATATACTTCAACAACAATACTAGATGATGACCAGTTCTGATGGATCAGGCCATCCTCAGCAACGAGATCAACCAAATCATTTCTAATGGAGCAGTAATGAACTGAACTAGCTATGCCCAGAAAAAGAACTCTGGGAGATGACTAAAAACCATTACATTGAATTCCCAATCCCTATATTTATGCACACCTACATTTTTGATTTCCTTCACAAGCTAATTGTACAATAATTCAGAGTCTGATTCTTTTTGTACAGCAAAATAATGTTTTGGTCATGTATACTTATTGTGTATCTAAGTTATATTTTAATATATTTAACATCTACTGGTCATCCTGCCATTTAGGGGAGGGGGTGGGGGGGTAAGAGGTGAAAAATTGGAACAAGAGGTTTGGCAATTGTTAATGCTGTAAAGTTACCCATGTATATATCCTGTAAATAAAAGGCTATTAAATTTAAAAAAAAAAAAAGAAAGAAAACTAATGTTGAAAACAAAAAATGTATTTTAAAAAATAAAAACCTATTATTAAAAAAAGAAAAAAAAATAGTAGATAGGAAGAAATTGACAATAAGGGAGTAAGAAAATCTTCTGGAGAAGAATGAATGGAATGAGATCATAGATTTGCCTTGGTGGGGAGAAAGACCATTTGAGACAGGATTGAAGGAAGAGGCGTTGGAGAAAGGGATGTGAGTGAAATAAGGTTGAGGAAGAGGGAAGAAGAGGGAACTTTTAACAAATGGTTTCAATGTGTGTGTGTGTGTGTGTGTGTGTGTGTGTGTATGTGAAGTGTACAGCATGATCCTCAGCTAGGAGAGATGATGCTACTGGAGACTTGAAGAGATGGGAGAAAGTTTAGAACAGTCTCTGTGAAAGTTAGGAAAGTGAACTGATTACAGCCTTGTCGTAGCCAGGACCTGGTTAAGTTTCTGTAACATAGTTTGTAGCGGATCCAGGCTGCATGGTTTTGTGGTTTTCTCCAGCTTTGTTCAAACTGCATGTCAGGAGGGAAGAAAGTGGAAGAGTAGTTCAAGGTTGGGGTCCAGCAAGGCAAAATCAGTAGTAGGACATAATCTTTCAACTGTTGGCAACATCTTGTGGCACCATTCAGACAACCTTCCTTTTCGTACTTCTATCTATATCTCTGCAAGAAAACCAGCAAGACCCAATTTGGTTTCTGTCAACACATTTCTGTCAAAGAAAGCCTTTGCAAAGAAATGAACAAGATAAGCTAGTCTTATTTTGGGCTCCTGCCATTCCACCCTTGTGTCAGATGATTTTTTTAAAAATTGCATTTTTAGGTAAAGATTAGATTATGGGTCAAGAGGTAGAAAGAGCCCTGGGGTGATTTAAGGAAATTCCAATAGATTTGGGATGGGAAGTGTTATCCATATCCAAAGAAAAAAAACTAAGGAGATTGAATATATCAAAGTATAATATTTTCACCTTTTTATTGTTGTTGTTCTTTGTTTTTTCTTTCTCATATTTCTTTCTCTTTTTGATCTGATTTTTTTAGACTTAGCATGACAGATATGGAAATATGTTTAGAGGAACTGCATGTATTTAACCTATATTAGATTGCTTGCTGTCTGGGGGAAGAGGGAGGGAAGGAAGAAGGGAGAAAAATTTGTAACACAAGGTTTTGCAAAGGTGAGTGTTGAAGACTATCTTTGCATATATTTGAAAAAATAAAAAGCTCTTATAAAAATTAATACAATTAAGGTTATGGTTTAAAAAAAAAGAGCCCTGAACTGGTAAATGGGAATCCTGGTTTAGATTGGAGTGAGGGGCTGGGGGTGGGGACAGGAATCATATTCTGAAATGTTAGTCCTTGTAAACCCTGTGACTTTGGATGAGATCTTCTCTTCCTCCCCCCTCCACCCCCTCACCCCAGTCTCCATGCCCATATGGGTCTCAGTTTCCCCCCAAAACCCAGGGGCATTGAGAGAAGTTTTGCTTGTTATTTTTAACTGATTCTTTTTGCTGATCTAAGGGAGTTTGAATTCTCTGGAGATTTTGAGGCTGTGGGGATTTGGCTGCAGGCTTTGCTCAGGGGCTTTAGGGAAGGCTCCCAGAAAGATGCTGCTAGGTCTTCTCAGTAATTAAAAGACAATTAGCCTAATGCAAGAAATGAGCTCTTAGAAAGGGGATCCAAGATCTTTACAACAATTAAAGAACTTTTAATAGCAGATGGACACCCCAACTGGAAACCTGGAATACCTGGATTCAAATGCTAGATGGAACATATATATATATATATATATATATATATATATATATATATATATATATATATATAAGCTATGTGGTTCTGGGCACTTAGTCATTTAATCTCTGTGAGTTCTAGGCCAGTAGTGTCAAGCTCAGATAGAAATGAGGGCCATTAAACCATATATAAGAATTCCAGAGACTACAAATAGCTCAGAATATTCTATAGTAATATTATCTGTGTTTTGTTGTTTTTCTATTCCATTTCATTCATTCATTCATTCTTTCTTTCTTTCTTTCTTTCTTTATGAATTACATTTTAATCTGTTTGGAGGCACAGGGGATCTATATCTTGTTTGACAACTCTGCTCTAGGTTACTTACTAACACTAGGGTTCTGAACCTTTTTTGTGTCATGGATCCTTTGGCTATGTGGCGAAGCCTTCTCAGAATCATTCTTATATGTACAAAGTGAAAAACATAAGGAAAAAAAAAAAGAAAACCTATCATTATTATTACTTTTGTAGCCTTGGGCAAGTTACTTAATGAAATTCTAGAAGACTTACTTTTCTCATCTATAAAATGAAAAAAATAGATAAAAAAAATGGGAACTGGAAGGAACTTTGAAGTCCAGCCCACTCACTTTACACATATGGGAAAACTAAAGTACAGATGTGCTTAGTGACTTTTCCAGGATTACACATTTAGCAAATGTCTCATGTAAAATTCTAATCCAGGATTTCTTAAATTTTTCCTACTATTGACCTCTTTTAGTCAGAGAAATTATTATATGACCCCAGATATATAAAATAGGTATATAAATTAAACATTTACTGATAATAAATTATAATTTTGTGACCCTCAGTTCAGTTATGAGACCCCCACATGGTATCATAACCCAAAGTTTAAGAAGCTTTTTTCTAATCTAAGCCTGTTGGGGCTCCAGATCTTGTGCTCACCAGAAGCTTCCAAAGTGGGAATGTCTTGCACTCCTAGAAAGTTTTGGATGGACTCCAAGGGAGCTGTCTGGTGAGTCAAAGAAGTGTGTGATCAATCAATTGTAGAATAGGAAGATTCCCCACCTTCCCTGTGATAGCCAATGATGGGCTTGTCTCTAATCCAAGCCATAAATCATACTACTATACCAACACCTTCATCCATAATTGCTAAATACTCTTCTACTTCTCCTCTTCCTACCTCTGGCCATCTTTGATTGCACCTGGACATTAATTGGCTTTAGGGCTGATTATAATTTCACTCTGACCCAGGCAGCCACAGAAGTTGTGCAGGAAAAATTCTGCAGCCTAGCCTCCAGCTTCTCTAAACCCTGCCTTCAAGATTACCTCATACCTGGGCATGATGTTATACACTCTGGTGCCGTGGCCAATAAGAGCCTTGCTCTATTTCTTCCCATTTTCATTTTTCATAGGATTGAATGTTTCCCAGGCTGGTAAGATACATTACAGTTCTCATTCTGCTACCTTTTCCCACAAACTTACTCTTCTCTAGTCAAGAGCACCATATCTTTCTAACACCAAATTCAGAACTCCATCTACTACTATTATACCATGCTATCTCTCAATTAAAAAAAACCCCAAATCAATCTAAACAAAGTTGTTCTCAGTTCAGTTATTTGTTTTTGGGGGTTATGTGTGGGTTTTTTCCTTCATACTTCATAATATTTTTATTTTTCCATTTACATGTAGAGATAGTTTTCAACATTCACTTTTGTAACTATTTTGAGTTCCAAAATTTTTTTCTCCCTCCTCTTCTTTTCTCCACACTTCCTAAGACAGCAAGCAATCTGATATAGATTATATATGTACAATCATTTAAAACACATTTTCATATTAGTCATGTTGTAAAAGAAAAGGTTGATCATCACACAATCTTTCATCTGAGTTATTTGTAATAGTAAAACAAAAATTGTTTTAAAAAAAAAATCTACTAGTTGGGAAATGACTGGGAAATGTCACTCAGGTACTTTCCCTCATCCTATTTACCCTATAATTCTCAAATCTTGCTTTTCTACCTTTACAAAATCTCTTTCATCTTTCCCATTCATTCCTTCCCACAGACACCATCCTTATCAGTCATTCCTCTTCTTCCACCTGGACTATTTTAATAACCTCCTAATCTTCTTCCCTGCCTCAAGCTTTTCTTCCATCCTCTGCTAGCTTGCAGATTAACTTTCCTTAAAACCCAAGTTTTTTTTTTTTTTTTTTTTTTACCATGTCTCTGCTCTACTCAATAAATTCCTGTGGCTCCTTATTGAATTTAAGTCCTAATATTATTCCATCCTTAGTTCTTTCTTTTAAAATGACCTTTATAGGCAGCTGGATGGAACAGAGAACAGAATTCTGGACTTAAAGTTAAAAAGATCTAATTTCAAATCCATTCTCAGATACTTTATTAGTTTCACGATCTTGGACAATTCACTTAATCTCTGCTTGCCTCAGTTTCCTCAACTGTAAAAGGGGAGATAATAATAAGACCTACTTCCTAGGATACCCAGGGTTTCTTTGTCTGTCTGTCTGTCTGTCACTCTCTCTTTCTGTCTTTCTCCCTCTTCCTGTTGCACACACACACTCACATACCCCTAGATGAAGCAGAAGGGCACCCTAAGGGATAGACAAGCCATAAAGTCTAACTATCACCACCATGTTGACCACCAACTCACTTGAGAGACTGTTGGAGACCCTGAAGCCAAGAGCCTTGGGAATGGTAATGTTCCCCAAACTACCAGATTTGTTTCTAGTTCACTCCCCATATGCTTGATTGAAGGGAAAGATCCCCATGTAGAGGGGACCTTCTTCATCACCACCTACAACAGTGAATGCAACCAAAGGCAAGAGAAGCCCAAGAATCTCGGGAGTGATGATGCTCCATAGACCACTGGTCCTGCTTCCAGCTCCTCAGCCATCCTCCTGGGAAGCAAACTCTGGGTTAAGGCAGCTTGGCAAGTGCTCCTGCAGAGGCTCCAGTCACAGCTATCTGGAGTCCCAGAAAACAGAGCTCTTGCACCAAAGCACTTGGCACTGGTTTAATGATTCAACATTAGGAACTGATATGATTTTGTTAGTAGAAATGACATCATAGAAGAGATATCATCATCTTGTTTGCTGCTGTTCCTGTAGATCATGGAACCTTTCCATCTGACTTGTAGTTGAAACCTTCCGTATGTAATATCTCCCCCATTAGAATGTAATCACATTGAGGCAAGGATCTTTATATACAATTTATTAACCCTAGTTTCTATTTGCTAGAAATAATATATTTTGAAAACTTTAAGACCCCATGTGTTAACCAATTATTATTTATAAAATATATTCTCTCAGGGATTTCTCAGAAATGAGACAATTGGGTCAAAGTATATTTATATTCTAGTCATAAAATCATAAATTTAGAGCTGGAAGGGATTTCAGAGATTACTTATTCCATCCCTCTCATTTCCCAGTGAAAGAAATAGAGGCCCAGAGAAGGGAAATTATTTGTTCAAGTTTACAAAGGGAATCAGTGACAGGGCTGATTCTTCTTGTGGCTGATGTTGCCACAAAACTGTCAGCAATTTATAAAGCTGTCCCTGGATTTTGTTTTTAACTAATTTTTCCAGTTTTCTGATTCAGTAAAATGTGGCTTCTTGGAGTTTATAAATGTACATTTCTTTGATCATTAGGAAAGCAAACTTTTAGTTCCAGTGGCACATCCATTTCCAAGTGGACATTTGTAATCTGAAATGCTTTCCCCTTTCAAGTTTCCATGCCTAAGCCCTCCTCATCTTTTCCTCTTGGAATTTCTGTCTTCAAGGCTCACCTAAAGTATAACTTTCACCTCTTGTTTTCCCCAGTTGTTGGTTTCCCTCTTCTTGAAATCACTCCATATTATTTACATATTGTATCTTGCTATTCTCCCACCTCAACTGACTAATTAAGAAATATTTTTTGAGCACCTACTAAGTGCCAGGCCTACTATGTGCCAGTTCTGGGGTGGAGGCTACAAAAACAAAAAAATGAAGCTTAAATCCTACCTACATTTTCTTAAATAGTTTAAAGCAATCCTATCAAAGACTTATTCAGCACCTGCTATTTCTAGGGCATTGTGCTATCAATCAAATCCATAAACATTTATTAAGCACCTACAATGTGGTAGGTGCTGAATTATACATTGGAAATACAATGCATAAAGTATATAGATGAAATACATCATCTATATACTTTATGCATTGTATGTGAACATTATACATTAGGAATACAGAGATATGTGTACTAACAGGAATGACGTTTGGATTTCCAATACATTACTTTACTTTCAATGGGTTGTAAACTCACATGTGAACTCACATAGTAGGTCCCTAATAAATGTTGGTTGAATTGCATTGAACTTATTCTTGATTTTTCATCTTTTCTCTCCAGACTTCATGTTGTCTCTCCATTGGTTTATCTCAATATCCTGGAAATTTTTATGATGAACAAAAAGTTGAAGGCTGCATGTCACTGGGATGAAGATACTGGGTTTGTGTCAGTGGACCTGGTTCAGATTCTGGTTTTGTCACTTGATACACCCAATATTTAACTTCACGCTTAGTTTTTTTTTTTTTTTTTACCTATAAAATGAGAGAGTTGGACTAGATGTCCTTAAAGGACCTTAAAAGTCTCTTCCTATGATATTCAGACTTACGATGGTCCTATGGGCCACTCCAGTGAGTCAGGGACTATGCTACAGAACCAGGAATTCTTCCTTGGTGATAGACCCTGTGTAGGTACAGGGTTGCTGTGGTTGGGAATTAAAGAAAGACAAGAATCACCATTTTTGGGTGCCAGTCCTGCCTGTGAGTGCTTTGGGTTAACTTGGCTCCAATAGGGAAAGTAAGGTGGTGCAATGGCTAGAGCACCCACCCTGAAGTCAGGAGAACCTGAGTTCAAATGCAGCCTCAGTCATTTAACACTTACTAGCTATGTATTCTGGGCAAGTAATTTAACCTTGCTTGCCTTGCAAAAAAAATTAAATTAAAATTAAAAGCCACTTATTAACTTGACTTCAGTGGTCCTGCAGAGGCCAGGACAATCAGCCAGAACTGCTGACAGCTCAGGGATCTGGGCCAAAGTTCTGAAAGGGGCCACAGCAGGGAAACAACTAAAGCTCTTGCCCCCAGCAGCAGGAACAGCCTGTTTCTTTCATTTGTTATTTGGCTCTTCTTCCTTCAGAGGTCTAGGGAGAACAAAGCACCCTCTGCTCTCCTCCTACCACAGCGGAGCTAGGCCAGGTTCCAGGCTCTAGGGCCCAGCTTCTACCTTCTAGGGCCCAGGCTCCAGCTCTCCAGGCCCAGGCCTCCCGGCTCCGGGTCTCGGTCTCAGACTCCCTACACTGTTAGTCATGAATTAAGGGTTAGACTTCGGGCCCTGACTCAGAAAAGGTTTCTTGGGAGGAGTTGCTACTAGCCCTAAGCTAGATTTCAGGTTTAAGAGCATCGGGGTAAAGGGATCTGGGGATGGGGAGGCCCTTGTTTCACACATCAGTGTTTTGCTTTGGTTCCGAAAGGATGGAGATAACAGGATTCAATTTTTCTCTGCTCCCCACCCCACCAGCATTCCAACAAGCTTCGGGAACCTGCTGGGCAGCTCCCAGAAGGCCGGGACAGCCTAGGACTGTGATCCACAGTCTCATTCCTGGCCCCGGAGATCCAATGTCACCAGAAAACAGAGGGGGGCAACTAGGTGGCACAGTGGATAGAGCACCAGCCTTGAAGTCAGGAGGACCTGAGTCAAATCTGGCCTCAGACACTTAACACTTCCTGCCTGTGTGATCCTGGGCAAATCACTTAACCCCAAATCCCCCCCAAATAAAAAAAACAAAAACCAAAACCAAAACCAAAAAAAAAAGCAGAGAGGGACTGAGCATTTTGAGACATCGGGCCGTTCTTGAGTATGATTGTGTGTCCATGAGAATGCTGTGCACATGTATGAGTGTGTAAGTGTGTGTCGGAGGGGGATAGGAGCAAGGACACAGCTTGCATTTGAAGGTCAACATGTGAGTACGTTTGCAAGTGACCTTTGTCAGCTGGTCTTCATGACCAGCTCATCCGCAGCTCTTTGCCTGGTCCAGCTGCTGCTCTGACTCCAATCCCAGCCAGACTGCCCACCACAGGGAGTCCTGGTGGCCAAGGCCCTCTTGTCAATCAGCTGCCATAAATCTGGCTTAAACTAAAAACAGGAGTCCAGGAGCTGTAGGGGACCCTCCCCCTCCACCCGCGAACACTGTTTTAAGCCCCAGGTGTCAGCTCCTCCCCCAGTGCCTCCCAGCCCCCCCTCCTCTTTTCCCCTCCAAATAAACAAGTTTAAAAAAAAGGGGGGGGGGGAGTAAAACTGAGCTCTGTAGTTACTGATTTGCATCTAGTTTGCATCATAATCACTTCTTACAGACACCTTCTAAACATCCAGGACTTCATTTGGGAAGAAGGTTCCTTTTTAAGAATTAGGAAATTGATCCCTGAGAATTCAGAAGTCCAGCCCAACCACACACCCCGAGTTGATGCTGGTACTGGAACCAGGCCGCACCCCATCCCTCAAAATCCCTCTCCTCCCCATTTCTGCTTTTTGAAAAGGACTTGAGAGTTCTCAGTGGTGGAGCTGCTTCTCCAAGGGATCGCAGAAATGGAATTGTAAGGGACCTCCAGTACCATCCAGCCCACCCCACGTTTTACAGATAGAGAAACTGAGGTTAAGTGTGATCAGAAGTGGATCTGAATACAGGTCTCTCACCTCAGACCCAGGCCTTTTTCTCTCATACCAGAGCCCCATTTCTGGCTTTCTTTCTTCTTCCCTCCTAGATTTGGGACTTAGGATGAGGGGAGGAGAGGAGCAGGGGCTAAGCAGCTGGTTCCAGAGCAGCCCAGCCGGCCTCCACCTGGCAGTAGGCCCAGGGCAGTGAGAGAAGGGGGGTCCGGGAGCAGTCCCGGGAGAAACAGAGGGGTAGGTGGTGCTGGAGGTAGCAGGGAATCAGCAGAGATGCTGTCACAGCCTTTTGACTTGAAATGGGGAGGGGTGTGTGTGTGTGTGTGTGTGTGTGTGTGTGTGTGTGTGTAGAGCCTGGGGCCGGGAAGTCACAGCTCCCCGTGCCCCCCTGCCCTCCCCAGGCCCCTGGCACTCTGGCTCGACAGCTGGGCTGTGAAGTAGAGCAGGATGGCACGTGGCCCAGCCAGGAGACTCAGCATCTCCTCCCTGAGCTCCCCTCTCAGGCCCTCCACTCCTCACTGAGGCTGGTAGTAGGAAGGAGGAGGCAAGAAGTGTCCCCTTTACCCCTGCAAGGTGCTCAGGTATGGAAAAACACCCTCCTCCCAACCTGGTCTCCAATGGTCCCCAAAGCCCCTGCTCTGCCCAGGATGCCAAGGGCACTGGCCCATGCCCTTCCACAACCATACCCTTTCCCAGGACTCCACTACTGGCTGCCTAAGTCCTGAAGGGCCCACCTGGCTAGGGAGACCTTTCTGTTCTTTAGAAGATAGGAGGGAAGGACCCAGGATAGTGAGAGGAACCAAAATGAGCCTTTTACAAATAACCTCCACACCTTCCCTCCTCTCCTTTCCTGTCTCATTCCTTAGCCTAATGACCTCAGGGGTCTCTGCCCTTTGGCTCTGATGTGTCTGCTGACACCCCAGTGGCTCCAAGAGGAGTCCCCTCAGTTTGCAGACTCAAAGCTGACTCGTCCAAGCCATACAGGGAGTTATCTGAAGAACCTACATTGGTCACCAAGTCCTTTCCCTCCCAAGCAAGGGCTCTATCCATGTTCCTAGTTAGCTTCCAAGTTGGTGCTCCTTGAATATGGATCTTTAAGAGATATCTTGGTCCTATTTCTTCAGAGGTTCTGGTTTCATTAATGAAACCTACAAGCTGTTTGATTTTTATTTTTGGTAGTATTTTTTTCAATTACATGTAAATACAAATTTTAACATTCATTAAAATTTTTGAGTTCCAATTTTTCTCTTTCTTCTTCCTTCCCCCTCCCTAAAATGGAAAGCAATGTTGACATGTTGATATAAGCTTTTTAAAGCTAAAAAAAATCTTTATATTGTCTAAAGCAGGTAAAATAAAGAAAAATACCAACAAAGTCAGAATGCTTTGTGAGATCTGAAACTATCCTTTCCTAATCCTATAAATTTGATGAATACGGCTTTTTAGGAACATGAATTTTCTTTAAAAATTGTTTGATTTGGGGGGACTGGGCCTTCCTATCTTGCTTAGGCCAGAAATACAGTAGCCACTCATGAGCCAATCCTATGGCTAATGAGCATGGGAGCTTGCTCTCCTGCCTGATTCAGGCTGCTTCCCTGAAGCAAGGGTATCCCTGAAGATACCCTTGGTATCATGTGGCCCCATGCCCCTGAGCGTTTGCCATATTGGTATCTTTCTTAGTGAGGGCATTTGATTGGTTAATGCAGTTCAGAACCCTATAGTTCAATAGGTTCCTCAATTTCCTCACCTCAATAGGCTGCTATAAATAAAAAGGCAAGAAAAAGCTTTTACAGTGGAAGGAAAGGGGGAGGAGATGGGGAGTGAGTGAACCTTACTTTCATCAGAATTGGCTCAAAGAGGACACTATATCCAGAGCAACAGAAATTTTAGAGGAATTTGTCACTGGATGATTTCAGTTCAATTAAGCAAATATTTAAGCACCTACTGTGGGCAGGATCTGGATGCTAGAGATAGAAAAATTAAGATGAACCAGGATTTATAATCTAAGAAGGGAGAACAAGCACAGAAATAATTGATACCAGGAAGAATTAGATAAGACTAAAAGAGAGAAAACAGAACAAAGTACTAGGAAAAATTGGAAAAAGAATATATCACTTTCACTGGAAAGTTTCATGGAGGAATAGCTTCCTTTCCCATACATAAACTGGGTTTTGAAGGAAGAAATAGATTTCGTCTGGACCGAGATGAGAACAGGTGAGCTGAATTGGCCTAGAGCTATCCTTGCTGAGGCTGGATTCATGCCCTTGAGTAACTGGAGATCAGCACCTGTCAGGTGTATATGTCAGAGGTCAAAGGTCCCTAGATATAGATCTAGAGGGAGATTTTCTAGATCATTTAGTATGCCCCTTCACTTTACCAATTAGGAAAATGAAGTGAAATTGAATTGAAATGAAGTCATTTAGGAATGTCACATGATTAGGGAGTAACAGAGGTAAGGATTCAAATCCAGAAATCAGCAGAAAGAATTCTGAAATCTCAATTTATCAAGCCCACCACTTGTACCATCCCTTCTCCCAGGCACAGAGGTTCTTAACTTGGAGTTCATAAAACTTTATTAATATTTTGATAACTACATTTTAAAGTAATTTGTTTCCTTTATATTCCTACATATTTTATTTTATTAAAAATGGTATTCTAAGAAGGGAACTATGGACTTCAGCAGACGGTCAAAGGGGTACAAGACCCAAAAAAGGTTAAAACTCCCATCCTAGTGATTTTCCTAGATCTTGAGACTGGAGATACTTTAGTGGGACACTTGGACCAACCTCCTTAAGGATGTGTAGGGTGGGAGTAGTTCCCTGGTTTGTTCCTGTTACAAAAAACCAAGTATTGGAGTTGGCCCTGCAAGAGAAGAATGAAATTCCAGAGAATATGGTTCCTCCATGTGCTGAAGAGAGGGAAAGGGGAAAATGGATTGTGCAAATTATCTTCCAAAAATTAAAAGGTAAGAAAAAACTTTTACAGTGGAGGAGAAGAAGAGGAGGAGGGGGCAGTGAGTGAACTTTACTCTCATCAGAATTTGCTGAAAGAGGAAATAACATACATAATCAATATAGAAATCTATCTTGCCCTGCAGGAAAGTAAGAGGAAAATAGGATAAGGGAAGGGGGAGAGGGTAATAAAAAAGAGGGCATATTGGAAGAGGGAGTGGTCAGTACCAAAATACTTTTGAGGAGGGACAGGGTGAAAGAAGAAAGAATAAATGGGGGGAAATACAGTTAGCAATAGTAATTATAAAAAGAATTTTGGAGCAAGGTTTTTTTTTTTTGATAAGTCCTTATTTCTCAAACATAGAGGGAACTGAATAAAATTTATAAAAAAAAACAAGTCATGCTGCAAATGATAAATGATCAAAAGATATGATCTGTGCCCAAAGGGCTATAAATTCATGCATATTTTTTGACTTAACAACACCACCAAAAAATACTAAAAGAGATTTAAAAAAAATTTAAGACCTATTTGTACAAAAATAGCATGTCTCTTCTTAGGGCAAAAAAAAAAAAAAATATATGGGAAATTGAGGGGATGTCAATCAATTGAGGAATGGCTTTATAAAGTATGGCATGTGTTTGAAATGGAATGTATTATTGTTCTTTGGGAAATAGTGAGCAGGATGCTCTCAGAAGAAAAAACACCTAGAAAGTCCTCCATGAACTCAAGCAAAGTGAAATGTACAAAGGTGACCAGGTATAAATGATTTTGCTATTTTCAACAGTACAATGATTTACAACTACTCTGAAGGACTTATCCTTCCCATACCCAGAGAAGAAACTGATTGTGTCTGAATACAGATTGAAGCATCCTCTCTCTCCCTCCCCCCACCTCTCTCTTTCTCTTCCCAACTTAATTTTTCTTGAGGGTTTTTATTTTTATTAAAGTGGAAGATTTGTTTTCTTATACAACTTGACGTTTATGGAAATGTTTTGTATAACTTCACACATGTTTTCTTAATTATGGGTAGGGATAAGGAAGAGAACCTAGAACTCAAAAAAAATTGTTGTTTTTTTTTCTTTCTTTTATATATTTTTAAATTAAAGCTTTTTATTTACAAGACATATGCATGGGTAATTTTTCAGCATTGACCCTTGCAAAACCTTCTGTTCCAAATTATCCCCTCCTTCCCCCCCCCACTCCCTCCCCTAGATGGGAGGTAGTCCAATACATGTTAAATATGTTAAACTATATGTTAAATCCAATATGTGCATATATATTTATAGTTATCTTGCTGCACAAGAAAAATTGGATCAAGAAGGAAAAAAAAAACTGAGAAAGAAAACAAAATGCAAGCAAACAACAACAGAAAGAGTGAGAATGCTATGTTGTGGGCCACACTCAAGAACTCAAAAATTTTAAAAACAAATGTAAAAAAATTTTTTTAATGTAACTGGGGGAAAAATATTAAATAAATCAAGTAAGAGACTATGATCCCTCAAGCTCCCCTAGTCCTCTGTGAGTACTCAGAGGTATCAGGAGGCAGGTAGTTTCCTGTCCTGGAGTCCAAATCTCAGGTCTCAGTAGAACCTAGGGATGATTTGGGCAGCCTAACAAAGCCCTCTTTCTCAGTCTGCCAGGCCCACTGGACCCAGGAACTGTTCATAGTTTTATGGTCATAGGAGAGAGGTAAGAGATAGAAAGACAGAGAGAGGACAAGGAGAACAGGAGTTTTTACCCATCCCCCTAACCCACCCAGGAACCTGGTATGATTGTTGCCTTTACAAATTCTTCTTAAACACAAAGGGCACAGGCTAATTTCAATTAGCTCCTTTGTGCCATGTGAATTCTATTAATATCAAAGTAATGAGGTAATTACTGTGATTTGGAAAAATTACTAGAGAAGGGCTTTTGAGGTAATACAAGGAGCAGAGGGTAAAGAAAGCATCTGTTTGGAAATGAACAAAGATTTTTTTTTGGTTGTTTTTTTAAATGAGTATGTGTTAGTCTGTAAATGAGTGTGGATGTATATGAATCTGAGAGTGTATGTGTACAGTGTGTGTCTACATATCAGTTTAATGTGTGTGGCATATAGGTTTTAAATATATGTGAATAAATGTGTCCATTTATGTATGTGATTGTATATGTCCATGTGATCATCCGTATATGTGAGATTAAGCATAAATGGCTGTGTGAATGTGAATCTGCATGCATATATATATATATATATATATATATATAAAACCATATTGCAAAGCTATATAGTCATTGTCAGTATGTATGACTGGGACTCATCTTATTTATGTGAGTAAGTCTATGGGTATCATATGGCTATTTACATGAGTGTATATATGATTCTGTGGGTGTATATATATGTATATATATGTGTGTGTTTGAGTATCCCTAAGTTTGTTTTATTTTATTTAGTTTTTTGGGACTAGGTCCTCTTATCTCAAAGGCTGGAAGTACATTCCACACTCATGGACCCCAACCCATTACTAATGAGCACAGGAGCTTTAACTGATTGTTTTCTATCTAGAACAGATTCCTCCCTCTCTTCAGAAGGCTTCTAGGTCCTCTTCTCCCAGGGCTTACCCTATTAGCACCAGATCTAGGGAGCCCACCTGATTGGCTTAGCTCTCCAAAGCTCAGAATGATCAAACTCAAGAGCCTGCCATGTTCAGCCTCCCCAGTGGCAAAAACTTCAGGTGAACTCTACTGAGCCCCAGACAGGTCTTAATTTTGGGGAAGGGGCTGTGAAAAGATGTCTTGAGCATACAATGACTCCAGTCATACCACTGAACACAGCAGAGAGAAATACAGCCCTGAGAATTTTGAGTCTCACAGGCAAACCAAAATGGGACTTCCTGGAAGACAGAATTGGATCTCATTCATTTCTCTCATTCTTTCTATTTTGGGTAGCGTGGCACTTGTTTTGAATGGGGCATCAGAGCCATTGCTAAGAATTATGGCAGCTGGGGCAAAAATGAGTTGTTAAGGGAAGTAGGGAAGAGTGGTGTAGAAAATAGTTCTTTCCCCTGGAGTCCATGGATAATTCCCTGAAGAAGGAAAAGGAAAGGGAGGAAACTGTAGGTTGGGAATTACAGTCATAGGTGTGAAAGAGAAGGTAGGAGATGGGTGGGACCAGGAGTATGCTAGGGTTAGCAGGAATGGATCACTATATTTTCAGGGTGAGCATTTACACTTCAGAAATTGGTGAATCAAGCTAATTGTACAATAATTCAGAGTCTGATTCTTTTTGTACAGCAAAATAATGTTTTGGTCATGTATACTTATTGTGTATCTAAGTTATATTTTAATATATTTAACATCTACTGGTCATCCTGCCATTTAGGGGAGGGGGTGGGGGGGATAAGAGGTGAAAAATTGGAACAAGAGGTTTGGCAATTGTTAACGCTGTAAAGTTACCCATGTATATATCCTGTAAATAAAAGGCTATTAAATTAAAAAAAAAAAAAAAAAGAAATTGGTGAATGCTACAAATCAAGGCTTGATTTATTGTTTTGTTGATCATATAAGCTTAAGACAGTGATAAAGAGAGAACAGAACCAAGAAAGCAGAGAAAAGGCAAGGACTCACCCACCTTTTCCAAATCTCCTTCCAAACAACTTTAAAATAATGCCTCAAAATGAATCCTAGAATGGCAAAACTCAGAAAGATTGGGGTGAAATGATTTTCTACAAGTTTGGCAGGAAAGATCTGTCACACCAGTCTGAGAGTGGAGCTCAGTCCAGCCCAACTGCCTGGCAAGATAGCAGAAGGCCTTGGGGGAACTGAATCAGCAGCAGTGGCTTCCTGAGCTCTCAGCTTACAGATGGCAAACAGGTCGGACAACTGGTCAGATAGGGATTATAAGGATTTCTTTGTTGGCACTTGGTCAAGACTCTATTGCATTGCCCATACATAAATCCAAATTCCAGTCCTAAATTGAAGTCCCAGGACAAGAGAAAGTATTAGCACACCAGAGCTCATGGCCACAGGGGAGCAAAGACTGTGGTCCCAGTTTCAGGTCAGAAAAGAGCCCATATGATCTCCCATACATCAGAAGAGTAGAAAATATACCTCTCCTTAGATCACAGCACCTTAAAAAGAACTGAAAACATAAGACTCCCAGAACTAACTCTAAAAACAGCTGAACCAAAAATGTTTGTGGCAGCCCTTTTTGTAGTGGCAAGAAACTGGAAACTGAATGGATGCCCATCAGTTGGAGAATGGCTGAATAAATTGTGGTATATGAATGTTATGGAATATTATTGTTCTATAAGAAATGACCAACAGGATGATTTCTGAGAGGCCTGGAAAGACTTATGTGAACCAATACTAAGTGAAATGCGTAGAACCAGGAAATCCTTGTATATGGCAACAAGAAGACTATACAATGATCATTTCTGATGGACGTGGCTCTTTTCAACAATGTGATAATTCAGGCCAGTTCCAATGATCTTGTGATGAAGAGAGTCGTCTGCACCCAGAGAGAGGCCTGTAGGAACTGAGGGTGGATCACAACATAGTATTTCTACTCTTTCTGATGTTTGCTTACATGTTGTTTTCTTTTTCAGTTTTTTTTCCTTCTTGATCCAATTTTTCTTGTGCAGCAAGATAACTATAAATATATATGCACATATTGGATTTAACATATAGTTTCATATTTAACATATATTGGATTACCTGCCATCTAGAGGATGGGGGTGGGGAGAAGGAGGGAAAAATATGGAACACAAGGTTTTACAAGGATCAGTGTTGAAAAATTACCCATGTATATGTTTTGTAAATAAAAAGCTTTAATAAAAAGATGAAAAAAAAAAAAAAACCCAAAAAACAGCTGCACCAAAAAAAAAAAAAAAAAAAAAAATCCAAAGCTTGGGACAATGCTCTCTCCACCCCAGGAATACCCAGCCCAACATTAACATAAAGTTAAAAGTCAAGAAATAGGCTGGGAAAATGAACAAACAAGAAAAAGAAGAATCTGGCTGGGTGGTGTTTTCGTGGTGACAAGGAAGATCAAAGCACAAACTCAGAAATAAACAAAATCAAAACTGCTACATCCAAAGCCTCAAAGAAAAATGTGAATTGGTCTTAGGCCCAAAAAAAGAATTCCTGGAACATCTTAAAAGGAATTTAAAAAGTCAAATAAAAGAAGTAGAGGGAAAATGGGGGAGTAGGGGGAGGAAATATGACAATGATGCAAAAAATCATAAAAAAGAATCAACAGTTTAGTAAAAGAAGCACAAAAAAATAGAAGAAAATGACACTTTAAAAAATAAAATAGACAAAATGGTAAAAGAGGCCCAAAAATCCATTGAAGAAAATAATTCCTTAAAAAGCATATTGACCAAATGGAAAAGGAGGAAAAGCACCAAATGAGGAAAATTGTTTCTTAAAATTAAAATTGGACAAGTAGAAAATAATAACTCCATGAAACATCAAGAAACAATAAAATAAAATCCAAATAAAAAAATAGAAGAAAATATAAAAAGCTCATTGGAAAAACAACTGACTTGTAAAATAGATCCAGAAGAGATAATTTAGGAATTTATACTGACTGAAAGTTATGATTTTAAAAAGAGCCTAGGCATCATCTTTCAAGAAATTATCAAGGAAGACTGCCCTGATATTCTAGAACCAGAGGATAAAATAGAAATTGAAACAATCTATTAATCACCTCATGAGTTAGAACCCCAAAGAAAATTCCCAGGAATATTATAGCCAAATTCCAGGGCACTCAGGTCAAAGAGAAAATATTGCAAGCAGACAGAAAAAAAAAAAAAAAAACAATCCAAATATCATGGAATCACAATCAAGATTACACAAGATTTAGCAGCTGGTACATTAAAGGATCAGAGGGCTTAGAATACAATATTCCAGAGGGTAAAGGAACTAGGATTACAACCAAGAATCACATATCCAGCAAAATGAATTATAATGTTTCAGGGAAAAATGAATATTCAATGAAGTAGAAGACTTTCAAGCATTCCTGATGAAAAGATCAGAACAGAATAGAAAATTTAACTTTGAAATACAAAACTCAAAAGGATGGCTTGGTGGGGCAGTGTATAGAGTACTGGCCCTCAAATCAGGAGCATCTGAATTCAAATCTGACCTCAGACTCTAAATATTTAACTAGCTATGTGACTCTGACTTAACCCCAATTGTCTTGCCAAAAAAAAAAGATGCATAAAAAGGCAAACAAAAAAAACTCATAAGGGCTCTAATAAGATTAAACTGTTTACATTCTTATAGAAAAGATGATGCTTGTAACTCCTAAGACCTTTCTCATTATTAGGGCAGTTAGAAGGAGTTTACATAGATAGAAGTCACAATTGTAAGTTGACTATGATGGGATGATATCTAAAAAAATAAAATAAAATTAAGGGGTGAGAAACAGGAATGCACTGAGAAAAAGGGAAGATAGAGGTAGAATGGGGTACATTATCTCACATAAAGGAGGAGCAAAAGAGCTTTTACGGGGGAGGGGAAGATGGGGGAAGCACTTGAACATTGCTGTCACTGGAATTGGCTTAAAAAGGGAATAACATATACACTCTTTTGGATGCTGAAATCTCTCTTACCCTATAGGAAAGCAAAAAAAAAAAAAAAAAAAAAAAAAAAAAAAAAAAAAAAAAAAAAAAAAAGCAAAAAAGGGAGGAAGAGCTAATAGAAGGGAGAGTGGATTGGGAAAAGTAGATAGTCAAAAGCAAAATATTTTTGAGGATGGACAAAGTGAAAGAAGATAGAGAACTGAATAAATAGGGGGAAATAAGATGGATCAAAATATGTAGTTAGTAATCATAACTGTGAAAAAATATTTATAGCAAGTTTTTCTTATAAAGGTCTCATTTGTAATATAGAACAGAAATAAATACATGAGTATAAGTCATTCCTTAATTGATAAATGGTCAAAAGATATGAATAGGCAATTTTCAGATGAAGAAATCAAAACTATCCACAATCATATAAAAATGTTCTAAATCACTGTGGTTCAGAGAAATGTAAATTAGAACAAGTCTGAGGTAACCATCCCACAACTGTCAGATTGGCCAGATCAGGAAGGAATCTGGCTATAGTCCAACATGCAAGAAAAAAAGTGACAAATGTTAGACAGGATGAAAAACGGAGATGCTAATGCATTGTTTGTGGAGCTGTGAATTTAGTCAACCATCCTAAAAAACATATTTCGCTTTATGTCCAAGGGGCTATAAAACCAGACAATACCCTTTGACCCAGAAATATATAACTAGGTCTGTGTCTCAGAGAGATTTAAAAAAAGAAAAGAACTTATGTATATAAACATATTTATAGCAGTCTTTTTGTGGTAAAAAAGAATTGGAATTTGAGATGTCCATCAATTGGGGAATGGCTAAACAAATGATAGTATATAATCATGATAGAATACTATTGTGCTATAAGAAATAATGAGCAGGACACTCTTAGAAAAACCTGGAAAAACATACATGAACTGATGCAAAGTGAGAAAAGCAGAACCAAGAGAACATAGTACACAATAAGAGCAATATTGACTGATAGTTAATTATGAATGACAACTATTATCAGTAATACAATGATCCAATACATTTCCAAAGGACTTATGATGAAAAATGTTATCCACATCCATAGAAAGAACTGATAAAATCTGAATATAGATTGAAGCATACTTTAAAAAAAAAACCCTCTTTTTTCTTGTTTTGCCATTATGTTTTCTTTCATAACATGATTAATATGGAAATACGTTTTTGTATGACTGCTCCTGTATAATCTATATCAGATTGCTTGCCTTCTTAAGGAGAGGAGAGCAGAAGCACAGAGAGAGAATTTGGAACTCAAAATTAAAAAAAAAAAGAATGTTAAAATTGCTTTTACTTGTAATTGGGAAAAGTGAAATATTAAATTAAAAAATAAAGTGATAGAGAAAATATTAATGCAGATTGAGTGAGACACACTTTTGAGTGAGACTCTCATGGTATTTCTTGGCATAGGCTCCATAAGCACTGAAAGGAATTTTCTTCCTTTCCCACCAAGTTTGCATCCTGGGTAGAACTCTGCTCACCCTGCTCTAGTTATAGTTTTGATAGAAATTATTATGTACACAGGAGCTAGTGAAAGATTAATTTCTTAGTCTCCTCTTGGACAGTTTTAAAGCTTTATTCTTTCTTGGCCTACAGATGTTCCTCCAAATGCTTTTCTGTGTCCCTTAGCTACAGATGGGCCTTGGGCTGGTCATTTTGGAAGGAATCTGGCCATAGTTCAACATGCATCTTAGTGTTTGGGAAAACAGATTCCAAAGGATTCAGAGGAAAGATAGTAGGATCCCTTGGATTAAACTGCTTCAGAGAATATCAGCCCATGAAGGTTCCTCAAGAAGAAAATTCTGAAGACATCAAAAAAACCCAATTCCAATGAGGAAGAAAAATGGGATTTGTCCAAAAAGGTTGAGGCAAGAAATCCAAGGAATACAACAAATACTTTGACTTTTAAAGGAAATATACTGAAGATAGAAGCAAGGCCAGAGAACCGAAGATAATTACAAAACCATGGCTTGGTCCTTTTTCAGGAATGCTAAAATTTGTGATAAGCTGAGGCTGAAAAGGAAGCTAAAGACAATGAAAGGAGTATTTGTTTGATTAAAGCTATAATGGAGGAAAAGAAGGATCAAAGAAAGGATAGGGATTCCATTTTGGGAGGTTGGGATGATGATGACTGACATCAGATAGATGCAGAGTTGTTGATTTCTTACTCTTTCTGGTTTCTCTTGCAAGAAAGAAAATCTTTATATGGGTGGTTACAGAATAAACATGTGGGAGAGGAACTAGATCCCTTAAGATAAATAAACAGATAGCTAATAGGTACCTAACTTCCCTAAGTGAAATCAAAGAACTTGCCCTCTAAGAATGATATCCTCAGGATCCTGAAGGAACTGACCAATGGGACTGTTGAGCTACCTCCAGTGATTTTGGAAAGATTGTGGAAAACAGGAGAAATATCATCAATTTGGAGGAAGAAAAATGTTGTCTCTGTATTAAAAAAAAATAAAGGAAACAGAGGCTACAAATTAAGGCCAATGACTCTGATGTAGAAAAATTCTAAAATAGTTAATTAAAGAGTTGGTTGGTCAGCATATGGAAAGTGATAACTACAAAGAGCTCATCAGGAACAGATCATGCCAAAATAATCTCATTTCTTTTTTTTTTTTTTTGACAGATTATTAGCTTAGTAGAAGAGGGAAGGCTATTTGTTGTTCAGTCTTTTTTCTTTTTAAAAGTCTTAACTAACTCCATAATTCCATTTGGGGTTTTCTTGGCAAAGATACTGGAGGGGCTTGTCATTTCCAATTTTAGTTCATTTAACAGAAAGGGAAACTGAGGCACATAGAGTTAAGTGATTTGCTCAGAATCACACAGCTATTGAATTACTTAACCTGGATTTGAACTCAAGAAGAGGAGCCTTCCTTCCTGCCTTCAGATCTAGAGCTCTTCACTTAGCTGCTCCAGGTAGGCTATAGATATTATTTAACTTGTGTATTCTCTGGAAATGTTATATCAACTTTCATTAGCTTTAGAGAGTTGGGTCTCTAGAGGGTGGATCTCAGGCCCTACTCCTACCCTCAGAATTCTAGGAGTAACACTGAGGGACTGAGGATTCTAGTTGCTCATGAGTCCCCCATCTGGTGTGTCCCTCAATATCATTTAAAAATTAACATCATCTCAGTATCAATTAATGATTTCTTTACAAGCAAAGTTACTAAATCACAGTTAAGTTTTCAAAGTAAAGTTCGATAAGATAAAATTACCTTAGTATCAATCAATGAATTCACATAGATTAGCATTTACAAAGGTACATTCTTCCCTCTACACACCTACTTGGTCCTGGGGAGTGGTATAAACATTCCTCCTCCCTCCAACCCAAGAGATTGGGTCTTCTTGGCTCTGGGAAGTCCCCATGAAGTTCCTTTATGGGTAAAGTAAACACATTGTACTTGATGGACCAGTTGCTCTCTAGTAATGCCAGAACATGATGTCTCAGCTGCCAGATTGATTAAATGCTGAACCCGGTGAAATTGTTTGTTCCTTAGGGTTGGCTCTTCCCTGGACTTGGTTACCATTGATGCTGACTCTGATGGCGAAGGGGTCACCTTTGTTGGTTCTTCCAACTTCTTTTTGCACAAGTCATAACTTATAGCTACTTCTCCCCTCAAGCAAAGGTTCTTTTTTTATTATTATTATTCATTCATTCATTTTTTTAAACAATTGCTTTATGAATCATATTGAGAGAGAAAAACCAGAGCAAAAAGAAAAAAAAAAAAAAAAACATGGGAGAGATAAAAAAACAAAACAGAAAAAAGAAATGAACATAGCACATCTTGATTTACATTCAGTCGCCTTAGTTCTTCTTCTGGAGGCAGATGGCATTTTCTGTCCAAAGTCTATTGGATTGCTTTCAATCACTGAACCACCGAGAAAAACCAAATCTTTCATAGTTGATCATCGCACATTTTGCTATTATTGTGTGCAAGTTCTGCTTGTTTTGCTCAGCATCAGTTCATATAAATTTTTTCCAGACCTTTCTAAAGTCAGCTTATTAATCATTTTTTATAGAACAGTAATATTCCATTACCTTTATATACCAAAACTTGTTATACCATTTACACAATTCCCCAACTGATGGGCAACTATTCATTTTCCAATTCTTTGCTACCACAAAAATTGTTGCTACAAATATTTTGTGCACATATGAGTCCTTTTTTTTCCTTTATGATTTCCTTGAGATACAGACACAGTAATGGCATTGCTAGGTCAAAGGATGTGTACAATTTTATAGTCCTTTGGGCATAATTCCAGATTGCTCTCCAGAATGTCAACCAAAGTTTCTTAGAGTTTATTCCTCCTTAGCACAAAGCTACCAGAAATGACAACAGGTATTCCTATACCTGAACCTTTTACATACATGTAGTTCCAGCTCAGCAGACAGGTAAGAGACTTTTAATCATTACAAAGTAATCTAAGGGAAGGGCATTTGCTATGCACTTATTATGTTCTAGGTACTATGCTGAGATTTACAAGTATTATCTCATTTGACCCTTACAACAACTCTGGGAGGTAAGTGCTATTAATGACCCACATTTTACACTTGAGGAAACTGAGGCTAAGGTTAAATTATACTAGCCAGTGTTCTGAAGTGGGACAGAAGAGAGTCTCCAACATACATTTCTAGGAGTAACCAAACCAAGTCTCCATGTGGTATAATACAAGGAAGTGCATATTATACATGCTCTAAGGACTGAGCTCTCATTGGTCAGTCCTTCAAGAATCATGCTAGATTTAAGCTTTTTATATCTCATAATGTTCTTGTAGAGAGGATGAAGAAATATGAATCAGAAAATAATGTAATCAGATGAATTCAGATGACTAGACTCAAGTTTTTGCATGTTAATGTGGCAGAAGGTCTCTGGTCAAATACTTCTGGTCTTTGCACTTTTATCAGTGACTTGGATAAGGACATAGATGATATACTCATCAAATCTGCAGATACACAAAGCTGGGAGGGATAGCTAATACACTGGATAACAGAGTCTGGATCCAAAAGGATTTTGACAAATTAGAACATGGATGGGATTTAGTGAAGATAAATATAAAATCTTGCCTTGGGTACCAAAAAATCAACTTCATACATGTAAAATCTGAGACGTATATTTAGAAAGTAATTGTTCTGAAAAAGGATCTCAGGGTCTTAATGGACTGCATGCTGAAAATGAGTCAGTAGTTACCAAAAAAGCTAAAGTGATTTTGCATTGCTTTAAGAGTAACATCTTCCAGGTATAAGATGGAAATGATGTTTTACTGTCCTCAGCTCCCTCCCCCCCTTTTTAAAAAACATTTTCATTGATTGGGATATTGTGCTTATTTCTGGGGTCATTTTAAAGATCATCTCTGATAAACCAAAGAGTTATCAGAGAAATCCAACTGGAATGGTAAAGGCCTGGGAGCTCATAACTTATCAATTGTAGGAAATGGGCCTCTTTAACCTAGAGGAGAGAAATCTTGCAGGCAGGGGCTGGTGAATATTAGGGTAGAGCAGGGCTGTCAGGAAGGAGGGATTAAATTTGTGCTAGTTAACCCCAAGTGACCAAACCAAGAGTTGAAAATAAGTTGAAGCTGAAAGAGAAAATATGGACTTGGTGTTAGGAAAGATTTCCTAACAAACAGAGCTACTCCACAGCAAGGTCCTGCCTGTGCTGGGAGCTGGTGGCCTCCTTGGAGATCTTCAAGCAGAGGCTAGATGGCTGTTTGTCAGGCAGGTCATAGGAAGGATTCTTTGAGTTTGTTTCTGGACTAGATGGCCTCTGGCAAAGATCCCTTCTGGTTCTCAAATTCTGTGATTCTTTGAGCTTCTTGCAGACCTTCCCTTCCTTCTGTTTGTGGATATGCTCTCACCCCAAGAGAATCTGCTCCTGTTTGGGGATGGGGGGAAGGGGACAGGCTTCCTTTTTTTTTTTTTTTTTTTTGTTAAATTGAACCCACGGTTTTGTTGAGTCATTCATTCTCCCTATAGTGGAGAACATTGGAGGCAAGCCTCTTCCAAAGGCTGAGTGTTCTCATGGCCACAGTCACAGCACAGAAAAGAGAGAGAGGGAGCTCTCATTTATTCTTAGTTAAGCCCTAGCCCTATCTTGGTCTTGAAGTCCTTTTCCTGACTCAGGAAATGTTCATTGTTGCTAAGCAACAAACCACTCCAGTTACCACCAGCTCAGACCATTCATTATCCATTATGACGCTCTACCCTGATCCATTAGTCAAGGGAACAAATTGGACAGAAGCATCCATCGTCATAGGGAATCATGGTGACCTGGAGCCAGGCTTTATGATTGCTGACTGGTGGGGAGTCTCCTTCACACATCCGTGCTATGACCATGTTTGCAGTCTAGCCAATTGTCCCCACCAGGATGGTTTTCCTGTGTTACCTGGCTCGGGGGTAGACCTGGCACTGGTGATCCGGGCCAGCCCCTTTCTAGTTGCGGCTTTAAACCTTATACCTGAGCTATGTCTTTGTTCATGCACAGAGAAGGAATATTTTCTTAGCCTTTGTCAGGTAGGGAGAGAGAGAAAAACACAATAAGCCTTATTTATTTTATGCTGGGTTCTTAATCTTGTTTTGTATCATAGTTGCCAAGGGGATCATAGATCCCTTTGGCAAGTGGGTGAAGTTTATATAGAGGCCCCTTTTCAGAAAAAAGATTTTTAAATAATTGAGTTTCTGTTGGAGGCTAGTGAAAATAAAGATGTGATTTTTTTTCCCCATCCAAGTTTATAGACCCTTTAAAAACTTAACTATGTATTCTTGATTAATAGTTAAGATTTTAAGAATCCCTGATTTAAAGAGTTTTGAGACCTTTTAATTTTCATGTGGAAAAGGATAGGTGCTGGATTTGAAGGACATGTTCATTTGGTTAGAAGAAAGCTGTTCTTTTCAAAGTACTGTCATCTTAGAAAGGGAAGAAAACTTGGACATTGGTAAATCAGATGGTCTGGCAAGGCAAGACAGGCTCCTGGGCGTCATGAGGGCTGCTTTATTTCTTTGGGAGTCGGGGCCTCAGTCTGGACAGTCCTATTTAACAGAAAATAAATCTAGGCTTGCCCATCTCAGAACCTTTTTCTCCCTCATAAGACTCCTTGAATAAGGTATAGACAATGGCACAAGCAGCCAGCCACATCCTAGAACTTAGAGGCAATCACACACACACATGTTCACACATTCACACGCAGAGTGAATAAACCCATGCATCCTTTCACACACACACACACTCACTGACAGCTCTGCTCTGTGTCTCTGGCATGGCCCCTTTCAACCTATGACTGTCTATTTTCCAGGAGTCCTCTCACTTTTTTTCTCTGCTTTGCTTTGCTTTGCTAATAGAAAAACAATGGGTCCTCAGGGAGAGAAGGGGCTCAAAAGTTGTACTCAGTGCCCAGACTCTCATTAAGTCCTTTCCTTGTGGCAACGTGGGAAGACTTTCAAGGACTCAGCTCTCCAGTCTGGGGCCTGGGAAAATGGTTAGATTGGCTGCAGGGGAGGCAGTGACTTTGGCGGGAGAGCAATAGGGGAAGGCAGTGGAGTCCTGGTCCTGGACCCACTCCTTTCTCATTCCCCTGACTCATCCCCACCCCCAAACCCTCCTGTAACAATCGCTCTCATTCGGGCACTGAGAAGGCTCAGCTGCCCCCAGACCCAGACCCCCAGACAGGCCTTGAGCCATAGTCCCTCCAATTTCAGTCCAAAGTTCTTCCCAATGAACCAAGATGTCTCACAGATATAAATGAGGGATCCAGCACAGGTGGCATGACAGCTGGCTCCATGAACCCACCTTCTCCCCTTCTGTTTGGTTCAGGCCAGGTGAAGTGCTGGAAGTATTATTTCTCAGAACCAGGTCACCACATCAACCTCTGAATTTGGAGCCTGCCCATCCGCACCCCCGCAGGCCTGCTAAATCATGCTGGGCCCCTTCCATGGGGCCTGGAAGTCCCCCTCTGGAATCATCCCAAAAAGGCATTGACATTGTCTCCAGACTTCAATAAATAAATAAAAACCCAGGACGAGGAGGGAGGGTCTCTTCTGGCTCTCTCCATCCTCCTTCCATATTAGTACAGTTATTCAAATGTGCCTCGATTTGGACCTGGACAGGCCCTGCTGGGCTTCCTCAGAGATCAGTGGCCACCTGTCACAGTAGCCCCTGGATTCCTACTGAAGCTGAGCCAGCTTTTTAAAGTGAACGCCAAAAGCCCTTGCAGGGGCCGGGAGCTCACACAGGAGAATTAAGACATAGCCAGGGACAATTATAAAACAGATTAGAATGCAGTAAGCCCTATAATCTCAAGTGCATGGGACTATAAAATGCTATAAAATCGGGCAAGGGAGAACTGACTTTAAACAGGGGCATCAAGAGATACTTCAGGGAGAAGGGTAGGAACTCAAAAGGATGAGCAAAAACAAAGAGACAGCAAAGAATGAGCCACATGCAAAGTATAGTGAGTCATATAGTTTGGCTAGAGGGTAGAATGAATGAAGGTCAGTGGGAAATGCAGCTGACAAGTATAGAGGTGGGTGATTGAGGGCAGTGCTAAGGGTCTTGAACTTTATTCAGTAAGCAGTGGGGTACACACTCTGATTCTGAGCAGAAAAACAGTATGATTACAGCTGGGCGTGAGGCTCCGATTAAAAAAGTTGGGAGAGCTGGATGGGACTTTGGGGATCCCAGAGCTGCACTTCACAGGCAGAGAAGACAACTGAGGTCTAGAGAAATTAAATTGCTTTTCCAGAGTCACCTGGGTAGTATTGCAAAATGTGGTGTTTTATAGGAACAATGTGCTTTTTTAGTGTACCATGCTGCCTAAAGAGTAAAGAAGAGTGAATTTGGCTTTGGAACATCCAGGTTCAAATCCTAAATCTGCTCTTCACGATATGTCTGCTGTGATATTCTGCTAGATAGATAAAGCATTCATTAAGCCATGTTGTGGTCCATGTTCTGCACCTCTCTGCTTGCAACTTAGCCATAAGGATCTTATATTCTAATAGCACATAAATAGCTACATGCTTAGGAAGATGACATGATGCAGCCTGGGAAAAGGCCCTAATCTCCTGCAAGATAAGAGCAGAAGCAGAGGGATTTGGCGGAGAATCTGTATTCTATCAAGTGGGGAGAAAGTGGAGGTGGTGGCCCTAGGAGAGGCTGCATGGATCCATCCATCATCCATTCATGGATGGATCTAGGGAAGTACATTAAAATCCATTGTATATTTCTTATGGGAAAGGGCTTGTTTTGCCTTTCCTTGTATATCCCCTTATTACAGTGTTTGGCACTTCGTAAGTACTCCAAAAATGCTTGGTGACTGATATACTTTGGACAAGTCACAATTCATGACTTCTTTGAGCCTTTTTCATATATAAAAGGTGAATGAACTAAATGATATCTCTTGAGAACCTCCTATCTTTATATTCATTTAATAAACATTGTCTACTGCATACCAGACACTATGTTATAGATAAAAAAAGAGAGACAGATAAAACTCTGCTCAGGAAGTTCACAATCTAATGAGGAGCTAACTTACAAATATATATGCTATATACTTATGTTAATATATACATATACATATATAAATAAAACATAAGCATCAGAAGGAAAGCACTAGAATTAAGAAAGGTTGAAGAAGGCTTCCTGTAAAAGATGGTATTTTACTAAATAGAAGTCAGGGAGATCAGTGGTCAGAGGGCAGGAGGGAGAACATTCCAGGCATGGGCAACAAGCCAGAGATAGAGTGTCTTATTTTTTTTATTTAATTTAATTTTATTAAAGCTTTTTATTTTCAAAACATATGCATGGATAATTTTTCAACATTAAACCTTGCAAAACCTTGTGTTCCAATTCCTCTCCCTTCCCCACCCCCTCCCCAGACGGCAAGTAATCCAATATATGTTAAACATGGTAAGAATATATGTTAAATCCAATATATGCCTACATATTTATATAATTATCTTGTTGCACAAGAAAAATCAAATCAAAAAGGAAAAAATGAGAAAGAAAATAAAATGCAAGCAAATAACAACAAAAAGAATGAAAATGCTATGTTGTGGTCCACACAGTTTTCACAGTGCTTTCTCTGGGTGTAGATGGCTTTCTTTATCACAAGATCAGTGGAACTGGTCTGAATCATTTCATTGTTGAAGAGAAAATCTTGTTGTTGCCGTATACAATGATCTCCTGGTTCTGCTCATTTCACTCAGCATCAGTTTATGTCTCTCCAGGCTTCTCTGAAATCATCCTGCTGATCGTTTCTTATACAACAATAATATTCCATAATATTCATATACTACAATTTACTCATCCATTCCCCAATTGATGGGCATCCACTCAGTTTCCAGTTTCTGGCCACTACAAACAGGGCTGCCACAAACATTTTTGCACATGTGGGTCCCTTTCCCTCCTTTAAGATTTCTTTGGGATATAAGCTTAGTAGAAACACTACTGGATCAAAGGGTATACAGTTTGAAAGCCCTTTGCGCATAGTTCCAAATAGCTCTCCAGAATGATTGGATCAGTTCACAACTCCACCAACAATGCATCAGTGTCCCAGTTTTCCTATATTCCCTCTGACATTCATCATTATCTTTTCCTATCATTTTAGCCAATCTGAGAGGTGTGTAGTAGTACCTCAGAGTTATCTTAATTTGAATTTCTCTGAACAATAGTGATTTAGAACTTCTTTTCATATGATTAGAAATGGTTTCAATTTCTTCATCTGAAAAACGTTCATATCCTTTGGTAGTGTCTTATTTGTGAAGTAGCCAGGAGGCCAGTGTCATTGGATCAAAGAGTGCATTGCAAGAATTAAGGTATAAGAACACTGGAAAATTAGGAGGGAGCTAGATTATGAAGGACTTTGAATGCCAAACATAGTAATTTGCATTTGGTCCTGGAGATGATGAGTCAGTGGAGCTTACTGAGCAAGGGGGAAACATGATGAGACCTTCACTTTAGGAAAATCACTTTGACAGCTGAATGAAAGCTAGATTGTGATGGGAAGAGACCAGCCCACTATTGAAATAGTCCAGACATGAGATGATGAGTGTCTGTTTTGGAGTAGTGGTAATGAAGAGAAGGGGGCTTATTTGAGATGTCACAAAGGTGAAATGGATAGGCCTTGGCAACAGCTTGGATATGGGAAAGGGGAAATAGTGGGAGAAGTAGTGAGGAATCCAGAATGACTTGTAGGTTGTGAGTCTGAGGAACTAGAAGGATAGTTTGGCAATAATAGGGAACATAGCAGAAGGATACAGTTTATTTACTTATTTTTTATTAAAGCTTTTTATTTTTAAAACATATGCATAGATAATTTTCAACATTTACCCTCTAAATTTTTCCCTCTCTCCCCCCTTAGATGGCAAGTAATTAATATGTGTTAAACATGTGCAATTCTTCTTTACGTATTTCAACAATTATTATGCTGACAAGAAAAATCAGCTCAAAAAAAAGGAAAAAAATAGAAAGATAAAACAAAACAAAATGCAAGCAAACCCCAACAATAAAAATGAAAATACTATGTTGTGATCCACATTCAGTCCCAACATTTCTCTCTCTGGGTACAGATGGTTCTTTTCATTATAAGACCATTGGAACTGGCCTGAATCATCTCATTGTTGAAAAGAATCATGTCTGTCACAATTGATCACATATGATTGACTCATATTCTTGCTGTTGCTGTGGACAATGTTCTCCTGGTTCTATTCACTTTACTTAGCATCAGTTCATGTAAGTCTTTCCAAGTCTCTCTGAAATTAGGGGATACAGTTTAGAGGGAAAAATAATGAGTTTTTTTCTGGATCTATTGAGTATAGAGCTGTCTACCAGACATCCAGTTTGAGATGTCTGAAAGGCAATTGGACATCTATGATTCTAAATTTGCTGGGGTTATCTGCCCCAGCCTAGGATACTAAGAGAAGATATTTGAACATGGACAGAAGCTCTGGGTAAAAAGAATGCCAGTGCTGTGTTGAAATGTTTTCAGCAGGAGTTGATTTAGCTTTTGGCTGGGCAAACTATTGCCCCTGAATGCAGGGAAGAAGGCTAAAAACCAAAGGGCTAGGTGGGAAGTCTTAACTACAGGAGGTGCCAAAGGGACCCTCAGTTAAGACAGAGGACTAGACACCCTTTCCCCCAATAAGGATTGTCAAAGCTATTGATGCCACATAAAACTGTGACCAGGGAATTAATCAGATTACCCCCACCCAGTCTTGAGAGCAAAAACTGTGATTCTATCACAGTGTGACATATTCATTCCATAAGCTACCTACATGATCTTGGGCAAGGCACTTAACTTATGTGTTGTATATGTATATTTATTGGTGAAATGAAGGAGTTGGATTAGATCAACACTTTTTTCTTTCCATTTAATGATTTTTTTTTCAATTACATGTAAGGAGAGTTGTCAACACTCATTTTTTTGAGTTCCAAATTTTTGTCTCTTCCCTAAGACACTAAGAATTCTGATATAGATTATATATGTACAATCATGTTAAAAGCATAGACCAAAACTTTTTTATGATTTTATTCTTTTTTATTTTAATAGTATTTTATTTTTCCAAGTACATGCAGATAGTTTGATAGTTTTCAACATTTCACCTTTGCAAAACCTTGTGTTTCAAATTTTTCTCCTTCTTCTACCTCCTTTCTCCCCAAGATAGCAAGCAATGCTATATATGATAGATATGTGCAATTTTTCTAAACATTTCCATATTTATTATGCTGTGCAAAAAAGATAAAAAAAAAAGAAAAAAACAAGCAAATAAACAACAACAACAACAACAAGGTGAAAATACTATATGCTTTAATCCACATTCAGTATCCATAGTTTACTTCTGGATGTGGATATTTTCTATCACAAGTCTTGGAATTACCTTGAATCTGCTTATTGTTGAAAAGAGCCATCTATCACACATGTAGATCAAAGTTTCTTAAACTGTGGGTTGCAACCCCATGTGGGGTCTTGTAACTGAATGTGGGAGGTCACAAAATAATGATTTATTATCAGTAAAAGATTTGATTTGTATACCTATTTTATATACCTATAGACCCAGCTTTATGTAAAAATTTCTCTGATGAAAATGTTTAAGAAGCCCTGAATTGAATGACCTCTCTAAGGTACCTTTCAATTCAAAATCTAGAAATCTATCATTCTTTGAAGCCCCATGGTCCAAGGCAGAGGTAAACCCTATGTTGGAGGCAAACACCAGATTAAAATGTAATTGGGAAAAATTTAAAGAAACATTAAAATACAATAAAACATAGATATAATTATATTTATGTGTCATACATTACATATATATATATGGGAAGTTCCTTATTTATGGATTAGCAGCTCCTTTTTCTATTTGAAAATTGACAATTTTGAATTTGAATTGACAATATTGAATATTGAGAAGTCTAAGGGAGTGAGGGGCAGATTTCTAAAAGAGAACTCAGTTATCAGGGTTCTCAGACCAGCTAGCTTTTGGGGGTAACCTTTACTTGATGAATCTAATCAAGGATAGGCTGAGTCCTCTCACAATCACAAACATCTAGGTTACCCACGTTTTTCCAGAGGGACCAGTCTACAACTGATGGAAGTCAAGTTGGACAGAGCTCTGAATTTGGAATCAAGAAATAGAGAACAGGGAATTCTGAGCATGAGGTAAAAAGCTTGGGAAAAGGCACAAAGGTGCCAGATGGAATGTTGATATAGTTAGGTGGTAGCACGTAGGTCAGTTTGGCTGAAGAAGCTGTATTTTCCGGGAAAGAGAGTGGGAAGGAGTGAGGAATAATCAATCTAAAAAGATAGGTTGGCATCAGGTTGTGAAGGGCTTTAGACGCCAAACTGAGGAATTTCTATTTTATCCTAGAGGCCATAGGGGGCCAGCAAAACTTGAGCACGGGATAGCTATGGCCATAGTCAAACCCGGCCTTCCATTCATCATCCTGTTCTACTATTAACTCCGTGACCTTGGCCAAGATCGTCTGCCTCTATGGTCCTCAATCTGTTAATTTGTAAAATTAGGAGGCAGACTGGGAAAAGGGCGTTTCAGAGAGGATGGTCTTCCTTTTGCTCACATTTATTGGAGGGTGAAGGTCAGCTCCCTTCTCTTCCTTTCATCGGGGCATCCAAGCGCTTCCTTCAGCACCAACCCGGAGCCGTGCTGATGAACACCAGGAGAACCCGCCCCGTCAAGTCCTGGGTTCTGGGACTGGGATCCGGTGGAAGGGAGAGGAAGGGGTGACCGGAATATCTGTCTCTCTGGGTCGGGGGGGGGGGGCTGGGGGAGGGGTTGCAGTCGGGCCCGGTGCCCGGTGCCCGCGGTCTTGGCTCCCCCACTGTGCCCCCGGGCCGCCGGCGGGGCGGAGAGGGAGGGTCAGAAAGGGGCGGGGAGGGGCGGGGAGGGGGCCGGAGCGCTCGCTGGCCGCTCGCTTGCTAGCTTTCTTGCTGGCTCCCTGGTTCTCGGGCTCCCTGGCTCTGAAGATGGCGGCGGGTACGCGCTCCCCGAAGAGCGGGCTGCTGGAGCTGCGCGCTCCGGGTAGCGCGGGGCCCGGGCCCTGGCTGCGGGTCCTGGTCAGCTTGGCAGCGGACGTGGTGACTGTGAGCGCCGCGCCGGCTAGCGGCGAGCCGGAGCCGGGGCCGGGGCCAGGTTCGGAGCCTGCGTCCGCGTCCTTGCCCCAGCTCAACGGTGCGGATCCCGGGACGCCCGCAGCCCCCGGAGCGCCCCCAACACCGCCGCTGCCCCACGCGCTGCTCAACCAGAAGCGGACCGTGCGCGTGGTGAAGCAGGAGGCGGGCGGGCTGGGCATCAGCATCAAAGGTAGCGGCCCTGGGAATACGGGCGGGAGGGCACGGCGGAATCCCAGGGGCGGCAGCGGGACGTGGGGAGGGCAACCGAGCCAGGCTGAAGGTGAAAGAACAGAGGATGGGAGAACTTCGGAGACGAGAGTGGTGAGGGGGGCCCTGCGCCCTGGCACGTTGCCCGTTATTGCCCTGGCTGATTGACTGACTGATTGTCTGACTGTCGGGGTCCCCCTGAGTCGGCGCAGTCTTTGCGGGAGGGTGACCGCGGTGGAAGCCGATCAGGCCCTGGAAGATCTTGATCAGGCCACATGGAGACAAACACAAGTTCTTACCCAGTTTCTCGCTCGGCAAACTTTACGGGACAGCAGGGCCTGGCAGGCTGAGCTGGTGGGCAGGGCCTCCCTAAAGAGAGCTGCCCAGTCTGGGAACTGGCTGGGAGCCCGGCTCCGATGGTAGCCTCATTGCTTCTTAGTATGAATATCTGGGAGCGCCATGGAACCCTCCACCTCCCCCCATCTTGGGCAGTACCTGTCCACTGTGGTCTAAACTCTCCAGCCCAGCCTGTTGGCCCTCTCTGGAAGTGAGGCGAGACTCCCTCTGCCCTCTGCTGTGCTAGTTCCCTGAGCCATTCCCCACGTACATAGCACTCCTTGACCCTCCCACCTTCGGACTCACACTAAAGGCTCTGCTTTTGTTAGGTTTTAAAGCTTAAAAATTCTTTCTATAGGGTATCTCACTGAAATCTTAAAACTAACCTGTAAAACAGGTGGAGTAAACTCCATCCGTTTACATGTAAAGAAAGCCCAGAAAGTTAAATTCTTGCTAGGAAGTATCAAAGGTAGGATCGGAATCCAGGGCTCCCAGCTTCATCTGCCTTGTTCCTCAGCTTTTTATAGCTGCTCAGAACCATTATAAGGGTGGGGGAATCTTATTCCATGTTCCCTCCCACTTCAAGGTTCCTGGCTTTTTCATCTCCCCTTATTTCCCCCACTTTCTTGTTTTTCTTCTATTTCTCTTTTCTCTGACTTCTTTCTCCTAATTTCTCTCTCCCTTCAGGGGTTTGTGGATGCTCATGGATCTGGATAGGGAAACAATCTCCAGAAGGCTTGAAAGCTCCTTTGTCCTGGGTCCCAGTGCCATAATTGGACATTTCTGGTCACAGTTGCTTTTTGAGGAGAGGGGTGTGGGGCAGTCAGAGAATATTTCCAGGCATCAGCAGTCAGAGCCTTTAGAGATACTTAGAACATTGTTGAAGAGAGGGCAGTATCTCCTCTTCAGAACTGAAATGTGGATGGCAAAATAGAATCCTCTTCTAGTCCCTAAAATATAATTTCCCATTATAGCATATCAGATGCAACAAGGACCTTACACTAACCCCTTTATCATTTAGTGTAGAGTGAACAAAGGGGAGATAAATTATTCTGGTCACACAGGAAAATGATAGCAAAGAGATTAGGAGCAAAATCTCCTGATCCTCCGTTCACAGCTCTCTTTAGTACCCCATAATCCTCCTATACCTTTACCCAGCACTGGATCAAGATGTCCTTTGAGCTTTCTGAGAAGGCCCTTTGAGACCTTCCTCTTTCTTCTCCATGGAGTTGGCAGAGGTGACAGCTAGAACACTGAGAACAGAGCCCTACCCTTTCCAAGAGGGAAGGACCCAATATCTATAGATACTGGAGGATGAGTTCTTCTGGTAACTTCAGGGAAGTCATTTCTCTTGAACTTGGTTTGGAAATTTGGCTATTGAAAGATCATGACAGCTTCAGCTAATACTGTGCTTCCAGCTCTACTTATTTCCTTTCTCTGCTTTTTGCTTTGAAGAACAGCTCATGAACTTGGAGCTATCCCTTCAGGTCTGGTATCTGTTGGGAGGGACTACTTCGGACTACTGACTAAGTCTCAGGGTCCACAGGCTATAAGATCTTCTTTCTAAGGATACTCCCCACCCCAAACACTCACACCCTTTCCCCTAAATAAGTCCTTTGAGTCTAATGTCCTCTCTGGGGTTGTGATAAATCCCTTCCTCTATTGGACTTAGAAGTCAGGAGACCTGGGTTCTAATATTACTTGTACCATTTCCTTGCTGTGTAACCTTATGGGGTCTCCCTCTCTCCAGCCTTGGGTATCCCCTCTGTAAAAGGAGAGCCTTGGACTGATGAGCTCTGAGGTGTCTTCCAGTTTTAATGGTCTCTGATTCCATTTTTAGGCTTCTCCTATCTCCTCCTATGTTTTTCCTAGTATAGTGCTTGTAGGTACTTATTTAATATCTAACACCCCATCTCCTTACCATAGTGTCTGTTTCCTTATAGCTAATGTGCACCTACATGTGTCCATGTCTCTGTGTGCGTTCTCAGGTGGCAGAGAAAACAAGATGCCCATTCTCATCTCCAAGATCTTTAAGGGACTGGCAGCTGACCAGACAGAGGCTTTGTTTGTGGGGGATGCTATCCTGTCCGTGAATGGTGGAGACCTATCTACAGCCACTCATGACGAGGCAGTGCAGGTGCTCAAGAAAACTGGCAAGGAGGTGGTTCTGGAGGGTAAGTGGCGGGAAGACAAGGTTGTTAAGGGGAGGTTATGGAAGAGATAGCCCTGCAGCTCACTCCCAGATATTTCTCACTCTCTCCTCACCCAGGACCTGGGAAACTTTCCTAGGATCTCAAATTTTTTGTTGAACTGGTTTTTTTGTTAACAAAAAAAGCCACCATGCATTTTTCATATTTAAATGTTTCCCTTGGTTTTTTGTTTTTAGAAACCAAGAGATAGGACAACTTGGCTGGGAACTTGGGGTCTTGGGTTCTGGTTTCAGCTCTGTAACCAACTTGCTGGACAATGCTGGGCAAATCCTTTCTTCTCTATGGACCTCAGTTTCCTTGTCTGTAAAATAAAGGAATTGAATTCAGTGGTCTCTAAGGCCCTCCAGCTGGGATAGTCTATTATTCTAAGTCTTTATAATGGGGATTGGAGCTGCTCAGCAGGGGTTCTTTGATTTAAGGAATCAGTGTGTGGCTGTGAAGCTTAAGCAGTGCCCTTGGGAGAAGCAGTCAGCTGAAGAAGCCCCATGGGGCTTTCCACCTCTGGGAGGTGTTTTGTGGCTCCTAAGTCTCCTAACACTTGCCCATTAGACATGGACAGGTAGGGCTAAGGGTAGTTTTGCTCTACAGTATCTAGGTCTGATAGACAACACTATAGCCCCGGTGGGGCCCAATACCCTCCTACCTTTGCTCCCTCTGACTTTAGGAAGCTAGTCTTCCATCAAGAGGCCTAAGCCTTGATCTAAAGCCTATTCTTGATCTCTTAGCTTCTCTTACAACAGGAGTGGGGAACCTCCTGCCCTTGGGCCTGTATGAACCCCACAAAATCATTTGCATCATCAACTGCTGCTGCTGAGGAGTTGAAAGCTAGGTAAAGCAGCCTCTCATTGCTTGAGTTCTATAAGTTGATAGTTTTGAATGATTCCCTCTAATGATATTATAAATATCCAAATGGCCCTTGGCAGAAAGAAGGTTCTCTACCCCTGCCTTAGAGAAACTGCAGCCCTAAAGAAAGTTGTACTGCATATAGAATATGTAGAAAGAGGATCAGGAGCTCTCAGGGATCAGTTAAGGGTGGTGATGACAGAGATCCCAAGATAGAGAAAGAATCTTGAGAGAAAATGGTTAGGGCAGGGCCTGAAGCTTTGGCTTAGCCCTTCTGTTTCAAATCTGGAAGCTTTTCCTAACCTGAGCAGTCTTAGTGAATCCTGTCGTTCCTGTGGATCCCTTTTTGCTCATGTCTTCTTGGGTTCTCGTCCTTCCTGCAAAATTGGAAGCAAGCTTGACCCAGTCTGTTGTGGGGAAAGAGCTGTTGAGAACTCTAGGTATATCTTGTGTCCATGGGAAGTATGGGGAGGAAGAGGTACTGCCTAGCCACCTGCTGATCCAGGACTTTCTTTGAACCAGTCAATCCTCATTCCATGATGTGGTGGCCCTTGCCCTAAAATTGGGAGAGGAGGAAAGTATATCTCTGATCTAGGGACACAGGATCCCCATCCCACTCCTCCCCTCTCATTTCATACTTCTTGGTGTTCAGTCCTGTCTCCATGGGCACTCGTGGAGCTCTCCCATCGTGGCAGATTGCCCGGTGAGTCAGTCTGTCTTGTGGCCCTCGGCTTTGATTCTTAGAATTTTCCAATGCCTTTTCTCAAAAGACAAGGGCAGATGGGAGGAGTGGGCAGCTTGGCACTCTCCTCGGGCCTAGGAGGGTGTGGAATGCCCAGACTGCAGTGTGTGCAGGAATCTCTGAATCTAACTTCCTTAGACCAACAAAAATGATGGGTCTGTGTTATGAATGTGACATCTCCTGGGCAGCAAAAGGGTGTGTGTGTGTGTGTATATATGCTTGCCATGCTGTGCTGCCCCACAGGAGCTTCAAAGTTAATGTTCTCTCTCTGCTTAAACTAGTCTGGTTGGCTCTGTTGCTAGACTTGCCCTCTAGAAGGAGCTGGGAATGACTGCCTGGTAGAATGGGAACCACCCAGTCCTGGGTCCAAAGAGGGAATAAAGAGCTTTCTTTGTCCAGAGAATCCTCTGGGGGTAGCACGTTCGAGAAAGATACCCTTCCATTCCTAGCCAGGGAAGACAGAGGGCAGTCCCCAAAATATGGCAAAGCCAGGAAATGCCTGGGCCAATGAGGCTGCGGCTGGTGGTTATAAAGCTGACGTGTTGGGCTGCTGCCAACATTCCTTAGCTGTAAATGTTCTGTGCCCTGAGACCCGCCCCCACTGTGGTCTCACTAACCTTAGGGGGGCAGCTAGGGAACACTGAACAGTATGTACACACACAGAACGTTTGAGCAAAGAGGGGCAAAGCTCAGATCTAGGAAGGATGTGCCTTGAGCTCCAGCCTCTGCATTGTGGACAGAGTAGCCGGGCTCTGGACGCTGGACCTCTAGGAGTTCACATTATTTGGAGGACTGAAGTGCCAGGAGATATTGAAACCAGTGTAATTCTCTTCTCCCTTAGCCAGTCTTTCAACAGATGAAGCCCTGAACCCCAAGCCCTAAGATGCTTCATAGTCCTTAAGTCAAGTCCTGTCCAAAAGTACCTGAATATTAACTATGCTTAGACTCAAGCTAAACATACCTAAAGACTCATACCTAAAAAAAAGATAAAGATTCTTTCTCCCAGATTCCCTATTCTGTCCCTGTTAGGTGAGATGGGCCTGGGTTTTGCAGGTATGAGCCATGAGCTGCAAAATCCCTCCAGAGGAAGCATGGTTTACCATGGTTTGCCATAGGGCAAATAGAAAAGGGCATATCTTTTTGCCTACCCAATTTGGCAGCCCTTAAACTTTCCTGGGCAGCAGGAGGTCCTTTGCCTCTGTTGTAAACTGTTTTACCTCCTGCATTGAGACACCGATACCTCCTGATTCCGGCCCTGCCCTGGCTAGTCCTGAATTCTTTACTCTTCATTTTTCTTTTAATGTAGAAAATTTGGGTTCTATCTGTCAGCATCCCAATTCAGTAATTTTGGGGAGGGGACACTCGCCATGAAGTTTCATTGCCTGATTACTTAGTATATAGAGTGTGGCCTAAGTGCATTCTGTGGAGTCAGAGATATGGGGAGGCAAGAAACACAGTACCTTTCTCTCTTAATCCCTGCAGCCACCATGCAAAAAGCCCCACACTTCTAGTCATGGTCTGAGTTTCCAGAAAGCATTTATACCATAACTGACCTCAGACTCAATCCACGTTGAAAGAGATTAGCAAATGAAGTCATGGGAAGAGCTGGGTGAAAGCCATACCTCCAGGAGTTCAATCCTTGCACCCCACAGCCTGTCAATTATGGTCCTGCCTGAGAGAAGAGCAAAGTGGAGAAGGTGGTCCCCAGCTTGACTGTCTCACATGTATGACCATAAGGTAAACTAGGGGTGTACATCTTGTGTACTAGAGGCTCTGTTAGAAAAGATGAGAAAATTAGAGAGATTAGTTTGGATCAGAAGAGTTGGGGAGGTCTTACTGGAGGAAACAGTTCTCAAGTGGACAGGTTTTGAGGTGCTTTGAATTTGGATTTGGTGCTCTAGTCCCTTGGATCAGAGGGGCAGCTTCTTGACCTGGAAACATGTACTATGCCCCTGGAGATCAAAGGAAGCTGACAGGAAGGTAAGAAGGTAAGAAGTACCTGTGGGCCCGTCTGTAGTGATGGGCCCACTCCTGGAGCACAAGGGAGCTCTTTTGGTGGGTAAGTGTTCTTATTCCTAGGGCAAAGGTTAACATTTTAAAGTTGGTCAGGGCTCTAAGTCTCTCTTGAGAAGGAAATCTAAGGCAGAAATTCTGTACTTTGAATCTGAGATTAGCTTCTTTTCATTGGTGATGATCTCATGGGAGTGATTTAGGAATGGGATTGCTTCAATGCCCTGTCCACTGGCTGTACTGCATGTGGACCAAAGGAGAAGTCCCATCCATCCATTTCCGAGACTGAGTCCTCGGGGAAGTATTTGTCTTGGAGGTGACCAGGGATGATAATGCTTGCTAAAGTCAAATAGTGATAGGGTTCTCCAGCAGCTATGTCCACTAGCCCTTGCCATTTGGGTCTTAAGTCTTTGGGTGGGGACATTCCTAGGAGCCTCACCGTCTCAGCTATGACAGCGGAGATCTCAATCCCAGTCCCTCCTGAGGGTGGGCCAATCAGCTGCCCCTGGGGCTCTCTCACTGCCAAGAATGATGACTCAGGCAGAAATGAGAGAGGGGAGGGAGGCTCAGAGCCAAGACTTTTTATAGCTAGGCATTCAGGCCCTAGAGCATGTGTCCATGGGGTCTGCGTGTGTGTAACCCAAGACCCCAGCTCTGGGACTGGTTGAAAGCCATTTATAGCATGTTCTGCTTGCCCCATGCTATCAAGGGTGTATGGGACACATGGCCTGGCTCAGGATGGGTTGATTCTATTTTTCTTCATCTCTTTAAGTTTACTCAGTCAACAGAATAACTTTGGAGTATCTCCTATGGACATAATGTGGGCTAGGTTCTTTGGTAAGATGTAGAAAAGATATAGACCTGTTTCTTGCAAGCACCATACATGTCTACACAGGCTTTCCCCAGCCTTTGCTTTCCCATTGTTGATAATACCCAGGTAATAGGCAAGTGGGGCTGGTGGTCTCTTTGTAACCCTCCCCTCCTGTTCATTGACACTGCCAGATACTTCCTGCTAGGGGTGACCAGAAATCCGGCTCGTTATAAGGCATGTGCAGCCCAGGGTCAAGGCCAGGAAGTCACTGAGGGGGGACTGGGGGCTGTGAAGAGCCTCCCCTCAAGGCAGCACTATGGAATGGTCTCATTTCTCATCTGGAGATTTGTACGATTGTAGAATGTCCATTTACCTCATTTTACAGGTGGAGAAATGGAAGCCCAGAGACTACTAGTGTGATTTACTCAAGGTTATAAGTGCAACAGAATTGGAGCGTAACTGGAATTAGAAGTTGCTTGCTAACTCACAGCCTTAGGTTCTTCCTGCTGTTAACCGCCCTGTGTGGAATTGTTAAAGATTTAACATTTTCTCCTTAAAGCCAAGATATTTCTTTCTCCTATCTTAAAAAATGAGCCCTGATCTTAGCTGGCAAAGGGAAGGAAAGAGGGAGGGAGGGAGAGAGTCTATGTCTCTCTGAGTGACTCTGTCTGCATATGTGTGTGAGGATGCAGCTGTGCATGTATCTCTGTTTGTCCATGTCTGTGTCTGCAAGTGTGTAAACTTTGATCCCAAATCCCTCATTTTATAGCGAGAAAGTAGGTCCAGAACATGGAAGTGACTTCTCTGAGGTCACACAGCTAATAAGCATCCAAGCTGGAACCAGAATCCAGGTCTCCTGGCTTCCAGCCCAGAGCTCTGTCCCCTGCCCCTTATGGACCATTGATTCCCTGCACAGTCTTTTGCCCTTGGGGGTGGCTGAGCCCGGGCTGGGTCAAGTGAAGAGTGATTCTGCTTAGTAAGCTTTGGTGCCCTGGAACTGAGCACCCAGAGGTGGGATAGCTCCTTGCCGGGGCATCAGCTGAGTGTGACTCCTTGTCACCGTCTCCCCTGGACAGTCAAGTACATGAAGGAGATCTCGCCATATTTCAAGAACTCTTCATCTGGGGCTACTGTAAGCTGGGAGTCACCGGCTGCCTCCTCCCCGACCCTCTGCCCCCGGGACCTCAAAGAGGGGAAAAACGTCTCTTTGAAGATGGCCTATGTCTCGAGAAGGTGTATCCCTGCAGACGCTGAGCGCAGGTGAGGACTGGCTCAGGGTGGGCTGGAGCCCCAAGCCCAGGAGAGGGTGGGCTCCAGGGGGAGTGGATGCTGAGGGCAGGTAAGGAGGGGCGTCAGTAAAGGCAAATGTCTGCAGTTAGGCTCTGGTGGGGAGTGGCTGCTGAGCGCAGGTAAAGACAGGTGGGCTGGAGTCCAGAACACCAACATCAGGTGACTGTGAGTGTGGGCTGCTGTGGGGACTGAAGAAAAAGCCATCACTGGAGCAGACCTAGCAGATGGCTAGGCGGGCTCAAGATGAGGAGACCCGGAGATTTGATAGTCCCCTGACCAGTCAGTTCTGAGAAATATCAGCCTGGTGCAGCCGAAAGCACTTGGACCCAGGTTCTAGTCTAGGCTGTCAGCTAACCAGTGGTATGAGCTAGAAGTCCTGTCCCCGCTGGGTTTCTGTTTCCTAATTTCTTAGATCATCTCTAAGGGCCTTCCGTCCCTGGTGATCTGTGGCTCTCAGCCTGGCTCCTGAGCTGCTGGGTTAACCCTGGGAAGGTGTCAGTAAGTCAGTAGGTCAATAGCATTGCGTGTCTGGCTCCATGCTGAGAAGAACATACAAAGAAAAGGAAAAAGTTTGTCTCTGTCTCCCAGAAGTTCACAATCGAATGGGGGGGGGGGCATATAAACAAGGTACATACAACATTAATTGGGAATAATCAATGGGGGAAGGTACTAGAGAGATTGGGAAAGGGATTCTGCAAAAGGTGGGGTATTAGCAGGGACTTGGGGAAAACCAGGAGACGGTGATGAGGAGGGAATGCATTCCAGCCTCAAGGATGGTCAGAGAAAAGTCCACGAGAAGTGGAGCTCCTTGTTTGGGAGTGTACAGCATAGGAGCTCTGGGATGAGGCAATGACTGTGTGAAGATCTGGGTGCCTTACTACCTGGGGTCTGATTCTTCTCTCTTGCCTTAGGGAGTGGCAGGCTGTGGACCATCCTCATAAAGGCGAGGGTCCTGAGGATTTGAGGGAGGACTTTGACCTTGGCCAGGGTCATTCAGTGTCCCAGAGAGAACTCAGAGCCCTCTGACTGTCAGCTAATCCACAGGCAGGGCCCATGTCTCCCATTGCTTCTGCCCAGCTGGGTTTTAGTCTATCTTAACGCACTACCTTTCCTGAATCTGTATCACTGGGTCTGAGGTTCTTCAAGGACCGGGCAGACATTGTGTATGTGATCTTCCCTGACTGAATCCTGGGTTCCCCAGCACAGGCTTGGCTCACTCTCTATTCCGCCCTATCCCCAGCGCGGCCCTCAGACCCGGCCCAGTTCCATCGACTGCAAAACAAATGGGAACCAGGGCTGTGGAAGAGGGCTCAGTCCAAGGGCGGCCTGTTGGGTTGTGAGAAGGAAGGAGGAGGCATCTTCTATAGAGTTACATATATATATATGTGTGTGTGTATGTGTGTATGTGTATAATATATATCCCATATATAGTTCTTCTCTAGAGATACAGGCGGTTTATGGGGGGAGCTCGGTGATGCCCTGAGTAGAGCTCTGGGTCTGGAGCCAAGAAGACCCGAATTCAAACGCAGCCTCAGACACTGGCTGTGTGACCTTGGGCAGTCATCACCCTGTTTCTCAGCTGTGAAGCAGGGACCCCGCCTCTCGTGCAGTGAAGGGGAGACGGGAGACTATTTGTGAGCGCTCAGCAGAGGCCGGCGCACGGGCGGCCCGTAGATCGGTAGCTCCCCGGTCAGCGCTCTCTGTGCTCGCGTGGTTGGCGGCCCGCCCGAGGCGGCGGCCGTGTGTCTGTGTGTTGTCTGTCTGCAGCGTGTCCTGCACGTCACCGTGTGTCGGGCGCCCTGGGTACGCAGGTGTGGGGTGCGAGTCCCGGCGGGGTCGCTGACACGGCGACGCCCCCTTCGCGGAGGCCGCAGGGGCTGGGCAGTGCGGCCGCCCCTGAATCCGCCTCTGTCCGCAGGTATTTGGAGCTGCGCTCTGCGGACGGCCGGGACGTGCTCTTCCTGAGGGCCAAGGATGAGGCCGGTGCCCAAGCCTGGCTGGCTGCCATCCAGGCCAATATCCACGCCCTTGTGCCCTGGGCCACCGACGAACTGCGGGCCCTTCTCACAGGAGCTGGAGGTGTTGCTGGGAGCAAGGAAATCAAGCGGATAGGCTGGCTAACCGAGCAGGTGGCCTGCGGGCGGCGGGGGCTGGGGGGCTCCCCACTCCTGGCTCAAGCGGGGCGTTCCCTGCCCCTGCGCCCCGCCCGTTGTTCTCTCCTCTTTGTCACTCCCCTTCTTCGCCCTCCCTTGTCTTTTTCTGCTGGACCCTCGGCCCCAAGTCACCCTAAACTCTTCCCTTCTGTAGCTCCCAGGTGGGGGAACAGAGCCTGTTCTGGCCGTGCTGACGGAGAAGGACCTTTTGTTCTATAGCACTCTCCCCCAGAGCCGAGAAGCCCTCAACGCGCCCGGCCGCAGCTCTCCGCTCATCGCCACAAGGTACCCCACGCCAGGGCCCTCTTCCAGTCCTGTGTGCCCACCTAAGCTTTGCCAGTCATTCACTTCATCAGGCACTTTGCACACAAGGCAAAGATAGGCCAGTTTCTGCCTCCCAGGAACTTAGGTTTCCCTGAGGGTGGACAGGATGAGTATTGATGTGTATGCAAAACAGGCACATATGAAAGAACAGGTTAACTTTGAGCATAGGGAGAGAGGTCCTTTCAGAGAAGGGACCAGGAAAGACTTCACGGAGAGGGGGTTATTTAAGCAGAGCTTTGGAGAAAATAATGAAAACACTCCTGGGTGGATGACAGCCCTTGCAGAGAGCCAGAGATACACCCGGCCTAGGGGCAGCATGGAGGGGGAGAGCTGCCCATGGTCACAAAGACTGTTTGAGATGCTGATGTTTCTGTGTGAGGTTGTCCAGGACTCTGGAAGGGGGAGAAAACATGGATGGCCACAGAGATAGCCAGCCCCTGGCAAGTGGGCACCAGAGCAGGACCAGATGAGGCTAATAGACTGAATGGAGCAGGGCTGGGTGAGCCAATTCAGGGCCCTGCAGAGCTGCTCACAGCCAGGAAGGTTCTGCCTCTGATTCTTCTATTAGTAGGGCCTAAGTTTCCTCATCTGTAAAATAAAGTGTTTGGGCCAGACAGCCTTTGAGGGGCTTTCTAGCTCTGGATCTCTGATCCCTGGGTAGGTGGATTAGTGCAGCAGGCCTGTTTATCCACTCTCAATGGGGCAGACAGAAAGGTAGGGGAGGGGGTACATATTCTCAGGGTGTCCTGTCTTCCCCTTCCCAGGCTGGTGCATTCTGGCCCCTCCAAAGGCTCTGTTCTCTATGACTCGGAGCTTTCCTTCGCGCTGCGCTCGGGGACCCATCAGGGTGTAGAGACACACCTGTTCAGTGTGGAGTCCCCCCGGGAGTTAGCCACCTGGACCCGCCTGCTGGTGGATGGCTGTCACAATTCTGCGGAGGTAGTGCAGGAGGTGTCCACAGGTCAGAACCTGAAAGGGTGCCCAGGGAGAGGGTGCGTGTCCTGGTGAGTCACAGAGTGGGCAGCCTCCGGGTCGGGGAATCCAAGGAACATGCCCTGGCCTTTGTCCAGGCTGCTGGGGCCAGGCCGGGCTTCGGCTGGGCTCTGGAGTCTGCCCGCGGCTCATCCTCTCCCCTCTCCTCACCCTCAGCCTGCACGTGGAATGGACGCGCCTGTAGCCTGTCTGTGCACATCGACAAGGGCTTCACCCTCTGGGCAGTGGAGCCTGGTCTGGCCAAAGCCCTGCTGCTGCAGGAGCCCTTTGAGAAGCTGCAAATGTCCTCCGATGATGGCTCCAGCCTACTCTTCCTGGACTTTGGGGGGGCTGAAGGCGAGATTGTGAGTGACCTCCATGCCCTGGAGCTTTCAGGGAGAGGGGCTAAAGAGATGCTGGGCCAGGGGGGCTGAGGGATGGGGGAATGGAGGAGACTAAACGGAGGAGGGTACATCCCTGAGGTTGCCAGGCATCCCCGAGGCTACTGAGCATCCCCTTGCCTGAGCTTCCTTTGCCCTTTGTTCCCTCCTTGCTTCCTTTCTTCAGCTCCTGCATCCTTTTGGGACTGGCTAGACTAGGTCTGATAGGAGAGACTCGAGTTTTGACAGCCTTAAGGCTCAGGAGGACCTGAGTTCAGGTTGTTGTTCAGTCATTTCAGTGATCTCTGACTCTTTGACCCCATTTTTGGACAATTTTCTTGGCAGTGATACTAGAGTAGTTTGCTATTTCCTTCTCCAGCTCATTTTATAGATGAGGAAACTGTGGCAAGCAGAGTTAAGTGACTGGTCTAGGGTTACAGAGCTAGGAAGTGTCTGAGGCCACATTTGAACTCTGGAAGAAGAATCTTCCTGACTTCAGAGGCCTTACTAGCTGTGTGACCTTGAGCAGGTCACTTAAAGAAAATATGTGCATCTGAAGGGAATATGTACATATGAAGTGACAGTGGTTAGAGTACTTATATCACCTTTGGGGAGGGAAAGAAATGTACATTTGTACTTTCTGTGCTTTAGATACCTCATCTGCTAAAATTGGGGTGGTGGGTGGGAGAGGTTTGAATTTAATGGCTTTTGCGGTACAATCCAATTTTAAATCTATTATCCTGTGGTCCCTCCCTAAGCTCTTGGGTTAGGAGGAAAGACAGGGAATGTAGAGAAAGATAAAAAGTGTTAAGACTATGTAAGGATGCAAAGGAGGACTCACAAAATCAAGTTCATAGGACCTCCATGATATCATAATAGGATGGGTTGGTCAGGGAAGACTTCCTGGAGGTGGTGGGAGTTCTCGATACTTCAGTTTTCTCATCTATAATATGAGGAAGTTCCACTCTTTGGCCTCCAAATTAACTTCCAGCCGTAAAGCAACAATCCTATTTAGTGTCTAACTAGCAAATTGACGGCAAAGTCCTAAATCTCTAAGGTCTGATTGGTTCTCTTGGTCTCAGATTCAGTAAACTGTATCTGGTTTATTGGGGAAAACTTTCAGTTTTTCCTTAGGATCTCCTCTTATAACTAAAGGACAAAATGAAGGGAATCCCCTTGATTTTCAGAGACTTGTGCAAGCTTGGGATGGGGTAGTAGTGTGACATGGCAAAAGCTTGCATAGGTTTAGGGTTATGTTAATAGAGAGTTTAAATGGCTTGTCCACTTAGTAAGAGTCAGAGGCAGGATCTGAATTCAGCTCTTTCTAATCTGAAGTCCTATACTTTATCTAATATGATCCATACTAGATACCCAGGCTGAGGATGTTACATAATACATAGAAGTGACTCAAAAGGAAATTTGAGGATGGACAGAAGACTATGAGACAGACTTTAGAGTGGGGAGGGGAAAGGGAGATCAGATAAGATTTTATAGAGGAAGGGATACCTAAACTGAGCCTTGAAGGAAGAGAATTTCAACAACCTAGACTGAGGGAGGAGATAAGACCATTCCTGATATGGGGGATCCCCTGAGCCCTTGCACAGAGATTGGAGAAGGTAAGACCATATTTAGAAACAGCTAGATCTAATTTGGGCAGTAAATCATGTGAAAGAGAAAAATGTAAAGTAAATCTGAAATGGTAGTTTATACTTAGATTATGGAAGACTTTATCAGGGAGTCACTGAAGGTTTCTAAGAAACTGTGCTTTAGATAGATTATTTTGCAAGTTGTATGAAGGATGGATTAGATTAAGATTTCTTAAACTTTTCCCACTCATGACACCTTTTTTCCTAAGAAATTTTTACATGCTCCAGGTATGTGAGTATATAAAATAGGCATACAAATCAACATTTACTGACAATAAATCATAATTTTGTGACCCCAAATTCAATTATGAGAGTCCATATGGGGTTGCAAACTATGGTTTAAGAAGCTAGGGATTAGATGTGAATACTGTGAATAGAGAAAGGCATGTGGGAGAAAGAGGTGTGCATGAATATCATGACTAATGTGGAAATGCTTAATATGATTGTACATGTATAACTGATATCAGATTGCTTTTTGTCTTAAAGAGGAAGGATGGAAGGGAGGAAGGGAGGGAGAAAAAAATTTGTAACTCAAAATTTAATAAGAATGAATGTTGAAAATTTTAAAAGAAAGAAAGAAAATGAAGAGACAAAATCAGTGGAACTCGTATTGTGGATGATGAGGTAGGAGGCAAAAATTTTGAGTTGGGAAATGAGGAGTAGGCTTGACTTTTAGAGCTGCTCCCTTTTTTTTTCTCCTTCCCCTGTTCCTCTCCTCCCACTCTCTGCTGCTTGCTGACTGGCTTAGTTTTGTTTTCTCTTCTGCCCTGACCCAAAGTTTTCTGTCCAGTTCTGGGCCCCACACTTTAAGAATGACTTTGATAAAGTGGAGCACATTCCAAGAAGAGAGTAACTGAGAGAGGGAGGGAATGAATTCAAGACTGCGTCATGACAATCACTGAAATGAGAATGTTTCTCCTAAAAAAAAAGACTTAGAAGGAATATCATAGTTCTCTTCAGAAACATCAGAAGGGCTGATTTTGGATGCTGAAGAAGAGTTTCTTTTACTCTGCTTCTAAAGGGGAAACCTAGGAGCAATGAGTACAAGAAAGCAAATTTCACTTCAATATGGAGAGGAATTAGTTTTCTTTAAAAAAAAATGCAAGCTTATAAATTTTTTAAATATTAAAAAAAATTGAGTTTTGAATTCTTTTCCTTTAGCCCCTCTCTCACCCAATGAGAAGACAAGCAATATGGTACCCATTATACATGTGAAGTCATGCAAAATATATTTCCATGTTGCAACTTTTAAAAAAAGAGCTTTTATTTTTGTATGACATTCATTTCTGAGTATATCCTTTCCCTCTTCCTTACCAGCCATCCCTTGTAACAAAGAATAAAAAAGAAAGAAAAAAAGCAATTTAGCAAAGCCAACCAACACATCACTTGTGACGGATGGCATATGGAGTGTTCCACACCCATCTTTCTACCTCTTCTACACCATTTGAATCTCCCATTTCTGCCAAGAAAAGAAGGGAGACACAATTTTGAGAAAAGATTTCCCACCATTCAGTTTCTAACAACAGGACTGACTGGGGGGAGTAGTGAGCTCCTCATCAGGGAAAGTATTTGAGGAGAGGCTAGATGATCCCCTTTTAGGGTGGGAGATGAAAGTAATTGCCCTTGAGTGCTAAAGGCCTGTGCTTCTTTGGAGCTGATTTCTCTGTAGGAAATCTCTGCTCTTGTAGAATGGCCTATCCTACTACTCAGGCCTGTTGCCATATCTTTGTACTCTACTGCTGGGGTAAAGATAAGTGTGTGTGTGTGGGGGGGTGTGTGTGATGCAGGCCTGTGTAAGCCTGAGCAGGGGGTCTTGGAGAGGTGCTGGCAGTTTCACCTGACTTGGATTTCTTTGGTTCTTATAGCAGCTGGACCTTCACTCCTGCCCCAAAACCATTGTTTTCATCATCCACTCCTTCCTTTCTGCCAAAGTCACCCGGCTGGGACTGATGGCCTAAGGGCCCCGGAGGAGGAGCTTGGGGGGCCCAGGAAGAGAGGTCCCCAGAGCTCCCTGATGGACAGCAGCTGGAAGAGGAGAGCAGAGCGGCAAAGAACAGAGCCAGGAAACCAGTGGGCCCGGCCCAGGGTTGCCAGAAACCACTGTCTGATGAGGACTTTCAGGGGGTGACCTCCTGAGACACAGTGACCCTGTGAAGGAGCAGCTGACCCTGAGGCTGTTCCCATACCAGTGCCTTGCAGAGTGATATTTTGTGTACAAATAAGCCATTCCTTATTTGATACTTTAGTGGCCAGAAGAAGCCAAGAGGATGGGAGAACAAGAAGGTCTGCTCCCAGCTTCACGTAGGACAGAGCCCCTGGGGACAGGCCGGCCTTTGGCCTAGCCAGGCCACATGGACACAAGCTGTGAGTCTTGCCTCGGTCTGACCCGACCTGTTTCCTGGAGCCATGGCTCTTTTTATGGTGGGAGAGAAGCCCCCTATGCCCAATGAGGCCCTTGGACTTCCTCTAGATGTGGTCCTTCCTGGTGCAAGAAGGAGAAAGATACTTCCTGTTTCCTCAGCCCAAATTCCACTGTGGAATCTTTTCTCCCCTTTTGTGTTTTCTCTTCTCTTCTCTTCTCTTCTCTTCTCTTCTCTTCTCTTCTCTTCTCTTCTCTTCTGTTCTCTCGCTTTTCTTTCTGTCTCCCCCCTTCTCTCTCTCTCCTCTTTCCCCCCTCTCTTTGTCTCTCTCTCTCTCTCCCCCTTTTTTCTCTTCTCTCTCCCTCTCTTTTTTCTCTCTTTCTTCCTCTCTTCCCCCCCTTTTTTTTTTGCATTCTCTTGGTGAAATAAACAGCCTGACTTCACCACTGCCCAGCTGTATATTGTTTCTGTCACAATCCTTACTTTTTTCTCTTTTCATAGATTACTGGGGACACTTGGGGGCTAGGGAGTCTGTATTCACTCCTGCTGTCCCTGACTGAGACACCTTCCTTACAGCTCTCAGACTATCTGTGTTAAGATTGGGTGTGTGTGTATGTGTGGGAGACAAAACAGAACTATCCCTGCCTGGGCTCCTGCTGTCCATGTGATCAGAACTCCTGGCCCACAGAAGCTTGGAGCCAATATGGCAACTTTGGGGATAAAACAGGAGGCAGAAATCATTTCTCTTTGGGCCTGTTTTCTCATCTGTAAAATGGGAGGTTGAAGTAGATGATATCTACTTTAAATCTCATGATCCTGTGATTTAGGGGTTGTTGTTTATCCTTTGTTCTTAAAGATGGCCATGACATATAAATGAATTGGATTTAGGTGAGGGAGGGCTGTGCAAAGTCACCAGCTTCACTTTCTCCTCTGGAGCCACCTGGATTCAATGGCCATTTATAGATCAGGGTGATAGGAGATGGCCCTGGATTCAGTGGGGGACCCTGGTCTTTTTAAGCTAAGATCTTCAATAGGTCTTTACTTGACTGTTAGAAAAAAATACTCTGAACCCCCAAAAGGGCATAGTGAATGAACAGACTCAGGATAAGTAAAGCAGTTTAAACTTTTTAATATACTCCTATAGGAGTGGGTATGAAAACTTCACATGAGTTTACAGCACACAACTCAGGTATCAGAGCCAACACTTGTACCTTGAAATCCTGCCCTAGCCCTGCCTCCTCCTCCTTCTCAGAGTTTCCATTGCAGGAGACCTTTCAGAAGTCTCACATGTCCCACTCCCACTACATACATTCCTTAATATGTCCCCCTCCTGATAATACATCCTATGTTCAAAGATGGCTACTAATCTTACCCTCGGGGTTAGTTAATATGCATGAAATTCATTAAGCATCAGTGCTTACAAAAAGCTTGTGTTGGGTCATTGATCCTCAGCCAGTTTTAGTGAGCTTTGGGCTTGGGCCTCCTTATCAGAAACAGTTCTTTAACCAGTTCTTTGACTCACATAGTGATTGGTTGGAGATATCTTAACAGGATACTTCACTCTTTCTTTCATCCTTTTTTTATCAATATCCCTGTACACCTAACTTTTTCTTTTTTTTTAATTAAATTTTTTTCATTTTTAATACATTTTGCTTTATAAATCACGTTGGGAGAGAAAAATCAGAGCAAAAGGGAAAAACTATGGGAGAGGAGAAAAAAAAAACCCACAAAAAGAAGTGAACATAGCATGTGTTGATTTACATTCAGTTTCCTTAGTTCTTTTTCTGGATACAGATGGCATTTTCTGTCCAAAATCTCTTGGGACTGCTCTAGATCGCTGAACCATTGAGAAGAATTAAATCTTTTATAGTTGATCATTTCATATTCTTACTGTTATTGTGTACAATGCATTGCTGGTTCTGCTTGTTTTGCTCAACAGCAGCTTATATAAACCTTTCCAGGCCTTTCTAAAATCAGCTCGATCATCATTTTTCTTATAGAACAATAATATTTCATTACCTTCATATACTACAATCAACCATTCCCTAGTTGATGAGCATTTACTCCTTTTCCTATTCTTTACTACCACAAAAAGAGCTGCTACAAGCATTTTTGCACACGTGGGTTCTTTTTCTTCCTTTTTGATTTTGTTGGGGTACGGACCCAGTAATGACATTGCTAGGTCAAAGGTTATGCAGTTTTATAGCTCTTTGGGCATAAGCTCCAGATTGCTCTCCAGAATGGTAGGATCATTTCACAATTCCACCAACAATGCATTAGTGTCCCAAATTTCCCACATACCTGCCAACATTTATTATTATCTTTTCTTAATTTAACTTCTCATGTTCCTCACACACCCATTAAGGCTAGGTAAGAAAGAAATGAGGCAAAGAATTGCTTTTCATACCTAATTTTAAAAAATCAATCTGGAAGAGGAAGCACCTCAGGTTTTCTGGCCAAAACAGTAACAATTGTTATTTACCAGATTTGCCAGTTTGGGACAAAACAAAGACCAAAGGCCTGAGACCTTTTGTTGACCACTCAATGAGAGCCAAAGTGATCTGGGTTTAAGGGTGGTCCTTTAAGAAAAAAATCTAGCCTGTGAAGCCCAAGATATAAAGGAAGAAAGAAGAAAGGAAGGAAGGAAAGAAGTGATGTGATTTAGAGAGCAATTTCTAGTTCCAAATGATGTGTTTGGGATTCAGCACTAAATGTTAAGATTGATGTCATCATATGTTGGGATTTGGTTATGTGAAGAATTCATAATGGCCATTCTCTTTGGCAAAAGGTAGTTTATTTAGGAGACATAAACAAAATGAAGAGATACAATGGACAGCAGGACTAGTAAATATGAAATAGAATTGGGAGAGCATATAGCAAGAAAGGGATTTTAATAATTAATGGTGGAAAAGACAAGTTCTTTAAAGGAACTCACAATTAACCAGGAGAAAGAGAGCATCCCATGAGGCTGGAGTATGCCCTTAGCTGGCCGGCTAAATCTACAGAGGAGGTTAGCACCCTAGAAATGCTAGTTAGCTTTAAGGAGGAAAAACATCATGTGACAGGGAAGGAAGGGGGAGGGAAAAATACCACAAGGCAGAGTGTCAAGTGTCATAGTAAGCTATAACTCATGGACAGATTTATAGGGAAAGTTTAACTTCAGGAGTTTGACATAACTTGGGTTTCTGGATGGACACAGCAAGGTGGGGCTATCCACAACCTTTATAGAGGGTTTATTGACGAAGCTATGAGGAGGAGTTTGGGATAGGAAGACAAATGATTGTGTGTAAAAACAAAAGCCACCAATAAAACATTCTGGTTTTGATGTGGCTGTGAGGCTAATTGATCCCCATCAGTGCCCTTCTCTGCTTGCCTCAGGGAGCAATTCCATCAATACTTCAGTCTTTCTCTGCCAACCATATCTAGTTACTCAGGATCTCACCAGAAGGAAGGAAGGGCCAGAAACCCAGGGATCCAATATCCTGGGCTTCCTGCTGGTAGGAAAGACTCATCCTCAGCTCAAGAAGTGGTGTTCTAAGCTGGATCAGATTCCAGTTGATCTGGTATTTTATGTTCAGTCTTGGAACAAAATGAGAAACTCATAAATCATTTGGCAATTAACAAAAAGAAGATTTACTTAATCACAACAGGAATGGGATATTCAGCAAAGACATATATTCAGAGCATACATCTTAAATTGGTTCATTCAAGAGAAATTCCCCTGCTGCTTCTGAATTGTCTATTTTGGTCCATCAATCAAATATCAGATTGCACCTGAAGTTCTGGTGATTCTTTTAGACTCTCACTAGGAAGTGATAAACATAGCCTGACTCCTCATTAGTACTTTAAGTCAATCAAGTCTGAAGATGGTTTCTTTTAAAAGGAAAAAATACTATTTTTCACTTGTATAGAGGAGGAGAAGGGAGAAGTTAGGATAGTATCCCATCATAAGAGAAAGTTGTTTCCTTTAGCAGGGCCCAGGGTAAGGATCAAAATGAAGGTAAAGAGCCTTTAATCTTCATTGTAAATCTCTGCATGTCTTTGGAGCCTGTTTGCTGACTAGGAGCTGTCCTACTAGCCCAACAATGAATGCCTGGACAATGGGAGCCACTCACCTGGGGCAACACTCACTTCATGGAGAGGCTAGAAAGCCTTCCAGTACACGTTCAGCAAAGAGGCCTATAAGGATGAGGAGGGAATGTGATTTCCTTAAACCTAGATTTCATTGAAATAAGAGAACTTTCCTCCTGAGGGGAACAGGAAGAAGAAATGAAACCACATCAAAACAGAATGTTTTATTGATGGTTTTTGTTTTTACATTCAATCATTTGTCTTCCTATCCCTAACTCTTCTTCATAGCTTAGTCAATAAACATTTATTAAGTGCCTGCTCTGTGCCAAATATTATGCTAAGCACTAGGATAATAAAGAAAGGCAAAAGAAAATCTCAACTTTCAAAGAATTCACAATCTAAATAACTACTGGGTCATGCCAATATGAGGAATTTGCTTTGGCTATTCATTATGCATATTCATTATGATAGTTTGCTTCCCCCTACCCCTTTCTCTCTCTGTCTCTTTCTGTGTTTCTCTCTCTGTAGGAGGAATTGTGGAACAGAGAAAAATAATTGTTTATTAATTTAAAAAATGTTTCTCAATTTATTCCCTTAGTCCATTATCTCTCTGTCAAAAGATGGGGAGGATACTTAATCCTTAGTCCTCTGGAATCATGATTGATTAGAATTTGTAAGTACTTTAAAATTGTTTGTCTTTATAAAGTTGTTTTTATTGTAGAAATTGTTCTTCTAGTGCTGCTTACTTCACTTTGTATCCATTCACATAAGTCTTTCCAGGTTTTTTTGAAGCCATCCTCTTCATCATTTCTTACAGCACAATTGTATACTACCACAATATTCCATAATATGTCCAGCTATTTCCAAATTGATGAATAATTTTAAAAATTTCTTTCTTACTAGAAACTGAGTGAATGCCCATCAGTTGGAGAATGGCTGAAAAAGTTATGGTATATAAATGTTACGGAATAGTATTATTCTATAAGAAATGATCAGCAGGATGATTTCAGAGAGACCTGGAGAGACTTACATGAACTGATGCTGAGTGAAATGAGCAGAACCAGGAGATCATTATACACAGCAACAAGAAGACTATATGACGATCAATTCTGATAAATGTGACTCTTTCCAACAATGAGATGATTGATGCCAGTTCCAATGATCTTGTGATGGAGAGCCATCTACATCCAGAGAGAGCACTGTGGGAGCTGAGTGTGGATCACAATTTAACATTCTCATTCTTTTTGTTTGCTTGTATATTGCTTTCTTACTCATTTACTTTCCTTTTTAATCTGATTTTTCTTGTGAAGCAAAAGAATTGTATAAATATGTTTATACATATTGGATTTAACATATATTTTAACATGTGTAACATATATTAAAAAACACCTCTTTTTTGTAGCAAAGAATAGCTAAAAAAGACCAACCAAAGACATTTTGGGGGGAGAAATATATCAAGCTCTAGCTCTATATCTGCCTATGCTTTTATTATTATTAAAACTTCTTTCTCACTAATCTCTCAATTCCAATTCAATCCAACTTATTAGTACTTAATATGTGTAAGACATTGGGATTGGTACTAGGGATACAAGTCAAAATGAGAACCAGGATGGAAGAAAATCAAGGAGTCGCATAGCAGCTTCACCCACTCCCAAATAAGCAAACAAACAAAACCACTCCTCCAAACAGATCTAGAGAAATACCAGACTAAATCTTGATTGGGAAATTCAAAGCAAAGTCACAGTGAATCCTTTTTCTAGCTCAGGTTGACATATGGAGACAGATTAAAAGGTCTGGAGACACTGGGGATAGATTTTGGTCAGCCTTCTATTTCTCAGGAAGAGGATGTATCCAGAGTAAGTGAAGGCCTCAAACTACTGATTTTTTGTCCTCTACCCAGTTCCAGGTCACAGATTCATGATGGATTGAAAAGGGAATCCTTCTGCCATTCCTCCCCAGCATAAACCCTGAACATTGTACTGAGAGGAGCAGGTTTGTGATGGCAAAGAACTGGAAATTGCAAGGATGTTCATCAATTGGGAAATGGTTGAACAAGTTGTGGTATATGTGGTATAGCCTGAAATAGCTTTCTTTCTTTTTTTTCATAGCGTTTTATTTACAAGTTATATGTATGGGTAATTTTACAACATTGACAATTGCCAAACCTTTTGTTCCAATTTTTCCTCTCCTTCCCCCTACTCCCTCCCCCAGATGGCAAGATGACTAGTAGATATTAAATATATTAGAGTATAAATTAGATACACAATAAGTATACATGACCAAACAGTTATGTTTATAACCTGAAATATCATGCTATAAGAAATAATGAGCTCAATGATTTTAGAAAAACATGGAAAAGACCTGCATGAAATAATGAAAAGCAAAATGATCAGAACCACAAAAACATTGTATAAAGTAACAACAATGTTGTTTTAAGAACAACTTGGAGTGAAATAAATAATTTTTACTAATATGAATACCCAAATTAACTATAAAAGCTATTTGAAAAAAAGATACTATATGTATACAGGGAAAGAACTGATAAACAGAAGTATATATAGAATAATTTTACATATATATAAAATTTACATGTATGTATATATACATACTCATATACATACATACATACACCTATTTGTGTGAAATGGTAGCCTTGGGGGGATGGAAGGGAAGGGGAAAAAAAGGAAATTTTTCTGATAATTTCATTATGTATTTAAAAGGGATCGCAACTTGTGTGGAATTGATTTTTCAGTTTCATGGCAATCATCTTTCTTTTTATTATACGATGTTATGAAAATGCTTGTTCCATTTTTATTTTTTATTTTTTTGTTCCATTTAAAAAAAAAAAAAAGAAGCAAGTAGCAGTGGGGTAGCTCAGATCCCAGTAAAAAAACAATAGCTCATTCTGGCTTCTAGCCCAGTTAGAAGCTTGCAGATGAATAAAAAATGGCAAGAATATCAGACCAAAGAAGAACGGATCTCTAGTTTAAACTATCCCTGAAATCCTGGAACAGCATTTAATATCTAAAGAAATCAGCAACAAGAACAGCCCAGACTTCCCCGCCCCCCCCCCCCCAAGTGAACAGATCCTGGCCCTAACAAGTCTGAAGTCAGGATTTAGACTGGAAGAATGAACAGACAAAATAAATTCTACCATAAAAAATATCCTGAAGGGCAGCTAAGTAGCGCAGTGGATAGAACACTGACCCTAAAGTCAGGAGAACCTTAGTTCAAATCCAGTCTCAGACACTTAACACTTACTAGCTGTGTGACCCTGGACAAATCATTTAACCCCAGTTTCCTTGCAAAAACAAAACAAAACAAAAAAGCTATACTGGTAACAAGGATTTTCAAGACTCAAATCCACAAGAGAAAAAAGACTTCAAAACATCTATAAGCAAAGTTTCAAAGAAAAACAGAACATGGGCACTAATTCAACTAGAATTACCAGAAATGATGAAGCAAAGGTTGAAAATGTATTTTTGTCAAAGAAATGAGAGAATTATAGGAAAAATTGTAAAACAAATGAGAAATATGGAAAAAAGAATTGGAAAGAGAATTAACAGCTTGGCACAAAAGGTATAAAACTATGCCTAAGCAATAAACTCCCTGAAAATTAAAAAAATTAAATAGAAACCAACAGATTTTTATTTATTTTAAAAACAGGCAACATAATAAATAATTCCCGTACTCAAAGAGCTTGCATTCTATTGGAGGTGATGGCAAAAACACAGGTTTATGATAATTTAAAGAAGAAAGAGAAGGCACTAGCAAGTTTCTTGTAGATCTGAAATATGAGCTGAGACTCCTTAGGGAGTCAAAAAAGAAGAGAATATGAAGGCAGCTTCTGGATACTCAATCTTATAATTGGTCACTAAATATTGTGCCTACAATATTTTTTATAACTAGCTCTTTTTCTCTGCTTCTACTCTCATTATTTTCTGTAGGCACTCATCCCCACCCCTGATAATTTTTATGGTCTTCTGATTGGTCTCTCTGGCTCTAGTTCTTTCTAAAGTCCATTTTTTCTCCTTCAATTGGATCTTTTTAATGCATTAGCTGTGTAACCTTGTCTATACTTTCCCTTCTCCTTTATGAGCTTCATTTATTTTATGTAAGACGATAGGGTTGGACTGAAAGGTCTCTAAGCTCTCTTTCAGCACTGAAATCCTGGGGAATTTCTATGTATCTCATCCTATCTCCTCTCTGCTCATAACCCCTTAGTGGTTCTGGATTACCTACTAAGTAAAGTCTAAACTCCTAAGCTTGGCATTCAAGGCTATTCTTGGGCACCACTCTTTCTTTCCAGTCTTATCTCATGCTACTTACTGTCTTTCTCTTACTTGATGCTCAAGCCAAAATGGACATTCTGCCACCTGCAATTTATCATCTGCCTTTTCTTGCCTTTGTGTCTTTGATCCCTCTTGCTCAGATTGACCACCTCTAACATTATCTTTCACATTCTTTATGATCCAGCTCTCACAAAATCTCCTCTAGGAAGATTTCCTTGGTTTCTCCTCCTGATTCCCAATCTGAAATTATCTTTGCTTTTTTTCACTTACGATGTAATAATATATATTATAATCACCTGAGCATACACACCATTCTCTTTCTAGATTATCAGTTCTGTGGGGGCTGGGGTAATGCTTTATGTAATTTTTTTTTTTAGTCTCCTTCCCCTTCCCCTTCTCTTTCCCCCTCCCCTTTCCCTTTCCCCCTCCCCCTTCTTCTTCTTCTTCTCCTTCCTCCTCCTGACTTCTGGGCTGGTGCTCTATCCACTGCACCACCTACCTAGCTTACCTCAAGTTTCAGTCTTCTTTAAAATTTTTTTATGTATTATTATATTTTTTAATTTTGTGAAATATTTCTGAATTACATTTTAATATGGTTCCAGAAGTACCTGAATGTGACCTCCAAGCAATATTTTATCACCTTTAGGTGACATGGTTTCTAAATTCTGTTATAACTCTGTGAGGTAGCCAGGTAGTTTGGTGGACAGAATACTACTCAGGATTAGGAAAACCTGGGCACAAATCTGACCTCAGATACTTACCAGCTGTGTGACCAGATCACCCAACTGTACCTCATGTTCCTCATCTGTAAGATGCAGATAATAAAAGCATCTATCACCTAGGATTGTTGTGAAGATAAAATAAAGATAACTTTTGTAAGAACCTGGATTCTATGTGGAAAGCACTAAATCCTTCAAACAATCCTTTTCTTTGTTTTAGAAAAGCAAAACCATCTATATTCTTTGATTCCAGTTCCCTCCCACTTACATTTTTTGGGGGGCTCAAAAAGTGACATTTATTCAAAGTAAAAAAAATAGGAGGATAACAAAGGTGCCCATTCATTTTTGCTCTTCTTTTCCTTCCAGTTCTCCCTCCTTCTCTCACCATCCTAAGGATTTTTGTTCAGTCATGTGTGACTCTTCTTGACTTTATTTGGGGCTTTCTTGACAAAGACACTGGGGTGATTTGCCATTTCTTTCTCCAGCTTATTTTTACAGATGAGGAAACTAAGGCAAAACTAAGGCAAAGAGGGACAAGTGGCTTACTCAGGATCATACAGTTAGTGTCTGAGGCTGGATTTGAATTCTTAATGATGAGTCTTTCTTACTCCAGATCCATCTACTGTACCACTTAGCTTCCCAAAGAGAGCAGAACTTTGGATAAAATTAGGTGAAGAAGCTCCTTGCTTGACATCAAGTGCTTAAAAAAATAAAGGTGATATTTTATTTTATTTTTTCTTCATTTAATAGTATTTTTCCAATTACATGTAAAGATAATTTTCAACATTCATTTTTGTAGGATTTTGAGTTCAAATTTTTTCTTCTTTCCCTTGCTTCTCATTTCCCCAAGTCAGCAAACAACTCATTATTGCCTTATGTAAGCTTAATATTTGTTGTATTGAACTAAATATGAAAAATTTTAGAATTCTTAATGAAAGAAATTGTGGCTTCTTCTTCCTTCTTTATGCTTTCTCTGCCTCTGTCTCTCTGTGTCTGTTTGTGTCTCTTTCTCTTTCTTAGAAAACTTAACCATTTCTGTGGATTTGTATCTTAGGGAAAAAATTTGTCCAAGGTTTTTAAGGAAAACTAGCAAAAAAATCACAGTTTCTTGCAAAAATAAGCAAACAGAAAGTATATTTCTATGGATAGATATCCATGTGTAGCAAGGTTGTAGCCTAGAGACAGCATGCAGCATGGAGGTGTTATTGTATGACTCAAAAGGAGACCAAATAGACATCTCTAGCCTAGTGTTTCCCTACTCTTCTCCAAGGGAGACTTTAATTTTTGTTGAGAGAGGAAGAGGTTGGGTCATAAACTTGGCTATATCTCTCTCTTCAGAGAGAGGTATTATCAGGTTAGAATTATATTTCTTTGCTCTCAAAAATTATTAATCTAGGGAAGCTGAGTTTTCAGGTTCAAGCTAAAATTCTGATTATTATTTTTTTTTGAGAAAGGAGAACCCAAGCTTTATATCCAAGGCTTGACCCCTTTCTCACCAAATTCAGTTCCACTATCTATATGTGTATGTTAGATGTATATATGTATGTTAGATAAAGTAGCTAAGAAACCCATTCATCCAAGTTGATAGCAAAACAGATACCAGAGAAAGTATACACAGGAGACTATATAACACACAATACTGGGAGCAAGGTAACTTAGTTCAACCAAGAGTCCTAGATCTCATCCAAGGGAAAATTCCTTAAAGCCTCTAGTGTAGCAAACTGGGGATTCGAGATATGCTGGAGATGGTCGGCTCTTCTCACGTGGGCTTTTCCCCAACCTATTCCTTTCAACAAGTAAAGTTGAAGCTACAGTGGTGCTGACTTCATTCATCTTATCTTTTTCAGCTGGAAGTCACAAGTGCCTTAAGTGATTATAGGGTCTGAAGAGGACAGAAAAGATCCAAACAGGAGATTCTGAAGGAAGAAGGTCTGAAAAGGGCAGAGTTCTCCTCTCCCTGGTTCCTTACATCTCTATCCCTCCCTCTTTCCCTCCCTCCCTCCCTCCTCTTTCTCTCTATCTCCTTATTTATTTTTTTTTTTTTTATGAAGCAATTGGTATTAAGTGACTTGCCCAGGAAGTGTTAAGTGTTTGAGGCTGGATTTGAATTCAGGTACTCCTGACTACCCTGCTGGTATTCTATTCACTGTACCATTTAGTTACTATTCTTCCCTATATGTAAGTGCATATAGGGAGAGGTGGTAAGCAGGTGCAGAGCATTGATTTCCACCGATGAGGAAAATCCCCTATCTAGGAGTCCTCAAATTTTTTAAATAGGGGGCTAGTTTAATGCCTCTCAGACTGTTGGAGGGCCAACTATAGTAAAAACAAAAACTTTGTTTTGTAGGCCTTTAAATAAAGAAACTTCATAGTCTTGGGTGAAGGGGATAAACGTCCTCAGCTGCTGCATCTGGCCCACAGGCCGTAGTTTGATGACCCCTGAGGCCTATACCAATAGACTTTGGGACACAGGTTAAGGTTCAAATATCATCTCTCTTCAGATGACCCCCAAATCTATAACCCTAGCCCCTTATCTCCAGTCCTGAATACTCCAGATTGTTTTCTCTATTTCCAGACTCTCCCTTCTCTGCCTCATCCTTCATGTGGCTGCCAAAATCATCTCCTTAATGAATGCACAAATCTGATCATGTCACTCTCTTTAAAAAAAAAAAAGGCAAAAAACCCCTCAAAAAACAAAAAAACAAAAAACCAAAACTCCAACCTTCCCTGGCTCCCTGGGATGAGATAAGCCTCCTGCATCTGGCATTTAAAACCTGTCACAATTTGACTTCCCAGCTAGCTACCTTATCATACTTCTTTCCTATCAGACTTAAACTCTCTACCTTTCAGCAAAACTAATCTACTTGCTGTTCTCCAAACTCAGCATGTCATCTCCCTTTCTTAGGCTATTCCTCATGTCAGTCAGAATTCCTAACTTACTTTTAGGCCCGATAAGCTCAGGAACTGTCACTTGCACAAAGCCTCTTCCTATGGAATGTAAGCTCCTCAAGATCAGCAATTGTTTCATTTTTTGGTATCTCCAGGACTTGACACACTAATGACTACTTCCCAGCACTCTCTCTCTCATGGAATCAGTTTGTTTTTACCTTTTGTGGATGTTATAACTTCCCATAGAATGGAAAATTGATAGCAGGGTCTAGTCCTATTCTGTCTCTGTCACCTCAGCATTTAGTACAGTGACTTGAACATAGTAGGTCTTTAAAAAAGTGTTTGTTGAATCCTTGAAGATTGCTTTAAGAGAGATTCTGACTGACAATGGAAAGAGGGCCTGGAGTGATAACATGTTGTTCTATAGAAGGACCAGGGAATTGACATTAATGTATGACCCTAGCAAGGATGAGTTCTTCCATCCTTGAGAGCTCTCCAGTTAAGGACAGGCACACTCATAAGGAAGAGGATTTAAACATTAAACATAGCTGAAAGCCTTCTGAAGAATTTATGTCACGGACCCTGCCTCCCTCTGGTGGCCCTTGTGGAGAAAGACATCCTCTTTCCTTCCATGTATTTTCATAGAATTATAGTTTAAAGTGGAGGGAGGCCTCACTGCTTGGTTCATAACCTCGCTTTGGTCCATTGGACCACATATCTCAAGCTGCAAAGGACCTTAGAGCCACCTAATCCAAGTTCCACATTTTAGAGATGAGGAGCCAACCCTCAAACTTAGGGACCACGTGCATTTTTTAGCTTTTGAAAAAAAAAACAAAAAACCCAACCAAACAAAAAAAATGGATAAAAGGTCCTATGTTTGGGATAAAAAATTCCTCTTACTTTTAGTGCATAATGGTATAACTAGAAAGGACCTGAGAGATCAGCTACTTCAGTCAACTCATTTTACTGCTGAGGAAACTCAGGCTCACAGTAGAGAAGGGTCTTACCCCAGGAAATAGGTCAGGGGTGGGAAATTGGGAATGGAACTTACTCCCCAAATGCCTTGTCTTCTACCAAGCTTGTGGGAATCAAATTTGTGATTTAAACTATTTCTGACTGGTAAAAAGGTGGGCTTCTTGAAGGAGACCACATTCCTGAAGAGAAACTAAGATAGTTCTCTGTAGAGGAAAGAAAGAAACTGCTTGAGGGCAGTTTATTTCTTTCTTTTATATCTGGAGTTTAAAATGTTGTCGATTACTTTCCTGGTATATAATAGGAACTTAAAATGCTATTGATTGAGGAGAACAATCAATCATTCAGCTGAAAAGGATAGTACAGAAATAGCAGAGAGTTGAAACAACAGAAAGAGAGAGAGTAAGGTATTCAGGCACCTTGATGCCCTCAGTGAATTCAAGCTACCAAGCTTGAAAAAGCTACATTCTAGAATACAGAAAGGGCTAGAAATTAGCATTGCTAAGTTGCAGTCAGTGGCTTTCCATACATTTTATTTCATGATTTCAATAAATTCAATTTTATTTTATTTTCCATTCTTTCTCTCCTTTCTCCCCATTGAGAAAGCAAGAAAAAAAAACAGTTAAAATATGTATATTTAAGCAATTTTGTTCTATTGGTTCTGTTCACTTCATAATTTTCTTCAGCTTCTCTGAAACCATAACCTTTGTTATTTCTTACAATACAATGGCATCCCATCATTTTTAAAAATTATTATAACTTTTTATTGACCGTACATATGTGTGGGTAATCTTTTACAACATTATCTCTTACACTCACTTCTGTTCTGACTTTTCCCTTCCCTCCCTTCACCCTCTCCCCTAGATGGCAAGCAGTTTCATACATGTTAAATTTGGTATAGTATATCCTAGATACAATATATGTGTGCAAAACTGAACAGTTCTCTTGTTGCACAGGAAGAATTGGATTCAGAAGGTAAAAATAACCTGGGAAGAAAAACAAAAATGTCAACCATTCACACTCATTTCCCAGTGTTCCTTTTCTGGTGTAGCTGATTCCCTCCATCATTAATCAATTGGAACTGAATTAGATCTTCTCTTTGTCAAAGAAATCCATTTCCATCAGAATACATCCTCATATAGTATTGTTGTTGAGGTATATAATGATCTGCTCATTTCACTCAGCATCAGTTCATGTAAATCTCTTCAAGCCTCTCTGTATGCATCCTGCTGGTCATTTCTTACAGAACAATAATATTCCATAATATTCATATATTACACTTTACCCAACCATTCTCTAATTGATGGACATCCATTCATTTTCCAGTTTCTAGCCACTACAAACAGGGCTGCCACAAACATTTTGGCACATACAGGTCCCTTTCCCTTATTTAGTATATCTTTGCACCCCAACATTTTAATGCTATTTCTTACAATACAATGGCATCCCATCATTTTAATGTTCTATAACTTATTCCTCAAATGATGGGCACCCCACTGTTTCCAGATCTTTGTCACTATAAAAAGAGCATAGTCAATAGTCTTTGAAAGATTGTAGATAACCAAAGAGGTGTCATAAAGCCTGAATTTCAATTCCCACCCCCCACCAAAATTTTACCGATTTCCAAAAGAAAGAGAAAGCTCAATTCTTGGCAACATTCTAGAACATATTATTAAAAACATAACTTGTGTGAGGGGCTCTTTCCTGACACAAAATCTGCCAGAAAACAAGCATTTAGTATTTGCTTCTTATGAATGAGGTACCATGCTAAAGGTGCCTACAAAGAAAAGCAAAGTCATGGTCCCTGATCTTAAGGGGCTCACATTCTAATGCTAGAGACAACAAGCAAACTACTACGTACGTATGAGATATATACAGGAGGGGACCCTCTTCCAGAAGGAAGCCACTCACAGGGATTGGTGGTATGTGTGGGTTGGGGAATGGGAGTAAGGCAGGGACTGAAAATTCCTCCTGCAGAAGGTAAGATTTGATGCCAGTTTAATTTTTTCAATTCTTAATAATATTTTATTTTTCCAACTAAATGAAAATAGTAATTTTTTAAGACTTTGTGTTCAATTTTTTCTCCCTCCCTTCTTTACCTCTTCTGTCCCAAGGCAGCAAACAATCTGATATAGATTAAATATGTGTAATCCTTTAAAATGTATTTCCATATTTGTCATATTGTTGTTTTTTTAAGCAAGGCAATTGGGCATAAGTGACTTGCCCAGAGTCACATAGCCAAGAAGCGTCAAGTGTTTGAAGTTGGATTTGAACTCAGGTCTTCTTGAATTCAGGGTCAGTGCTCTGTCCACTGAGCCATCCAATTGCTCCTCATATTTGTCATATTGTGCAAGAAAAATTAGACCAAAAGGGAGAAAAACATGAAAAAGAAAATGCAAGCAGAAAAAAAGGTGAACATATTATGCTTTGATCCACATTCAGTCTCCATAATTATCTCTCTGGATGCCAATGGCATTTGTATCCCAAGTCTATTGGAATTCCCTTGAATGAAATCATTGTTGAAAAGGGCCAAATCTATCACAGTTGATCATCACATAATTTTGTTGTTACTGTGAACAGTGTTCTCCTATTTCTTGAGCCCAGTCTTCAGGGAAGCCAGAGAAATCAGGAGCTTCAGGTGAGGAAAGAGAGCATTTGAGGCATGTAGGATGGCTAGTAAAAAGGTACAGAGCTGGGAGTTTTCTATTTCGGGAAACAAGGATCAGGAAGAAGGCTGTTATTGTTGAATTGTAGAGTATTTAGAGATAACAGTCTGGGAGAACTAGGAAAGTAGGCAGGGGCCAGGTTGAACAGAATACTTCAAGCCAAACAGAGGCTTTTATGCTTGATCCTGGAGGTAATAGGTTAGCCCTTAGTAAGGGTGTATGTGTGACAGAGTCAGACCTGGACTTTAGGAAGATCAGCTGAGTGGAGAATGGACTGGAATGGGGAAAGACTTGAGTCAGACAGACTCACTTGAAGGTGATGTGATGGTGAGATGAGAGTTGGTATCATGATGGTGTCTGTGTTAGAAGAGAGAATGGAATGCATATGAGTGATACTGAGAAGGTAGAAATGACATGACGGCAACAAATGAGGTGAGATTGTGTGTGTGTGTCTGTGTGTGTGTGTAACTGAAGATAACACCTAGGTTGTGAGCCTGGATGACTGAGAGAATGATGGCGTTTTTGATAACCATAGGGAAGACAGGAAAAGGGGAAGTTTTGAGGGAAAAGATAATGGGTTCAGCTTTGGACCTGCTAAGTTTGAAATGTCTTTGACACAACTAGTTGGCAATGGGAAAATGGAAGTTAGGAGACAGATTAGTCCTGGATGACTAGATCTGAGAATCATTTTTCTAGTAAAGATAATTGAATCCACAGGAGATGAGGAGATTGCCAAGGGATATAATACAGAGAAAGGAGTAAAGAGGGCCAAGGACAGACCCTTTCAGGTACACTCAGGCTATATTAGTGGCTATAACTGGAATTAAGATCTAGTAAAGGAGACTAAGAAAGTGGGATAGGTAGATCTCAAGAGAGATCAGCACCATGAAGGGAGAGAATGCCCTGAGAAAGGATTGTTGATTGACTGCTTAGAGAAGAATGAAGAAATGTGAAAAGACCATTAGATTTAGCAATTAAGGTAGGTTTGGAGAGAGCAGTTGCAGTAGAATAATGAGATTGGGAGGCAAACTGCAGAAGGTTTAGTAGAGAGTGAGAGGAAGTGGAAACATCTGTTTTAAATGACCTTCTCAAGAAGTTTAGAGAGGAAGGGAAGGCAAATATAGGATGATAGCTAGCAGGCACCAATGGATGAAGTGATGGATTAAGTAAGGATGGGGAAGACTGACCATGTTGGTAAGTATCAGGGAAGGCACCAGTAGATGAGAACAGATGTAAGTTAGTGGGAGAGCAGAGATAGTGGGGGGGGGGGCAGGATATCCCAGAGAAGGTGAAATGGAATGATATGACATGTACTAGTTGAAGTTTACCTTGGCATGAAAAGGGCCATTTCTCCATGTGAAGCAAGAGAAAAGAGGAGACTCTGGATAAATGGCCTGTTTTTCAGTGAAGTGTGAGGCAAAGTTCTTAGTTGAAACCACCATGGGAGAAGAGGTTCTATGGAATGTTTCAGGAGAAATGGAAAAGTTTGGAAAAAATCCTATGGGGAATGGAATAGTGAATTGATTGTTGTTGTCCAGTCAGTTCAGTCAAGTTCGACTCTTCAAGACCCCAGTTAGGGTTTTCTTGGCAAAAATACTGAAGTGGTTTGACATCTCCTTTTCCAGCTCATTTTCCAGATGAAAAAACTGAGGTAAACAGGATTAAGTCACTTACTCAGGGTCACATAGCTAACAAATGTCTGAAGGCAGATTTGAACTCGGGAAGATGAGTTTTCCTGTCTTCAGGCCAGGTACTCTATCCATTGTGTCCTAGTGGCTGCTCTCTAGTGAATTGGTTAGAGAGGTTTAAAAAAAGATTTCCTTATTGCACTGAAGAGCTGGTGAGGATTTTGTAACATAAATTTATAGTGGTCCTAAGCACCATACATAGTTTGATGATTTTAATCCACTTTGTTCAGCAGCATATGAATAGCAGGAGCCAAGGAAAGTGGATAGTGGGAGGAATACTAGGCACAATCTAGGTATTCTCTGACTTATCTTCATCTAGTCAAGGATTCTTAAACTTTTTTCACTTGTGACTTTTTTTGCCCAAGAAGTTTTTACTCAATCCTGGATATATTGGTATGTAAACTAGTTATACAAATCAAACATTTACTGATAATAAATAAAAAGAAATTTATTTTCAAACAATTCTTTGGTATACACATAATTTTGTCACTTATTAAAGATGAAATCAAATTTGCATACTATATTTTTACTAATAATAACAATTTATTATACTAGTAATACATTACTAATTTATCATTATTAATAACTAATATTAATAATATAGAATATAACAGCATATATTATTAATATATAAAGATTAGACATTATAATGTATAACATATGCATTATAATATGCATAACATTGCACACTAATATTATGCATATTACACATAAGCATAATAATGCATATGCATTATTCATACATAATGAGTTGGATGTACTTGTTTATTTTTACATAAAGAATTAAATTTTGGCAGAATATTTGATACCTTTTACTGCTGTCAATTTTTTTACAGCTCTCACATTAAATTACATACCCCCGATCTAGAAGACCAGGATCTTCAGTACCTGGCATTTTCTGAAGATGACCACTAGTTCTTTTTACAAACACGCAGTCTCTGAAGAGTCAAAACAGAAACAATTTTATTTCTGAGTTAATGGAAATAGGACTTACATCTGAATGCACAGAAAATAATGATGCTTCCCTATAAGCACCCTTCCCCCACCAGATACTTCTATAGTCTCTGTGACTTACAGTACTACCCTGGGTAAAGCTCCAGACAAGGGCAGTTTGGAAGTAACTGGGATTTTCTTCCACAGCTTTCCTGACTGTACTAAACAGCAGCAATTGCCTCTTGATACTCTGTACATATCACTCACCCCCATCTGCCCATTTGTTCTCGCTACATTGTAGCCCTCCCTTCACTACTCCCAGCAGGTGACAGTACTGTTACTAATGCTATCCTTTACACCCCTGGCTTCCCGCTGCTCAGCTCTCTTTCAGTCATTTGGTCTCCTCTGTTGTGATGTTGCCCTCCCTAATTGGGCAGTAGTTTTTTCCTCTAGCAGATGGCTCATCACCCTTTGCTTTCTGCCACTCGGCTCTCATCTGTTCACTGCCTTCTCCAAAGTTTGGCCTGTGGTAGCAGATGGCACATGTTTCCTTACTCAGGGGACCACCTCTCTAACATGGTCTGGATGGGATCAACTTCAGAGTGTTTTCCATAACTGTCCTGCTAATTTCCTATATGCATCTCTGTCATTCTTTTCCCTTTTCCTCTCCCCCGTTTTTAATGAGGCGAGAGAGAATTTTCTCTAAAACAAATGTCAATTATTTTTCATCTCTGTCATTCTTAAACCCTTTTTTTGGAAACGGGATGTTCACAGCCACAAATCTCACTCGGGGCTTCTTAGAGGGCTATGAGAGCCCCTCCTTGTACCATTCAAACAAGAGTCTATTGGCAGTCCCATGCAGAGTTAGGGATATGATGCATCACTGTTGCCATCTCTTCCCAGAAATCTGGGAGATACATTGCTTGCTCTTGATTATCAGAACCACCTGTTAAATCTGTGGGCATGGGAGATTACCCCTTGTTTTCTCTCAATAATTGCCCCTCCCTTCTCCATAGTCCCTTAGAGCATCTGGACAGGATTATTCAAATTACCAGGACTCCTTGGAATGCAAAAAAAGATTCTATGTGGTGGGTGGGGAAGGGGAGAGATGCTCATGTGGAAAGAGGGAAGAATCTATTGTTTCTGTTACAAAGGGATGATTCATGAGCATTTAAAGAAGGAAATAGTGATTACTAGGAACCTCTAATGTCGGGGGCTTCAGAATCAATTTAGGCAAAATAGTGCCTAGTCAGAATGTGGTGAAAGAGAAGCTGAGTTTGAATCCCACTGTGAGAAATGCTGAAAAGTTGGATTTCCATAGTGTTGGAAGATTTGAGGTAGTGTGGGATTGGGATAGTGGGTACCACTGACCAAGAAGTTGTCAGAATGTGAGAGGTTAAGGAAGATTAAGATTCACAGAACAATTAAGCGATCTATAGAAGCCTTGAGCAAACAAGAAATTGGGAGGCTAGGAAGGCAAGGTGGATTCAGCCGATCAGAAAGTCTTGTGGTTTTGAGAAACCACAAGCTTAAAATAATAGCCCATCCAGGCCAAACTAGTTGGGGTCAGTGACCTGACTTGACCAAATCACTCTGCTTAATAGACTAATTGAATATTAAACAACATGCCCCAGAGGAGTTTTCCGACATTTTTGAACATGGGATGTATGATGGGAGGGGGATATGTTTTATACATATTAAGGGGAAATATGTAGTGGGTGTATCAGAAAGATTGTAACCTGGATAAGAGGGACCAATCTACTCTCTGAATGGAAGAGCTGCAACCCACAAGCAAGTATAAAAGTTCCCCATTTCTGTACTCATTGCTCCCTCTTCCCAAAGAGTTGTGGGACTCACTTCTGGCCAGAAACGTTAAAACAATTCTTTAAGATTCTTCTTTAATAAATTTTCCTTGATATCTAATTTTCAGTGTCAAGAATATTTCTAACAAGTTCTCCATACTTTTTTTTTAATTGGGTAAAGTTGGGAAAAATTATTGTACTTCTCTGGATCTAAGTTAACCTCCTTTTCAAAAAGTACTCAAGCATCTCTAAGATCCTTTCCAGCTCCCACTCAGCTTTCCTCTGACTCAATTACTGGAACCAGGATCACTTATTAATGTGAGCTTACTTTAGAAAGGTCTGTAAATGGACTGCCCTAGGGATCTGTCCTTGGTCTTGTCCTTATCCAACTTGATTGAAGGGCAAATTTACAAATAATATAAGACTCCCAGAGATAAAGAGCATGAGCATCAATATGCAAAAGGATTTCATCAGGTCTCCCTAGCAATCATTATGGCTGACATGGATAGAGTCTTGGGCCTGGAGTCAGCAAGACATGATCAGTGTGACTCTGAGCAAGTCTTTTAATTTCTGTCTGTCCCAGTTTCCTCAATGGCAAAATGGAATAATAATCACATCTACCTCCTAAAGTTGTTGTAAGGATCAAATGACATAATATTTGTAAAGAACTTAGCACAGGCTAAGTCCTTTTCAGGATTAAGTCTGATATGAGGTATTTTCCTCTCGCTCCTCTTAGGGTCTTCCTTTTAATGGCATCTTTCTCCTTACTATAGCTAATTCTGCTTAGTCTACTGAAGTCCTCTATGGATTTAATCTGCTAGTTAATGGCATACTCGGGCCTCATGGCATATTTCTTTAATGGATTTTCCCAACTCCTTTCCTTGGTAATCCTATTGCTCTCCCAAATCTATTTCATATTTACTACGCCTGATGCCTAATTTGCCTCTTCATTTTGTCTGTTACCTCTTCTCCCTTTGGCAAGGAGAAAAAAAAACCATCGACTTGGCACAGTGCCTGGCACATAGTAGGTTTTAATAAAACTATAAATAAAAATTCCCTGCTTTGATCCCATGTTGCTTGGTGGTTTAAGCAATTAGCCTGAGAACTGTGAAGATGGTGATGTGGGAGGACTTGGCAATTGTGGCAGAAGTCTTTTCTAGGAATAAGAGCAAGTGAAATTGGAAAAGTTTCAATAATCAATGGAAAGCATGGGAAACTGAGTTGGGGAAATGTGTTTGGAACTTGGTGAGATAAAAGTGTGACCTGAGTGTGAAGGGGAAATTGAAATTGTTCACAAGGGAAAGGTCACAATCTGATCTTAGTTTCCCTTCTTGTTCCTCTAGTTTACTCCCTACTCCCTATTCCAAACCCAGTCTCCTCACAGCATATACCATTATAGAGAAAGTTTTGAGAATAATTTATAAGATCAGGTTCTGTTCCATAGATTGAAATTGAACTAGGAGCTTTTGAGCTCCTCTTAATTTCTGCTTCAGAAGGAGAATGTCTGGAGGTAGGGGTGAGGAGAGGGTAAGCTAGGATGAATTACAGCATTGTATATAGGGCTGGCATAATGGTCTAAATGTGTAAAAAGATGAAATTTATTTAATATGGGAAGGGCCTGTAATTTTATTCAGCATGGAACATTCCTAGTATGGAACCTCTTCCCACTAAAACAGATTGCAACCAGAATAGGGTTTTGGGGAGTTCTTCAGTTGACCCTGAAGATGAGAATTTATTCTCATGCTAGGAACTGGAGAAGCAGGAGGAATCCATCAATTATGGGGGGAATCAGAGCTGTTCATTATTCCTCATATGGGGCTTAATCTTGAGGGTCAATGGGCCCCAACATATCCAGATATCTGCAGGAATGCCCTGCTTTTCCATCATTGTTAGTGGGACCAGTAGTTCTTCCACCACATACTCATCAGAGACAGAATCTCCTTCATTTGTTGCAGGTCTCTGACTTTCTTCCCCCCTTTCCTCCTCCTCTTCCCCTTTTGCTCAATTTATTTTTGCTTTAGGCCCCTTATTCACTTCAGGCTGCCTTGGATTGTGATCCTTAATATCTTTTACTTGCATTGAACCTTTGACTTTTCCCCCTTACCGCATGTCCTGAGTCCCTTCACTGTCGTCAGGTCCCTAATTCTTGAGCTATCTCAAGCTCTGACCTCTAGCACTAACTAAGGACTCTGGCCATCTTCCCTTTAATTATAAGGTCCCAGATATACTCCTTATTCTAAGTACCTTTCCACTTTTAGGTCCCCAGCTCCCTATTTAGTTCTGAACTGCTTGGCCAAGAATTCAAAAGATATATGACCTTTGGTTTTTCTTTAGGATCTTATTCCTTTTATTCTGGGTCTTCAGTGCTACCCAATTGCTGGGGAGACATTCCCTTCTTTTTCTCCCAAGCTCCAGTTAGGCCTTCTATCTGGACAAGAGAGATTTCCCATATAAGCAACATGTACTCTTCCCATTCTGACACATGATGCACTGGATACTAGTGGGACTGTTCCCACCAAAGAGTGTGCCTGTGTCCTTGAGATGGAAGAGGGCTGAATCTAATCACCTCTTTTTCTCTCTCTTATAGTTATTGGTCCTGGCCTAACTCCTACATGAGTGTGGCTTGTATCCTCTTGAGTATTCTCAACAGTTCAGACCCATCTGGAGAGAGGAACATTGGGAGATTCTGATTGGTGAGTCTGTGGCCTATGATTTGTAGTAGGTGATGTGTGGGTGATGTTGGGGTCACCTTTTTCATTAAGGGATAGTTAAACAAGAATCCAAGGGAAGCACTTCACTTTAGTCCATTTATCTTTGCATGTGAGTTCTGATAGTGCTGGCTATAGATCTTTTCTCTCCTGAGATAATAGAATTTGGCAACTCTCAGCTAACTAACTTACTAATGACCTTTGGCCACCTGAGTTAATAAACCTTGAATCTTTTTGGCTGAAAATTTTGGACGTATCAAGATAATGACAGGATTTCTTTGACAAGACTCTCAGCTATTTTAGTTGATTTTCTTGGACTCTGGCTCAAGACACTAGACCCCTTTGGCTAATGAACTTGAACTTATTTGGCTAAGAGCTTTGAAGTACCACAATTTTTTAAAAAAAAACTAAGGACTTTGGACTTCCTTGACATGAACCTTGAATAGCTTTGGTTAAGGATCTGGCCCACCTATGACTTTGGAGTTCTTTGGTAAGGGCCTTGGCTCTCTTCAGTTAATGACTGACTTTTCTTGACTAAAAACTTTGAGCCATCTCAACTAATGATTGGTTGGACCTCTTTGACTAAAGACTTTGAGTTACCTCAGACAATAACTGTGGATTAATGACTAAAGACAAATTTTGGTCATACTAGCTAATATCACTGTGGAGTTCTGACTAAGAGCCCTGAGCTTCTTTGGCTAAGAGCATTGGTCTACATCAGTAAGTGATATCAGGCCTCTTTGTCTAAGGACTTAGGGACACCTCAACTAATGACATTGGACCTTTCTAGTTAAGGACTTTGGCCCAAACAGCTAATATTTTGGTCTTAAGGTCTTTGAACTACCTAATATATTGATTTTGGATATAGGGTCCTTTTAATGAAGGATTTTGGACTATCTCAGCTTAAACCTTGGATCTTTTTTGCTAAGGATTGTGGGCTACCATATCTCATGGACTCAGATTTCTTGAGTCAATATGCTTGGTATTTTTGGCAAATAAAGGCCACTTTATATCAAGCTCTCTGCCCTTGACGGTACTTCTGAGCATTCAGAAGGGAAGAATAGACTGAGACCTGGTTAGGCATTCATGGCCATCCCTGGAGCAATCTCCAGACATTTCTGATGAGAAAACATTCATAACAACTTCATGTTTCAATGCCCATCAACAGACTATATCCCGCCAAACACTGCTCAGGCCAATAAATCTTGATGTTCAACAAAACCAAATCCCATATCTCTTTAATATCAGGTTGTCCGTGAGCTGCACTGGCGGGGAATGGGGAGTATCATGGTGAAGAAAAGTGGGGGGAATTTCATTTCTGAATGGACTGATTTTCATGGTATGGTTGACGATACAAAATCATAGATTACTATTGCTTTATGTAGGAATGGGCTTGTTACTATTTCTTTTATCCTTTGGGAGGTGAAGTAGATTTTCTGTCTTAAGATCCTCAGTATTAAATCTTCAAAACATTTCTCTTTTTCAGTTTGGCTGATGTTTACTGAAAGTTGGGTAGTAGGGATTCAACCCTGCATTAGTGGTTAATTTCATGAAAATCTCTGTGCTAGGCTCTGAGGCTACTAAGATGATAAGGTGACAGAGTGCTTGCCTTCATCTTTCCTAGTGATGAAGTCCTTTAAGAAAAATTTGGGGATATTATTTTTTTAAACAAGGCAATTGCAAAAACTGCAAAAATTTACTTGTCCAGGGTCACCCAGCTAGTGAATATCAAGTGTCTGAGGTCAGATTTTTCAATAGTATTTTATTTTTCCAAATTTATGCAAAAGTAGTTTTTGACATTTGCCTTTGCAAAACCTTGTGTTCCAATTTTTTCTCCCTCTCTATCTCTCCTCTCTTCCCAAGATAGCAAGCAATGTGATATAGGTTAAATTCTTCTGTTTAGATTTCCATATTCATTGTGCTGTGCAAGAAAAATTAGATCAAAAGGGGAAAAACTACAAGAAAGGAAAAAAAAAACAAGCAAAAAAAAAAAAAACCAACAAAAAGGTAGAAATACTATGCCTTGATCCCCATTCAGTCTCCATAGTTCTCTCTCTAGATGCATTTGGCACTTTTCATCCCAAGTCTATTTTGAGGCCAGATTTTGAATTCAAGTCATCCTAACTGTAAGGCCAGTGCTCTATCCACTGTACCACCTAGCTGTTCCATAATTACTCTTAAAATCAGGGATGGTTTCAGGGAGGAGGTGAGCTTGGAAAAATTCTGAAAGGCAATAAGCTGAGGAAGTGGAACAAAGTTAGAGATACCTCTGAAAGCAGGAAATTTGCGGAGGGACACCTTCCCATATCAATGCAGAAAGGCAGAAAATGGCATATTGTGAATGGGGAAGCTCACACTAAAAGGGGAGAGGGCTGGGAAGATAGAGGAGCAGCTAGATTTAAAAGATCTTAATAGTTCTGACTTTACTGAGCTCACTGTCTAATAGTGATTAGATAACTCTAAAAATAGCCATGACATAAGAAAAGATGTGATAAAGAAGAATCATGAGAGGCTTAAAAACAAATCAAAATTGCAGTATTAGGGAATAGGTTATTCCTGGCTATTTGGAGGCATTACAAAAGACTTCCTGGAGGAGTTTCACTACTTGGTCTTGCTCTTGAAGGACAGGTGAGATTTTGATTAAGTAGATATAGGCATTCTGGGAGGAAAGAATGAGGTTGGAAAACCCCCAAGCACATCCGGGGTACAGTGAATATTATAATCTGATTTGAGCATGGGATATTTATGAGAAATTTAAGAAGAGATGGTGGAGCCAGACCAATGAGTATTCTAAATACTAAGCTTAGAAGCTTGAGTTTTGGTATGGCACAATAAGTGCTGGATTTGGAGTCAGAAAGACCTTATTCAAATCTGACTGTGTGATCACAGAGAAATCGCTCAATCTCTCTGAGCCTCAGTTTCCTCCTCTGCTGAAAGGGGGATAATGTTACACTTGTATTACTATTTTAATGACTTAAGGTTTGCAGAAATAATATGTGTAAAGCTCTTTGTAAACTTCAATTTAAAGTAGTATGGTAAATGTTGAAGAGTCAGCATTATATAGTAGATAGAAAGCTGCTCTTGAAGAAAAGAAGACTGAGGTCTTCAAATTCCCCCATCTGACACATACTGATAAGATTCTTGGTAAAATCACATAACTTCTCAGTGCCCAGGCAGCTGTCTAAGACAATTAAGTTGCAGAGAAGATACTGATATTCATTGATATAGAAAGTACTCATCAAGAGTTCTGTACACTGAAAAAACAATGGCAGGTCTAGTTTAAAAAAAGTAAGTATATATTTTGAAAGCAAAGGGGACCCATTGAAAACTTTTGAAAGAGAGACAGAAGTGATCATATTGATGCATTAGGATTGATCAGGGGATGGAATGGATTAGAAGGTCACTTTTTAGGTGTTAGTTCATTTTATTTTAATGAACACTGATTAAACACCTATGCTGGATAATGGGAATACAAAAATAAGATATAGACACTGTTCTAGAGAAGTTTTGAGCCTCATGGAGAAAGGATAATCACAAATCCCTATGATTCCAGATAGGGTAAAAAGCAAAGCAAAGGGAAGATCCAGGCAAAGTGCTTTGAAAAACCTGAGAAAACACAAAACAGTTTGAGAGGTGGAAGAGAACTCAGTGATGATTGAGGAGGAAGAGAACCTTGACCTGAGGAGACCAAGGGTGTCTTGGGAAATAAATAAGCAGCACCTGAACTGAGTCTTTCTTCCTTTCCTTTCCTTTCCTTTCCTTTCCTTTCCTTTCCTTTCCTTTCCTTTCCTTTCCTTTCCTTTCCTTTCCTTTCCTTTCCTTTCCTTTCCTTTCCTTTCCTTTCCTTTCCTTTCCTTTCCTTTCCTTTCCTTTCCTTTCCTTTCCTTTCCTTTCCTTTCCTTTCCTTTCCTTTCCTTTCCTTTCCTTTCCTTTCCTTTCCTTTCCTTTCCTTTCCTTTCCTTTCCTTTCCTTTCCTTTCCTTTCCTTTCCTTTCCTTTCCTTTCCTTTCCTTTCCTTTCCTTTCCTTTCCTTCCCTTTCCTTTCCTTTCCTTTCCTTTCCTTTCCTTTCCTTTCCTTTCCTTTCCTTTCCTTTCCTTTCCTTTCCCTTTCCTTTCCTTTCCTTTCCTTTCCTTTCCTTTCCTTTCCTTTCCTTTCCTTTCCTTTCCTTTCCTTTCCTTTCCTTTCCTTTCCTTTCCTTTCCTTTCCTTTCCTTTCCTTTCCTTTCCTTTCCTTTCCTTTCCTTTCCTTTCCTTTCCTTTCCTTTCCTTTCCTTTCCTTTCCTTTCCTTTCCTTTCCTTTCCTTTCCTTTCCTTTCCTTTCCTTTCCTTTCCTTTCCTTTCCTTTCCTTTCCTCTTTCTTTCTCTCTCTCTTTCCCTTTTTCTTTCTTTCTTTTTTCTATTTTGATGACTGTCTTCAGACTTGTGGCCAAAAGCTGTGCTAAACCCACCACTGGTACCAAGAGGTAGTTTTGTTTGTTTTGAATAGGGAGCATGGATTTAAAAGGGTTTTTTTCTTTTCTTTTTCTTTTTTTTTTTTGACAATTATGTGATTAGTTTGAGCTGTGTGCTCAAACTTGCTGATAAAAACTGAATTAACAATGCACTAAGCAACTTAATTAGGTGCTAGCTGGATAAATACTCATTTTTTTCCTCCTTTATAAATTTGATTTAGAAAAATGCAGATTAGCAATGTTTTCCTGTTATTCTGATTTCTGCCACCAGGTGGTGGAAGATGCATGTGGCAGTGGTAATGTTCACAAATGACAGATCCTGGAACAGGAGCTATATATAGTATGGTTTCTATTTTATTCTTTCAATGTTTCTCTCCTCCCTCTTCAACCTCCTCTCCCTACAAGCTCCATTTTCATCTACCAGATTTTTTTTTCTAGAGAACAGCGAGGAATAGTAAAAATAGCCTGAATTTGGTGAGTTTTGAATCCTGCTTCCAACACGTAGAAGTCTGTGTTGACTGATGACATGCCTTAGTCTTGTCATCTGCAAAATGGGGACAACATCAGCAGCACCTATGTTAAAGGGTTGCTATGAGGCTCAGATGAGATAGTCTATGTACATATATGTAATGTGTAAATGTACTAAGTAATAAATATAATAAGTGCTCTGCAACTATTGAAGCAGGTTATATTGTATCAGTTATCTTATTTCTGACCTCACAGGGTTTTTGTAATCTTTAAAACATTATGGAAATATGCTCTGGGACTATGATTATATCTTCCAAGTCCCAGTTTTTACAGGAGGAAAAACTGAGGTCTAGAAAGAAGAGGACATTTGTTTAGACACAGTGGTCCAGGAGCAGAGCCAGGCAATAATCCTCTGAAAATATATTCTTTATTTGTTTATTTTAAACTTGAATACAAATAGGAAAAGAAAAAAAAAAGACATTGCCATGTGCACAGCAGAGGATTCAAAATATAAAGCAATATGTTTCCATTTCAAGAAAACCTATGTAATTTTCTTTGCTTCCTTGTAGATTTTCTTTTGTTTTCTGCTGGGCACTTTTTACTTTTTTCTTTTTTTCGTCTTTTCTTCTTCCCTATCCAGCCTACAGTTAAGTGTGAATACATACACTCACACACACATATACAAACATATACACACCTATACACATAAATATGTATAATATATATTATACATAAATATCTATATCATATACATACACATTCAAATGTGTTTAGGTAAGACCATACTATGCTTGTCTGTCCTTTGTTTCTCTGAAGGTAGATAACATCTTTCTTCATAAGTCCAAGTCTTTCCCCATTTTTCTAAATCCATCAACTCATCATTTCTTATACTACATCAATATTCTAACCTTATATTTTCTAGTTATTTTGAATAGTTTAAAGCAATATTGATTAATATAGCTCACATATAGTGTCTTTTGATGAAATCAATTTTAGCTTTAACTTGGTCTGAGATCATTATAAGTAGCTCTGCCTTTTTTTAATCTAATAAATTCTGCTACTGATTTTTATTTTATGTTTGCATATATCTTTTATTTTCTATCCCTCTTGACTCCTCTGTTTTACTTCTACCTGTTCTCCTGCCCTCCTATTACTTAATCTCACCTCCTCTAAGGAGCCTTCCTTTATCCTCTCCTCCCACTCTTTTCCCTTGCCCTCTTCTTTTTCAATTTAGGAAACTTTTACAGTCTTCCAAATATATATGTTGTTTCCTCTTTATCTTGTTCCTATTAATTTACACACCCTCCTATCCCTATTCTTTATCCTATTCCCTCATGCGTTATTTCTTTCTTTATAAATTTAGAAGACTTTTATTCTCTTCTAAATATGTTTATGTTTCTGTCTTTAATTCAGATGTAATGAGAGTAAATTTCCTTCTAAAAATCCTTCCCTTATCTCCTTCCCCTTCCCTATCCCTTTACCCTTATTTCTTTCTGGATTTAGAAGATGCCAGGCTATAATCCAAACCTCCTGATCCAGGATTCTCTTGCCCTCTTAATGGGCTACTCCTCCTCCTTATATTCTCAGGTCTTATTCCCAAAGTATTTATCTTAGAAACTGTTTTAGAGGTGATGCTCAGGAATCTTGAAGAGGTCTTAATAGGTAGATCTCTAATAACAATCACGGAAGGCATTGCTATTGTGTTTAGAAGATTTACAAAACTAAACTTTAGATACATTAGCCATCTGACTATTACTGCAATTTATGATATAGATATTGTGGGTATTTTTATTCCTATTCTATGGATAGCCAAATTAAGATTCAAAGAGCTTTTGTAGCTTGCCCAGGGTCACACATTCATATTATATACATATCCAAAGTGGACAGGTCACATTTGCTTCCCACAGATTGCTTTTAGCATTAATGTTCACAAATGACAAATCAACAAATACTGAACTAGGATCATCCTATAACAGGAGTTCCTAACCTCTTTTTGTTATGGACCCCTCGGGTAATCTGTAGAACTTAAGGATCTCATTTCAAAAATAAGGTTTTTAAAATATATAAGATTTAAATATGTAGGATTACAAAGGAAACCAATTATATTAAAATATATAATTTATTGTTATTATATTATCATTAAATTAGTAGTATTAAATAAATGTTAAATAATTTTAATTATTAAAATTATTATTTAAAATAAACAAAAACAAAATCAACCGCAAATGTATAGATTCCAGGTTAAAAATCTAGATGATTTTAGAATTCTGGGTTGTATGGCTTTGGGCTGAGTCCCTCCCCACTCAGAGTTTCAGTTTCCTTCTTTGTCAAATTGGGCTGATAATGACATCTGCCTTGGACTCTGGGGTCCAGCCAGCTCTGAGCTCTATGTCTTTATCTCTTCAATCAGGCTTCTCTGATGCTGCCTCTCAAAGTATAGGTCTTTGAAAATGTCATGATAATGGATTGGATTAAGGAATAATTTCTGGACACAAAACCTGGGTTTACTCTTAGCCATTAACTTTTTTTTTCAATTTTTATTTTTATTTTTTAAAAAATTCAATAGTACTTTATTTTTCCAACTACATGTAAAGAAAGTTTTCACCATTCATTTTTGTAAGAACTTGTGTTTCAAATTTTTCTCCCTTCTCCCATCTTTACTGCCCCCCCCAAGACAGCAAACAATCTGATATAGGTTATACATGTATAATCATTTTAACATATTTCCATATTAGTCATATTGTGAAAGAAGAATCAGAACAAAAGGAAAAAACCAAGAAAAGAAAGAAAAAGCAAACAAAAAAAAGTGAAAATGCTATGCTTTGATCTCTATTTAGTCTCTGTTAGCTCTCTCTTTCTGGATGTATGTCATGTTACATCTCAGGTCTATTGAAATTTTCTTGGATCACTGCATTGCTGAGAAGAATCAAGTCTATTACAGTTGGTCCTCACATAATCTTGTTGTTACAATGTAAAGTGTTTTTCTGGTTCTGCTCACTTCACTTAGGATCAGTTCATTTAAGTCTTTCCAAATTTTTCTGAAATAAGCCTGCTTATTTCTTATAGAACAATAATATTTCATTACTTTCAAATATCATATCTTATTCACCCATTCCCCATGGATGGGTATTTATTCATTTTCCATTTCTTTGCAATCACAAAAAGACCAGTTACTAAAAGATAATGATAAATGTTGGAGGGGATGCGGTAAAACTGGGATACTAATGCTTGTTGGTGGAGTTATGAACTGATCCAACCATTTTGGAGAGCAATTTGGAACTATGCACAAAGGGTTATCAAACTTTACATACCCTTTGATCCAGCAGCATTATTACTGGGCTTATATCCCAAAGAGATCTTAAAGGAGGAGAAGGGACTCATTTTTGCAAAAATATTTGTGGTAGCCCTTTTTGTAATGGCAAGGAACTAGAAATTGAGTGGATGCCCATCAGTTAGAGAACGGCTGAATGAGTTATTGTATATGAATGTTATGGAATATTATTGTTCTGTAAGAAATGATCAGCAGGATGGTTTCAGAAAGACCTGGAGAGTCTTACATGAACTGATGCTAAATGAAGTGAGTAAAATCAAGAGAACATTGTACACAGTGACAACAAAATCATGTGATGACAACTCTGATACATTTAGCTCTTTTCAACAATGAGTTAATTCAGGCCAATTCCAATAGACTTCTGATGGAGAAAGCGATCTGCATCCAGAAAGGGGACTGCAGAGACTGAATATGGATCGCAACACAATATTTGTTGTTGTTTGATTGCTTTTTTCTTTCTTCCTTATTTTCACCCTTTTTGATCTGATTTTTTTTGTGCAACATGATAAATAAGGGAAATAAGCATAGAAGAATTGCCCATGTTTAACATGTATTGGGTTATTTGCTGTTTAGGGAAAGGGGGTCAGGGGAAGGGAGGGAGAAAAACTTGGAACACAAGGTTTTGCAAAGGTGAATGTTGAAAACTATTTTTGTATGTATTTTGAAAATTAAAAGCTATTATTTTTAAAAAAGATCAGTCACTAATTTTTGACTTGAAAAGACCATGATCTACCTAAGGCTTTATTCCAATCACATGTACTCCCAAATGATGGGGCTCACCCCACTCTCCCATTGCTTCTCCAGCCACCAGTTTGTGGCTCAGTTCTCCTCCCCTCTTCACTTCCCCAGTCGATCTCTTCATTCCTCTGGTTCACTGCAGGCCCAAGAACCTCATGCTTATGGCCCAGTGTCCTTCCTGTTGAGAAGTAAGAAGATCCCAAGTCACCAGGATCCTAGTGTGAATTTCATTAGGCTCTGAGAAATTTTCACAAACCATTGGATAAGGTCAACTATAACAACAACAACAATAATAGATAATTAGAGTGCTTTATAATTATCTCATTGGATGCTATCAACAACCTTGGGAGGTAGGCACTATTATTATTATTTCCATTTTATAATTAAAGAAACTGAGGCAAAACATGGCTAAATGATTTCCCCAAAGTCACTCAGCTAACGAGTGTCTGAGATCACATTTAAACTTAAGTTTTCTAGCATTCAGGTCCAGGGCTCTATCCACTGCACCATCGAGTTGCTAGTTTGATACAAGGAGTACGTAACTAATTGTGGAATTCCAGGTTTGGGATCAAGTTGGGAAGATAGTGGTTTGGTAGGACTTCCCATCGCCATTCACTCTCTCCTCATAGACTGTTTACAATGCATGGGGCTAACCTTAGTCTATAGATGAAGCACGTGGACATGTTCATTGTGGGCTATATGGCCCGACACCACCTTCTCCCTGGCCAATTTCTCTAGTTTAAATATTGTTTCTCTTCAAGTTCCCTTTTTGAAAAGGTAGATGGAGGAAGTGACACATTAGGCTGCTAGGTCAATTCTGTCCTGACTTCCAGAAATGCTTTAGGAGCAATTTTTTAGGCATCTTGGGAGTCTAGTGTCACCATGGTAACTAGTAGCCATTGGGGAGGGAAGTGTAAGTTGAGGAGAGAATCAGATTTGCAGCAGCTCTCAATTTTCCAAGGGAAATTTCCAAGCATTTGCTTGTTGATCCTTGAAGTTAGCCAGTGCCTCACCAGGAAAAGGGGTCTGGGTTCTGAGTTGGTATGAATCAGATTTAACTGAGGGCCCTGGAGAGTCCATCTGTTTGGGCAAACGCTGTCTTCCTAGATCCAGGGATTTTTGCTTTTCATTCTAACCACCCTTCAGGATCTAACGGACAGAGTTGGGAAGCCTGGGTGTGAGTTACAGCTTTCTGATTCATAAGCTGTGCCCAGGGAGAGCTATGCCCAGAATTAGTGCCAGGAGTTTTGTGCTGAGCTCAAGTGCAGCTGAACAAATGATACAAAGTGGGCGCTTGGTTGAGGGGTAGGGATAGATAGCTCCTTGTAAGGTAGAGTCAGAGATTGTTTCAAAGGAGGCCTACAGTGGAAAAGGAAACCCCATATTCGGTTAAAATTACAATTATCCCTTCACCACTACTTAAAACCATCATCCTACTTCACTCCTCATCACCTCTTGATTGGACTTTTTCAATAGCCCTCTAATTAGCTACCTTGTCTCAAATCCTTACTTCCCTTCTCCCTCTTTCACACATTTTCCCAAAATCATCTTCCAAAAATATAGGTCTGATTATTACATTACCTTGATCAAAAAACACAATTGGCTCCTTATTGTTGTTAAATCATTTCCAACTCTTTGTGATTTCATTTGGGATTTTCTTGGAAGAGACACTGAAATGTTTTGCCATTTCTTCTTCCAACTCATTTTACAGATGAGAAAACTGAGGTAAACAGGGTTAAGTGGCTTGCTCAGGGTTACACAGCTGATAAGTGTCTGAGGCCAGATTTGAACTTGGGAAGAGTCTTCCTGATTCCAGGACCAAGGTTCTATCCATTGAACCCCTCACCTATCCTCGCTGGTTCCTTACTATTTCTAGGCTAAATTATAAAGTTCTCTGTTGTGCACTTAAAGCCCTTTGCAATATGGCTCCTGCCCATTTTCAAACATGTTGCATCTTGATTCTTGTTCATACACTCTGAGGTCCAACCACATTGGACTTCTTACTGTTTTTCAATATGACATTTCATCTTCCATCTTTGTACCTTAAATAGGTTGTTACCTATATCTGGGATATATTCCTTTATCAATTCTACCTTTTAGGGTCACTTGCTTTCTTCAAAGTTCCATTCAAACATAATTTTCTACATGATTCCCACTTCTTTCTAGCTTTTTTCTCCCTTCCCAGTTTCCTTGTATTTATTTTGCATATATTTTGTGAATAGTACTTCTTGGATGTACTAGGAGAAATTATACCCAATCCCACCCTTCTGCAGTATTGGCTTATTTCCTTATCTCTTCTCTCCAGGTTCAAAGGCAGTCTAGTGGGCATTGCTCTGGAATAGTCTCAGAAATGAGCAAAAATGCAGAAACTCTCTAAGCAGCATGGCTCCTAATCTGGACCCATACCGAAATCTCTTCTTCAATGGAATAGTTTCCATTCCACTTTTTCAGTCTTGAATCTTGAATTTATTGGCTTAGTTAAAATACTTATTAATGGCCATGTATTTTATACAAAAACAGATGCAAGCATTTCCCTAGTGTAATCTCTGGGTTTGAAAAAGAGAGAAGTAAATAATTATTAACTTTTGCTCCTACCAACTGCCACAATTGCTATAATTGCCTTTTTTCCCCCTAGCCTCAGTTCTAGGCTACTCCTGCTGTGAATTTGTCTCCTTCCTCTTGGTCTCTGTTTCCCATATTTAACTACTTTTCTTCTCTTTTGTTTTTCCAACTCCTCTGTTTAGTGTCCTCGAACTTGGACCTTTGGACACTAAGAAATTTGGATGTCACTTAAGGGGGCACAACCTTGGGCTCCTCTTTAAATGGGAAAAGCAATGTTGCCCACTGCCCAGGGCATAATAAGGATGAAATGACATATATGCACAGCTGCTTGCAGATCTTAAAGGCCTACAGAAATGGTAGTGATTTTTATCATTCTTGCAGTAGATGTGTAATGGATTTTTGTTGATGGATCATCCGTGGCAGGAAGATGTGGACCCTTCCTTAAGGCCACTGGAACCTCAAAATGATACTCAGTAGTCCCGAATAAGTGTAAACAGTCTAGTTCCCAGGCCTATCTATACTATATATACTAGACATTCCTATATCTTCTTGAGAAAGTCTTCCTAAGTCTCTGTGATCCTGACAAGATTTTCCAAAATCTAAATGATCATAAAATCTAAAAACTAGGTCTTAGCAATCTGGTGCTATGTTCCTATTTATGTCTTTAGCCTGCTTTAAGCAGGTAAAGCTAAGCCAATTCAAGTGAGCTCTGAGCAGCAGGAGAGTTAAAGGTGATGGAGTATCCACATTAAGTCTGATACTAAAATGATGAGTCCCTGAGAGTAGAGGGTCCAATAGACAAACTGACCCATGTCAGAAAAATGGAATAGATTAAAGCTTCTCCAATGTTCAGTGTTGGGACTAGGCCAGTGAGAAGCTGCTGAACTTCTAGCCTGGGCAAAATTTGGGGACCCCGTCTCAACACTCCCTTCTCCTCATCAAACCCAAACAAAAAACCCCCTCAGTTTATGTTCATATTCTCTATAGAATCCATGAAGATAATGATTATTTCATCTTTGTTTTGACATTCCCAGCTTTTGCATGGTCCATGGCACATACAATAAAGACACAATATGTGCTTAATGAATGCTTATTGGATATGATCTCCAAATGAAATCTAGATGAGAAGTTTTCTGCAGCATTAGACAAAATGACTCCAAGATTTTCTTTTAAGTTTCAGGAAGAGCCTTGGTTCCTACCTCATAATTATGGATTCTCCACCCCTTCTCAACCCCAGCTTTCATTTTATGCTTTTATCTCTATCTAGAGGCTGCAAATGTTGACTCTTTAAATGAATGGCTCTCCTACCCCAAAATCTACAAAAGGACAGGGAGGACAGTTCCTACTGGAAATAGTGCTAGATTCTGAGCATAAAGACTTGAGTGTGAATCTCATCTTCAATACTCCCAGCAATATGATTATGACCAAGTCTCTCAGAGTTTCCCATCTGAAAAAATTGAAGATACAAAAACCTGTACTATCCTACTTCCTTGAGTTGTTGGAAGCAATATGAAATAATGTTTTCATTGAAATGGAATAATGAAATATGAAATGAAATAATAGAAGGTATCCCAAAAGTCTTATAGCCAATTTAAGTAGATTAAACTATAGCTTAAATTAAGTAGTTTAAGTTAAATTTAATCTACTTTAATTGGCACTAAGACTTTTAAGACACTTGTATATATAAAGTGATTTGACTGAAGAAGTGAATTCTCCAGCTTTCTCCTTTCTGATGGATATCAACAAACACCTTTGTAAATGAAGGGATTATATGAGGAATGAGCCCCCCACTGGAGCCAAATATAAAACCTTCAGGACAGTTTATTTATCTTACTTGCCTTAGTTGTCATAGAGTCAGCTCTTAATAAATCCTTATTGCTTGATTGATGATACAAAGTAACCTTATCAACCAGGGAATCTTTTCTTTTCTCTTGCCTTCTCTGTTACCTCATTTCTATTCTCATTTACCTTCTTCCTACTTTTTCTTTTCTTTTTCCATGAATGGATTCCATGGTACCCTGGGGCAAGAAGATAGGGTAAAGGTTGGTAGGAAGAAGCTACAGCCTTCACTCTCATGATAAGGGAGGTTTCCCTTTAAAGGCAGCACCCCAAAAATCTGATTGAGGTTAATAATAATATTTTGGGCTGGCTAGATTTTGAGTAGTATTTGACTCTGAGGAGGAGAGAACTTTCCTTTCTGCAAAGTCCAGGTGCAGGGGAACTTCAGAGAATCTGCCTGCCCTGTACCCTGGGCCAGCAAGTTCCCTTTCATCTCATTTGAGAAGCATGTCGTTATTCCCTTTTTGCAGGTAGGTCATACTTTGTACAAACATTCATTCTCTTGGGTCAGCTTGGAGAGACCCCCCCCCCCCATTCTCCCTCTAATTTGTTTTTCTTAGGTTTGAGGAGGGAGAAGCCTCATTCAGCTACATCCTTAGCTGCAGGCTTTCCTCCCTTAGTTTTGCATCAGTAAAACCTTTGATTCTACTGGGCTTTAAACCTGAATAAGTCAGGTTAATAGCAAGAGCAGCAGCAGCACCATCAGCAGTAGCTAATACTTATACTGTGCTAAGCACTTTACAATTATTGTCTCATTTAATCCTCACAACCACCTTGGGATGGAGATGCTATTATTATCCTATTTTTACAGTTAAGAAAACTGAGGCAAACAGAGGGTAAGTGACTTTCTCAGCATAAGTGATAGTCCAGATTCCAGTCAAATCCTCCTGACTCCAAAGTGCTCTATGCACTGCACCACCCAGATGCTCCTAATCACCCTTAGGCCAAATCAGCCTAAATATTATTGTTTTGCTAATCTGAGGTGCCTTTTTACTAACTGTCTTCCATGCTTGGGATCTTCTCCCTCCTCACCCACACCTCCTGGCTTCTTTTAAAACTCAGATCACCTTTTTTAAAAAAATATTTTTTCTAGTATTTTTCTAATAGTATTTAATTTTTCCAAATACATATAAAGATAGTTTTCAGCGTTCATTTTTTCCAGTTCAATATAGTATTTTATTAACTGAAACACCTGAAAGATTACTTATTTGGATTAGTGTTGACTAAATAAATTCAGCATTCATTTTTGCAAAATCTTGTATTACAAATTATTCTCCCTTCTTTCCCTCTCCCCAAAGAGCAATCCCATTATAGGTTAAACATGTGCAATTCTTCTAAAAATATTTTCATATTTGTCATGCTGCACAAGAAAAATCAGATCAAAGGGGGGAAAACACAAAAAAGGAAAAAAAAACCCAAGCAAACAAATATCCCTCTAAAAAAGGAGAAAACATATGTTTTGGTCCATATTCAGTCTTCATATTTCTCTCTCTAGATGCAGATGATTCTATCGCAAGTCTAAGGGAATTGTGTTCAATCACCACATTGTTGAAAAGAACCAAATTCGTAACAGTTGATCAGATCATCTTCTGCAAGAAACCCTTCCCTAACCTCCTTTCTCTTTCCCTAGTGACTTTCCTCTGAGATTTACACTGTCTCTAACTTGAAGGTACTTAGTTATTGCATGCTTTCTCTCTTTAGAATGTAAGCTCCTTGAAGGCAGGGAGCATGCTTTTTGCTTTTTTTTCTGTATGTTTTTCTTAGCACAGTGCCTGCCACATAGTAAGCTCTTAATAAATGCTTGTTGAGGGAATGATTGACTAAGGTGTTGGAGCCCTCTTTGACTCCAGGGCTCCTCACCAGCATAGTCTAGGTTGCTTCTTGACAATCCAAGTCATTTCCTTCTTTAGATTCCTCCATTTAATTGTTATGACTTAACATTTTAAAAAAATGCACATTTCCTTACAATAGAAAAAAAGAGAACTATGACATTATGGATATTTATTACATACAGTTTTTTAAAAAGTATGTAAGCTATGTATGGTTCCCATGTAATACACACACACACACACACACACACACACACATACACACACACACACATATATATCTCCACATTGCCTCTCAAAATATCTAGATGTATATCTAGGTCAATAGAGATGATATCTCTGGAATCTGATTTACCTATTCTTTTCAATTAGGATAGAGTAAATTCATTTAACTAAGAAAAAAGAGCAAAAAGTAATCAGAGAAGTTAACAGATTAGAATAAAACAAATGCTACAGAAAAGAGAATGAGCTCTTCAGATGGAAATGACATCAGATCTCAGTTACAACCAAGAAGGCTGATTTCGTGCAAGAAGAAACTCTTTTGGAAATCTCTAAAGGCACACTAGAAATCAGACAGGTATTCAAGAGTTATCTTCCCCTCCATGCCTATAACTTGTTATGTCTTTCTCTCTCTCTCTCTTCTGTGGAGTGTCCTCTTACCACATGACTCCCTAAAGAAGCTCTAGCACTAATCAGTAGACCTTTGAGAAAGTACAAAGAGTCACACTTGGCCTTCTCTCCTACAATTGGGAGCTGCGTCTTCCTCAGAATACATAAGAACATACAAAGCATTCAAAGTTTGAGCGTAAGCCAGGGTACATGTGTATTAAATTTTAACATGGTGCATCCAGTACTTGTATGTACTTCCTTCTGAACTCTGGGCTCTCTTCAGGGTATTTTATAATTTATCTAAGCAATGTCTCCCCTCACTCAATGAATTCCTATGGCTCCTTATCACCTTTAGGAGCCAATGGTTTATTTGGCATTTAAAGTTCTAAATAACCTAGCCCTTTCAGCTATCCAGTTTTCATATACCTTACTCTCCATCACATATTCTTCAATCTTGGCTTCCTGGCTGTTCCACAAATAAACCTCTCTATTTCTTGGCTCTGGACTTTTTTTCTGGCTTTCTCCTTCTGCTCCAGTTTTTGCTCTCTTAGTTTAAGTACCAATGAAAATCCCATATTTTACAGGAAGTCTTCTTTGACTCCTCTTTATTAAGTACATTCTCTCTATTCTTTATTTCCAATTTATATTGTATGTGGCTTGTTTATTTATATTTGTTTGTCTATTGTTTCCTCCATTACATAGTGAACTCCTTAGAAGACGTGTTTTGACTTTTTATAGCCCTATTATTTAGCACAATTCTTGGCACACAGTAGACACGGTAAATATTTATTGACAATTTCATTGACACTTTTCTTTCTTTTCTTTTTTGGTTTCACTACCAGTAGTACCCTACCCTGTTTACCCCTCTACAGATCCTCCCCACCTTCAAAGTCCTTTCTTGTAATAATTAAATATTTCAGACAAAACAAATCTTCATATTGACCATGTAGTTCATTTTTTACCTCCAGACAATAATGTCTGCATAAGCACAGACCTGCAGAAATGAAAGGATGAGGAGGAGTTGTAGAGAATAATAAAGGGTGGGGTAAGTGGTAGGGACTCTGTCTCCCTCCCCGGTAAAAAAAGATAAGGAAGAATAATGCCACTCTGAGATAGTCAAGATTTAGGAAGCATAATTTATCATACTTTTTCTGGAGTCATAATTATTATTATTTTTAAAAATTTCAAAGTATTTTTTCCAATTACATGTAAAAATAGTTTCAACATTCCTTTTTGTAAGACTTTGAGGTCTAAATTTTTTGCCTTCCCTCCCTTTCCTCCCCTCTCCCCAAGACAGCAAGCAACTCACTAGAAGTTATACATGTACTATCATGTTTCCATATTAGTCATGCTGTGAAAGAAAAATCAGAACAAAAGGGAAACCCCCTCCCCCAAAGAAAAAAAATTAGTGAAAATAGTGTGCCTTGGTATTCAGTCTCCAGTTCTTTCTCTGGATATGGATGGCATTTTCCATTACAAAAGTCTATTGGAATTGTCCTGGATCACTATATTGCCTAGAAGAGATAAGTTTATCATAGTTGATCATATAATGATGCTGTTATTGTGCACAATGTTCTCCTGGTTCTGCACACTTCACTCGGTATCAATCCACATAAATATTTTCTGGAGTCATAATTGATTATTTAACCAGATATTGCAGATATCTGCAGATATTGCAGAGTTCTTAAATCTTTCATAGTTGTTTTCTTTTATAAAATTGTTGTTACTGTATAAATTATGCTCCTTGTTCTCATTTCACTCTGAATCAGTTCATACAAATCTCTCTAGGTTTTTTCTGAGAAATAACTCTTACAGAGCAATAATATTTTTAACATTCATAAATCATAATTTCTTCAGCTAGTTCCCAACTGATGAGCACCCACTTAAACTAGAGTTCTTTGCTGCTATAAAAAAAAGTTGCTACAAACATTTTTGTCCATAGAGGTTGTTTCCATCTTTCTTTAAACTCTTTGAGGATATAAACCTAGTAGTGGTATCACTAGGTCAAAGGCTGTGCACAGTTAGTCAGTTTTTTTGGTTATGGTTTCAAATTGTTTTTCAGAATGGTTGGCCCATTTCACTAGGCACCTTCTCTTACTAGGCCCATATATTCAGGCCAGGGAATTTGGCCTCTCAGTTATGCAGCTGAACAGAGCTGGAGGTATCCAGGGTGTATGTGGAGGGAGAATGAATCCTGTCGGGGCTCCTCTCAGAGTTAAAATGCCTCTCAACCCAAACAAATTACTTTTTTTTTTTTGCCACTAGGTCCCAAGACCCTTTGTACTCTTCCCCTGTGAAACCAAGAACAAACTGCCCAGACCCTCTATCCCTCCCCCCAGTTCCAGTCTGTGGTTCCAAGAAGCTCTCACACCCCTACCTTGTTAGTCTCACCTCCCTTCCCTCATCAGGAAATCTGAGGTAGCTGCTTGTGTAACTCTAGCCCCCAAACAGTTCCCCAGCCAGAAAGTGGTTTGCAAAGGTCAGGGGTGTTGGGGTACCTTCTAAACCTCCTCTCTTACTATGATGAAAAGCTCCTCCATTTACATACACATTTGTGAGAATGTGTGTAATATATGATTGCATTTTGGAGCATGCTTATCTATTTGTTCACACATATGAGAATATATACAACTTTGTAAGCCTGTGTGTGTGTCTCTGTCTTTAAGGTCACCTTTGCAAGTCTTTTCTAGTGTATGTGTAAATATATTTCTGTTCCCAGGGAATAGTCTACACGGATGGCTCAATGAGCCCTCATCCCTTTTGGGGAAGTTGCTAAGGGGAGCCCAACGCTGGGCAGGAGGCTAGAGGATATGATCTCTACAATCCTCTTCCAACCTCATGATGACTAAGATGGCACTGCACCCTAATAGTTGCCCTTTGGCTTGACTTTAGCCAGGGCTGAGGAATCACTGAATAGTGCCATAGTGCCCTGAGGATACTACCCCAGGCTTGTTTCCTAAACTCCCCAGGTGAGTGAGAGACTCTGGGAGAGATGGCAGGCCCTGGACCACAATGGGACAGAAAGGGACACTGGCTCCCTCATTGGGGGATGTGCTGAGTCTGTTCTGGAAAAAACCAAAATAAAACAAAACTTCTTGCTGTTGACATGTTAGTAACAGAGCTTCATATGTGACCTCAGTGTTTCCTGTGGTTTTCATTTCCGTTCAAAGACCCAGCTTGTCAGGAAAAGGGAGGGGGCTGGCAGGTTCATTATTTGCCCTTTGCCTGTGTAGCTACTGGGCTTCATTCCTCCAGTTCCTGAAATGGGGAGATAAATGAATGACATTATTTCTGTCCTTAGGTCTGGGCAAAGTCCCCTTTACTCCCTTCTCTTTTCTCCTCTGTAATTATCTACTCCCAAGACACAGCCCTTATTGGATAGTGAGTGATAGGCTGATTAGACCCCTTAAGCATGGTTGAGGGGGATACAGGTAGGAAGCAAATTCTCTGAAACATCTCTACTCCAATACACAGGACTAATTGTTTAAATGCCTGGGGAGAGAGAGTAGCCTGAGGGTAGAGATAAGACCTAAGGTGCAAAAGGAGAAGAGGAAAATTTGGTTTCTTCCTGAGGAAGGACTGCCTTGTAATGCAATAGTAGGTCCATGTGCCTCCTATGTGTCAGGGACTGTGCTAAGTGCTAGAGCTAGGGATAGGTACTAGAATTGTGATTCATTGGTATGGAGAACCTCTCAGAGAGGAAATTCTCTCTACTAAAGCCAACACCCTTTCTGAAATTTATAGTCTTAGAGAGTTACTTAGAACCCTGAGAAGTTAAGTGGACAATTGTCCAGGATCACACAATTAGTATGTGTCAGAGGCAGGACCTGAATTCATAGCTTCCTATATCCAAAGTCAGCTTTCTGTCTACTGTGACACAGGTGACTATGGAACAGGTAGGGCCAGCTAGGTGGTGTAGTGAATAGCTGGCCTGGAGTCTGCAGGACCTGAATTCAAATCCAGCCTCATTTGACTTTGACACTTACTAGCTATATCACTTAACTTTGCCTTAAAAAAAATGGAGCTGGTCGTTCATGTAAGAGTGAACTTTTTGTCAATGGAAGTATTTAAGTTGGAGCTGGATGACTATTTCCCTGTGTTGCTATAGAAGAGGCTTATGTGGTTACACAGGGAATTCACCAATTGACTTAGGCTAAGAAAAAAAGAAATATACAGAAAATGGAAACATGGCTATCTAAAAGGAAATGAATGTGAGAAGATGGCATGGTCTTGTGAATTTTTCAAGAATATTCAAATTCAGAATGAACTGAGGTTGGCAAAGTTAGCAAAGAACAATTAATGGGATTTTTATTTATTATTTTTCCTCCAATAATATTTATTAGGGACATATCTGTATAAGGCACTTGAATAGACTGAAGTAGTGGGACATGATTCTTACATTCCAATGCCAGAAAACCCCAATTTAGGTGGACATGATTAAGGATATATAGAAAACTGAATAAAAAGTACATACTCAAAAAAAGTGATTCAATAATAAGAGAACACAGAGCAAAGATATCAGTATAGGGAGGTTAGTGAAGTAGCAATCAAATGAAAAAGACATGTAATGACCAGCCTCCCTTCCTATCCTTGCATCTCTCTCACTGAAAGGATCACCTCACACTCTTAATTAATGCAATTTTTAAAAAAGCTGTACTAGTAGAGAGGGAAGGATCAAAGAAGGAAAAAGACTTTTGCTTGGGTAAATAGAATACTAATAATTCACAAGTGAGACATTACAGAGTTCCTCAAATCTAATTTCGGTGGTTTTCTCCATCAAGGATAATGACCTTTTTACAGTGGAGATGAAAGATCAAAATTGACTAATAGAGAGTGGATACCCAAGATAAATAAGAAGATAGTAAGAGTGGACCTCTGTGTACTTGATAAATTCTTGATTCAGATGACCGATCTAAAGTCTTGAAAAAAAAAACTGGTAGAATGGCTGAGCTATTGAGAGAACTATATAGAAGATCACAGAAAATAGAAGTTGGAGAAGAGCAGTGCCATTTTTAGAAAAAGTGAAGAAAACTGAATCTGCAAATGATAGATTATTGAGCTTGACTGGTTCCTGAGAAAATGTTAGAAGCAATGGCTTCTGACCATTAAAGAGACGGCTGCTGACCATTTGGAAAAGTAAACAGTGATTCCAAAGAGTCAGCATGACTTCATCAAGAACAGACTTCATTTGACAGTATTGCTAAATAGTAAATGAAGGAGATACTGTAGATAGAATTTGTCAAGATTTTAGCAACAGTATCTGTTGCTAAATATTAGAAGTGATCATTAATGAGGTGGTTGCTGAACATTCAGAAAAGTAAGCAGTGATTCCAAAGAGCCAGGATGGTTTCATCAAGAACAGGTCATCCATGACTAATCTTATTTGACAGGATTACTAAATAGTAGGTGAAGGGGATACTGTGGATAAAATTTTCCAAGACTTTAGAAACAGTATCTCCTACAATTCTTGTGGAGAAGAAGGAGTCAGAATCAGATGGGTTTAGAACTAGATGAATGGCTGGATGTTGCTAGCAGTTCAATGTAGATGTGAGGAAAGGGACCTGGGCTTGGACCTGTGCTGTTCACCATGTGTACCCAATTTGTAGTTGACATCATACTGAAAGGAACAGCTAACACATTAGATAATAGAATAAGGGCCTGGAATCTGGAGCCATGGGCCAGGGGAATTGGAGACAAGTCAGGTTTACCTATTAGCTTATCTTGGGAAGGCCCACTTTCATCCAAAGTACTTACTGCCTAGTATTTCGTGAGATTTGGAATTCTGGCCATATTTATTCCTTTCAGCAAAGGCATTGAAGGCTCTCTCCCAACATGGATTCTCAAGAAACTCTGAATCTTCAAGCCTGACTTTTATTTTGTTTTTAGTTTTAAATTCTCTCTTTCTACTCCCTCCTTATCCATCGAGAAGGCAACAAATACAATATTCCTTATATGTGTGAAATCATGTAAAAATTTCTACATTAGCTATGTTCAAATAAAAAAGAAATTAAGAAAAAGAAAGAGAAAAAAATAAGTCTCATTCAGTGCTTTAGAGCCCAGTATTTCTTTATCTGAAGGGGCATAACATTTTTCATCATGAGTCCTTTGGAACTGTGGGAGTCATAGTGTTAAATATGGTTACTGTCTTTCACAGTTGATCATAGTTACAATACTACTATTACTATCTACAAAGTTCTCCTGGTTCTTTTCACCTTAGTTTGCATCAGTTCATATGTCTTCCAGTTTTTTTCTAAAATTATCCCCTTTATTATTTCTTTTTATTTTTAAACATTTTTATTTAAATTTTTGAATTCCAAATTTTATGCCTTCTTCTGTTCAACTATATGTAGATTATACATGTGCAATTATGTAAAACATTTCTATACTACTCATTTTGAACAAGACTTGAATAAAAGAAAAAAGTGAAAGAAAGAGAAAAATAGCATGCTTCAGTCTTTATTCAATAATATCAGTTATTTTTCTGGAGGTGGATTGTAGATTTCATTATTAGTCCTTTGGAATTGTCTTGAATCAATTGTATTTTTAAGAATAGTTAAGTTATTCACAATTCTTTATTGAACAAAATTGCTATTATTGTATACAATATTCTTCTGATTCTGTTCAGTTTTCTATGCATCAGTTTATGTAAGAATTTCCAGGTTTTTCTGAAATCATCTTGCTTGTCTTTTCTTATAGTATAGATATCCCATCACTTTTGTATACTATAACTTATTCAGTCATTACCCAATTGATGAGCATATCCTCATTTTCCAGTTTTTTTTTTTTTTTTTTTTTTACCGCAATAAAAGACCTGCTATAAATATTTTTGCAAATGTGGATCCTTTTCCTTTTCTTTGATCTCTTTTGGGGCATAGACCTAGTAGGAACATGTTTGGGTCAAAGGTTAAGCACAATTTTATAGTTTTGGGGGCATAGTTTCAATACTTTACAGAATAGTTCTGTCAGCAATGTGTTGGAGTACTTATTTCCCCACATTCCCATAAGCATTTGGTTTTTTTCTTTTCTATAGTCTTAGCCAATCTGATGAGTCTAAGATGGTACCTCAGAGGTGTCTTGACTTGCATTTCTCTAATTATGAGTGATTCAGAGCATTTTTTCATGTGACTATAGCTAGTTTTGCTTTCTCTGAAAACCGAAAATTTTTCCTTGATAATTTACCAACTGGGGAATGTCTCTTATTCTTATAAATTTGTCTCAATCACCTTTATTTGAAATGAGACCTTTAACGGAGGAATTTCCTGCAAATATGTCCCTTCCTCCTCATAAAGATTTTTGCTTTTCTTCTAATTTTGGCTACACTGGTTTTGCTTATGCAAAAACTTTTTAATATTATGTAATCAAAATTACTCTGAACCTTTCTATATCCTGTCCATAATTCTATCTAGAGATTTGACATGTAAATTCTTCCTTCTTCTAATTTGTTCTTGACATTATCCTTTATATTAAAACAACTTACCTATTTTGAGTTTATCTTGATATATGATATGAAATGTTGCTTTATATTTAATTTCTGCCAAAACAATTTTCCAATTCTTCCCAAATTGTTGGAATCTTTGGGTTTATCAAATGCTAGGCTATTGCTTTCATTTATTTCTGTATAATAGATACCTAATCTGTTCCATTGATCAACTATTCTATTTTTTATGCTGTACTACATTGGTTCGATGATTACAGTTTTGTAATATAGTTTGATATCTAGTTTTGCTAAGCCACCTTCTTCAACATTTTTTCTTTGATTCCATTGATTCTGATGACCTTTTGTTATTGCTTTTTCTAAGTTTATAAAGTAATTTTTTGGTAGTTTAATGGCACTGAATAAGTAAATAAATTTAGGTAATATTGTCAATTTGGGGGGATTGGATTGACCCACCTGTGAGCAAATAATATGTTTCCAATTGTTTGGACCTATGTTTATATGGAAAATATTTTGTAACTGTATTTGTATGGTTCCTGTGTATGTGTTGGCAGATAGACTCCTGAGTATTTAATTTTGTCTATAGTTATTTAACAAAGAATTTCTCTTTCTATTCCTGTTGGATTTTGTTGATTATACATAGAAATGTTGATCATTTGTATGGGTTTATTTTATATCCTGAAACTTTGCTGAAGTTGTTGATTATTTGAACTGGTTGAAAATAGTTTTTTTTTTTAGTTGACTCTTTAGGATTCTTTAAGTATATCATCATATTATCTGCAACAAATGAAAGTTTTATTTCTTCATTGCCTGTTTTTTCCTTCAAATTCTTTTTTTTTATCTTATTGCTATAGCTAGCATTTCTAGTATAATATTGAATAGTAATGGTGACAATGGACATTCTTTCTTCATCATTGATTTTATTGAAAAAGCTCTTTAGTTTATTATTTCTATTGTAGATAATGCTTGCTCTTGACTTTAGATAGTTAGTTACTACTTATCACTTAAAAAATAATTCTATTTATTCCTGTACTTTCTAGTGTTTAAAAATTTTTTTCTTTAATATTTTCCCCAATTACATGTAAAAACACATTTTAACATTAATTTAAAAAATTAGTTCCAAATTATCCTTCTTATCCCTCTTCTCTTATGGAAAGGCAAGCAATTTAATATAGATTATACATGTACAATTATACAAAACAAAACATGAACAAAAAATAAGCAAGAAAAGTAAAGTTTTAAAAAGCATTGTTTGATCTTCATTCAAATTTCATCAGTTTTTTCTTTGGAGGTGGATAGCATTTTAAAAAATCATATGTTCTTCAGAATTGTTTTGGATCATTGTATTGCCGAGAATAGCTAAGTCATTCACAATTGATCATTGTTCAATATCACCATTATTGTGTATAATGTTCTCCTAGTTTTGCTCATTTCAACATCAGTTCATGTAACTCTTCCTAGTTTTTTTCTGAAATCAGCCTGCTCATAATTTCTTATAGCATGGCAGTATTCCATCACAATCATATAGAACAACTTGTTCAGCCATTTCTAGCTTGATGGAGATCCCCTCAATTTCCAATTTTTTGCCACCACTAAAAGACTTGCTATAAATATGTTTGCACATATAGATCCTTTTCACCTTTTAATGATTGTTTTGGGATACAGAACTAGTAGAGATATAGCTGGATCCAAGGACATGCACAATTTGATTGCCCTTTGGGCATAGTTCTAAATTATTCTCCAGAATGGTTGGATCAGTTCATAATTTTACTAACAATGCATTAATGTCCCAATTTTTTCACATCTTCTCCAACATTTATCATTTTTTTTCTGACATATTAGTCAATCTGATGGGTGTGAGGTGGCACCTCAGGGTTGTTTTAATTTTGTGCATCTGTTTTCAGAACTAGTTCTGGGGACCTATGCACTTTCAGTTCTTCCAGGGCAGTATGATTTAAGTAGAAGTGTGTTTACTATTCTCCTGGCCTTTGTTCTAGCCACACTCTCTTCTGCCCTGGAACTGGTGCTAGGGACCTCCCCTGAGCCTATATCCCCTGATTTGCTAGTGCTCTTCCTTACCCTGGAGCTATGACCCAGGACTGTGTCTGATACCCATGTACAGGAATCTAGTGCCAGCAAAGGGACCTCTGTAATCTCTTTCTGACCAGTTGGTCAACCCTTTTGCCATATATGGGTGGAGTGCTTTGGAAGTCAGTGTTACAGATTCACTTGCCCCCAAAGTCTGTTGCTGTGCTATTTAAACTGGTTCTTATGCTTATAGTTCTCTTAATATTGAAACAATCCTGTTTTTCTGGTATAAACTCCAACTGGTTATAGTGTAGGATATTTGTGATATATTGTTGTAATTTCCTTGCTCTTATTTTATTTAATTTTTTTGCAACAATATTCATTAGAAAAATTGGTCTTCTTTAGGAATCAAAAACATATTTGTGTTCATAGGAGGAAACTGATAGAATTACTTCGTTATCTTTTATTTTTTCAAACAGCTTATATAGTATCTTAATTAATTGTTCCTTAAATCTTGGTAGTATTTACTTTAAGTCCATCTTGTCCTGGGGCATTTTTCTTAGAGAGCTTATTTATGGATTGTTAATTTCTTTTTTCTAAGATAGAGCTATTTAAACATTCTATTTCCTCTCCTATCAATCTGAGCAACATATATATTTTCAAACATATTCATTCATCTCATTTAGATTGTCAGTTTCATTGACATATAGTTGAGTAAAGTAACTCCTAATATTTGCATTGATTTCATTTTCATTGCTTATGCATTCATTTCTTTTTCATTTTTATACTATTAATTTGATTTTCTTTCTTTAAGAAAAATCAAATTAGTCAAGAGTTTATTCATTTTTACTTAACCCCAAAATCAATTCCTAATTTTGTCTATAAATTCAGTGTTTTTTTTTCCCCTTTCAATTTTATTAATTTGTCCTTTGATTTTCAGGATTTCTTTTTGATGTTTAGTTGGAAGTTTTTAATTTGTTGGTTTCCTAGTTTTTTAGTTGCCTGCCCAATTCATTGATCTGATCTTTTTCTCTTTTATTGATAAAGAGATAAAGATTTTCTCTTAAGTACTGCTTTGGTTACACCCCACACATTTTGATAAGTCTCATTGAGGTCATTATCTTTAATGAAATTATTGATTGTTTCTATGACACACTCTTTCTTTAGGCTTAGGTTATTAATTTTCCAATTAATTTAAACTTTATGCTTCAAAAGATTTTTATTGAATGTAATTTTTATTGTAGCACGAAAAAGGTACATTTAATATTTCTGCTTTTCTTCATTTAATTGTGAGGTTTTTGTGCACTAATACATGATAATTTTTTCTTATAAAGGTGCCAAGCACAGCTTAGAAATAGGTATACTCCTTTTTATTCCTCTTCATTATTTTCCAAAAATATTTTCATACCTAAATTCTAAAATTCTATTTATTTCCCTAAATTCCTTCCTAATTTATTTTATGGTTATTTAGATCAAAGAGGGGTAAATTGAGGTCTTCTATTATTATAGTTTTACTTTCTTCTTAACTTTCCCTTCACAAATTTGGGTGCTAGGCCATTTGGTTCATATATATGCAGTATTGATATTAACTCATCATGTATAATGCCTTTTTTGAAAAATATTTTAATTAGGTCTATTTTTGCTTTTGTTTATCTGAGATCATGATTGCTAACCTTGCCTTTTTTCAATTGCATTTGAGGCATAATAGATTTTAACTTGGTGTGTGTCTTTCTGTTTCAAGTGTGTTTCTTATAAACAATATATGGTTGGATTCTACTTTCTAATCCATTCTTCTGTCCTTTTTCATTTTATGAGTGAATTCTTCCATTCATATTCAGAGTTAATGATTGCTAACTATGTATTTCCCTCCATTCCTTTCACTTATACTTATTTTTCTATTTTTTACCCTATCCCCTTCTCAAGAATTTGTTTTGCTTTTGACCACCACTTCCTATGATTTATCTTCCTTTATTCCCCACCTCTGGCCCATCTTCTTTCCTTCCTTTTACTTTACATACTTCCCTCTTGGATATGAAGAATTTCTGTGTCCAACTGTATGTATATGCAAATTCTTCCTCCTTGAACTACTTTAGATGAGAGTGCACTTAAAGTATTGCTTGCTTCCCAATTCCCCATTCTATCTTTCATTGTACAAATTATTCTTCAAACTCCTCATTTAAGTGAAATAAATTACCATATTCTTCCTTTCCCCCCTTCTCAAGTGCTTTCCTCTTTCTCACTCTTCTTTTCTTCTTTTGAGATCATTCCAATATAATAGACTGACACCCATGCCCTCTAAGTAGACTTCCTCTAAGAGCCCTAGTGATAAGTTCTTAGGTGTTCCCATATAGTAATGTAAATAATTTAACTTGTTTAATCCCTTGCAATTTTTGTCTCATATTTGCCTTTTTATGCTTCTCTTGAATCTTGTGTCTTTATGTCAAATTTTCTATTTAGCTCTTTTCATTAAACATACATTTTTCCCTATGCAGGATTATACTTAGTTTTGTTGGGTAGACTATTCTTGATAGTCTAGATAAATCCAGATTCTTTGCCTTTTGGAAAATCATATTCTAAGGCTTTGACTCTTTCTCAGTGGTAGCTGCTAAATTTTACCTTATCCTAATTGTGGCTCCATGGTATTTGAATTATTTCTTTTTGCCTGCTTATAGTATTCTCTCTCTGACCTGAAAGCTCTGGATTTTAGCTATAATATTCCTAGGAGTTTATATTTGGGGATTTCTTTTGAGAGATGACTGATAGATTATGCCCTCTAGTTTCAAGATATGTGGGCAATTTTCTAATTTCTTGAAACAGGATTTCTTAACTTTTTGTTGTTTTTCATGATTTTCAGGTATTCCAATAATTTAAAAATTATCTCTTCTTGATTTATTTTCCAGGTTAATTTTTTTCCTATAAAGTAATATCTCACATTTCTATTTTTTTCAGATTTTTGACTTTTTTTATAATTTCTTGGTATCTCACAGAGTCATTAGCTTCCATTTGATCAATTTTTTTTTAAAGAAGTTGTTTTATTTAGTATTTTTTTAGTATCTTTTACCAAGCTATTAATGTTTTTTTTAAATAGTTATTAATATAAAACTAAATACAAAAAGAAGGAAAAAAGAACATTTGCATTTTTTACAACACAGCATAAAGAGAGGATTCATTATAAAACCATGTATTTCCATTTTGTATTGTTTGCTTTTTTTTGGAAAAACTAAGTAATAAATATATACATTGCTTTCAAAACTGCCCTGCTTTTCTGTATTTCCTTCTGAGTTTTTTTCTGGTTTTCTGTTATATACTTTTTTTCCCCTTTCTTTCCATCCCACCCTAAAGAAAGCTACAATTAAACATAAATATATATATGCATACAAACACATATATCACATATACATATAAAATCATGCTATACATTCTTTTATTAATCAGTTCTTTGGAGGTAAATAAAATTTTCACTTACAGGCTCACTGTAGTTGGTTTGAATATTTATGATAGTCAATATGAATTTATCATTCAAAGTTGTTTTTAGGACAATGATTGTTACTATGTACAACATTCTTTTGGTACTTCTCATTTCACTTTTCAGTATTTCATACAAAATTTTCCATGTTTTTCTAAAAATCAACCAGCTCTTTATTTCTTATAGCATAGTAGTATTTCTTCATAATCATATACCATATCTTGTTTAGCCATTTTCTGATTGAAGGGCCCATCTAGCCGATCTGCTAGATGTAAGATGAAATCTCAAAGTTGTTTTAATTTACTTTTCTCTAATCAATAATGATTTAGAAAATTTTTATATATGTATATACATGTTTATATATGTATATATATGTTTATATATGTATATATGTTTATATATGTATATATATGTTTATATATGCATATATATGTAGTTTTGAATTCTTCATTAGAAACTGCTTGCTCATAATCTTTGACCACTTATTAATTGCTTGTATTCTTAGAAAACTGACAAGGTTCTTTTTCTGTTTGAGAAATAAGATCTTATCTGAAAGACTGTCTATAAAAAATTCTCCCACCAGTTTTCTGTTTTTCTTCTAATCTTGGTTACATTGGTTTTATTTGTAGAAAATCTTTTTAATTTAATATAATAAAAATTATCTATTTTAAATACCACAATATTTTTTTGTCTCTAGCTTTTTCATATTTTTTTTTCCTATCCTTAAGTCTGATAGGTAATATGTTTGTGATCTGGGGTGGAAAAATAATTCACTATGGCTTTTTCTTCTTAGAATTTGGTTTGGTTTATTTTTAAATGTAGTTGTAGGAGAGGTTTTGGGGGAACTGAAAACCAAATTGCTGCTTTTCACTCCACCATCTTGATTCTACCCTACCACACCTACCTTTCTCCCACAGTCAGTGCCTCTCATTCTCCAATTCTCTCTTCCTGGATAATGGATGCAGCAGAGGTTTGCTCCAGATTCCCGGATGTAATAACTGTCTCCCATGTTAAAGATTATTGAAGAAAGCAGTGATATTCATGGTCTATAGAAGAACAAGAAAAGCCTGTCTTCTCCTTCCTAAGGAAACTTGTGCTTATTCTTTGGGGGAATTTCTCACTTCTCTATTTCATTGCCCCAACTCTCATTATCTGAGAATTTTTTGTCTGCTTCTGCCCACCACAATTATTGATTCCCCTTGCAAATACCTTGTTCACAAGGTTCAAAGAATGAACAAGTTTATTTATAGACCAACAGAAACTAAAAGTAGCCACAGAGAAAATGGTACTCTTTAGTAAATAGCCCTTCCTAGAGATTCTTATAACTTCAGTCCTTTACAGAGTACAGTGGGTAGCGATCCCACTGCTTTTGTTTCTTCAGTACGTGCTACGGAGACTGTTGTGATCTCTGTCACATCAGCCTCATCACTCTATCTGTATCTCTCCTCAGTTCCCAGCAGATGGTACCTGGATGTTTTCCTTTATAGCTACCAGCCACTGAAAGTCCATCTCAGCTTCTCTGTGAAGACACATCTACATGCTCTCCAATTGTTCTTAGTATCCCAGTAATCCCCACCTTCCCTCAGAGGTGAGAGGATGCTACCAGAGCGCTTCCATCTGGTCTGGGGTCTCAGAGACCTCCCTGTCCCTTCCTATAGCTCTCATGCAACAACCAAAAGGACCTTTTTTTATGATTTTTTCTTCTTGTGCTTAAAACTTCTGCCAACCTCGCACTTCTGGAAAATGAGTCTAATCTTGGCAGCACCTAATTCTCCCACTGTTTGGACTCCAGGACTCATAAGTCCCTCCTTTGCATTTGTACTTATTGTTTCCTCCTGTTAATCTCTTTCCTACCTCTCCACCCTGCAGGGAAGTCTCACATAGTCCTCAAAGGCTTCCCTTGATAGTTGGAGTAGAGGAATTGGCAGGTGCAGGGAATATGATTTCCTTATTCTCTCAACCCATGACATATATTTAGCTTTCCAGACTTTGGGGCTATATGGATGGGAGGTCCAAAGGCTGCAAGTTTGCTAGTGTACAAAGATTCAGAACTACATTATTGCAGGTCCTATAGACTGAGAGGCTGAAAATCTAGGAATTATGCATACATGGCTGAATATTTGAGGAGTAAGACTAGGGAGCCTACAATATAGCCCTATACTGGCTGCAGAACCAGATCCCAGGAGATAAACTAGTTTTCCTTGTTCTTTTTTCTTCCTTCCTTCATTTTGTTTCTTTGTTTCTTCTTTCCTTCCTTCCTTTTAATTTTTTAATCAACACTTTTTTCCTCTCCCTCCTATATCCTTCCTTTGGAAAGGAAAAAACATGTGAATCAAAACTCTTATGACAAATCTGTAGTCAAGCAAAGACAAATCCCTACATTGGCCACATGCAAGAATTATGTCTTAATCTGCAATTGGACTTTATCCAGAGGTAGGTAACATGTTTTACTTTGGGTTTCAGAACATTTAAGTCTTTTAAAATTATTTAGGAACACACTGGCTTTCCTTCTAGAACCCCTATGACCGGTTTTATCTAAGTATCCTCTTTTATGTGAATGATTGCATCTTTGGGGAAGAATTTCAAGGCCCTGATACCAGGAATTCATTTGCTTGACTGGAGAGATGAGAATTGTCTGAGATAGCTTCTGCAGGGAATTTTATTACTTTCTCAGATTTCATTTAAAAAATGATTTGAGCTTGATCTGGCATAGCTGGGGCCATTGGTGATAGCAGGTTCCAGGGACAGGGAAGCCCAGGGGTTTTCTCTGTAGTAGGCCTCTGCTCTCCCCTGGCAGGTTCAGGCCTCCTCAGTGCCCAGTCTGTCCAAGCAGTTTCCTGGAGCTATTTACGTCAAAGTAGCCTGATTGCTTGTGTTGGGAATTTCAGTGGATGTTTGCTCAGGTAGGAATGGGACCAGAAATTCTTCCCCCAAGGCAGGAAACTCTCTGCTTTTCAGGAATCAGAGTGTAATGGCTTGCCATTCCTGCGGAGCATGGGGACCCTTCCTTGTCTATGGCCAGGAGAAGGTCACCTTCTCCTGCTGTTAACATATGCTCAGGCCACCTGTAATAGGCATAAGCACAAGTCCTTCATTTCCTGTGTGAGGTGGGATCAGGACAAATCATATTTGGGTCAGAGACTGCAGAAGCACCAAGAAGTTAGAAGATATGCTTTGTTTGATTGAGGAACTGAGAGATGATTATACAGTATTGGGAATTTTTCATGCAGAGCAGCCATTCCTCTGCAGTACCTGGAGCATTGAGAAATTAAGCGACTTGACCACGTCATAAAACAAATATTTATTAGAGACAGGACCTGAATCCAGGTCTTCCTGGAGGCTGCTTCTGTTAAGGGGGCAAATCTTATTGAGAGATTCTATTAGTGCTAGTATCTGTGTGTAGTGGAAAGAAACTTGGCTTGGGAATTATAGGATCTGAGTTAGAATTTCAGCCCGCCATGTGACTTTGGGCCAGTCATTGAACCTCTGAATTTTCACATCTATAAAAAGAGAGAATTGGTTATTTATGATGTTTAAGGGCCCTTAGGCTGAAAAGGAGGGAGAAAGGGGAATGATGTAACTAACAGAATTGAAAAAGGGTGAATGGTCTGATTTTTTTCCTTAAAGGGGAATGAGGTAGGTTCTTCAGTAATCTGTGACTTCTTCCCAATAAAGCACAGACCCTTCTCTCCTGAGTGAAATGAAGGGATTAGGACAGCAAGTAGTTAATTGTGGAAACCATAACGATTCCATCTTGTGACTCAATTCTGGAACTAGCCCAGTTCCTTTTCTGTTCAGTTATGGTTTAGTTCAAATTCTGTCTTGTGAGAAACTTTATCCAATTATGGGGAAAAAAAACTCTCTAGTCTTGCATGGCTAGGAAACTGGACCACTAGTACCTGCTACTTGGAGACCTTTAACCAAAGACCTAAACTAGGTCAGTTAGACCCAAAGAGTGATGCAAGGGGCTCTCTCACAATTGTACCTCTCAAGCAATCTGTGTGTTATATCTGAAAACTGGTCCCATACTGATCGATTAGTTATTGTTTCCATGTTACTTTGATTATCTACAGATATTTGCAAAGGATATGAATAATTTTCAGATGATGAAATTAAAGCCATCTATATTCATATGAAAAATGCTCTAAATCAATATTGATTAGAGAAATGCAAATTAAAATGACTCTGGGGCACCACTTCACACTTCTCAGATTGCTTAAGATGACAGGGAAAGATAATGATACATGTTGGAGGGAATGTGGGAAAACTGGGACACTGATGCATTGTTGGTGCTGTTGTGAAATGCTCCAACCATTCTGGAGCGATTTGGAACTAGGCTATAAAACTGTGCATACCCTTTGACCCAGCAGTCTCACTGTATCACAATGAAGTCACAAAGGAGGGAAAAGGACCCAGGTGTGCAAAAATGTTTGTAGCAGCTCTTTTTGTAGTGGCAAAGTATTGGAAAATGAGTAGATGCTCATCAATTGGTGAATGGCTGAATAAGTTATGGTATACAAAATATATGAAATATGGAATATTATTGTTCTATAAAAATGATGAAGAAGATGATTTTAGAAAGGCCTAGAAAGATTTATGTGAACTGATATTGAGCAAAACAAGCAGAACCAAGAACACACTGTACAAAGTTAATAGCAAGACTGTGTGATTAACTGTGAAAGACTTGGTTCTTCTCTCCAGTTCAGTGATCCAAGGCAATTCAAACAAACTTTGGATAGAAAACACTATCTATATCCAGGGAGATAACTATGGAGACAATGTAAATCAACACATGCCATATTTACATTTTTTTCTTCTGTTTTATTTTTTCTCATGGTTTTTCTTTTTTGTTCTGATTTTTCTCTCCCAACATGATTCATGAAGAAATGTGTATTAAAAAGCTGATGGACGTGCATAACCAGAAAAAACAAAAAATTAAAAAAAAAACATTATTTACAGACACTTGGAATGAGACACCTCCTTTTTAGATTCAGGGAATTAAACCTGTTTTCTTTTCCCCTTTCAACTTGGAAAGTCGCTAATCTTTCATACAATTATAAATTAGATCACTTAATGTTGTAGTTTCCTTTTAATAAATTGCTCCTATTTGATTAATTGTTTGTAATATATAAAAGTCTGTCTCCTCTTCAATGTCCAGGTTTAAGCTTTCGTTAGGCAATTGTCATTCATTGTTTTTCTTTCCTTCTCTCTCCCTTTTCCATTTCTCCTCCTTCTTCTACTCTCTTCTTTCCCTCTTTTTCCTTCCCTCTCCCTCTCCCTTTCCCTTCCTCTCCCTCCCTCTCTGCCTCTCTCCCTCCATCCTCCTTCCCCCTGCCCCTCCCTCTCCCCCTTTTTCCTTCTTTAGGTTTAAGTGACTTGCCCAGGGTTACATTAGCTATAAATGTCTGGATTTGATCTAAGGTCCTTCCAATTAGAGAGCCCATTCTCTACCGTTGCGCCACCTAGTGGGTCCTGCATGCATTGCTTAATAAATTAATGGCGTTTAGTAGATCGAAGCGTTGTTTTCCAAATCATTTCATCTTTCACCTGCTGCATCCCTCATTTTAATTTTTTCTTCTTCTAACCAAATCAAGTTAAACTGCCCAGAAATAATAGTAGTTCTTTTTTGCTCCTTTTGGCTCTTAATCCGGGACACTGGTGCAGGGGAAAAGAGTCTTGGACTAGGGCACTTGCCAGAGCTCTGCTACTGACTCACTTTGTGGACTTGACCAAGTTGTGTCCCTTCTCTAGGTCTCAAGTTTCCTCTTCTGCAAAATGGGGAGATTGGACAATGATGATGGAGAGAGATAGCACTACTTAACTTTAGTTTTGCTTCTATTCTTTCTCTAAGGACAATGATTTTTGTCCTAGAAGGAACAGAATAAAAATGGCTGTTAATGGGGAATTGGAATACTAGATAAGTAAGGAGAGATTAAGAAAAAACCTCATTAAATGAACAGAGCAACAACTTTAAAGAAATGAGTTGAAAATTCAAAATAGTGGAATGATCAAACAAGTTGTGGTATATGATTGTAATAGAGTACTACTGTGCTATAAGAAATTACTAAAGGGATGGTTTCGGAAAAACCTAGAAAGACTTATAGAAAACTTATAGAAATAAAAAAACTGGGAGAAACTGATATAAATTGAAATGAACAGAACCAGGATCAAGTGTGAATGACTTGGCTATTCTCACTAATACAATGATCTAACACAATTCCAAACAACTCATGATGAAAAATGTTATCTGCCTCCAGAGAAGGAACTAATGGCTTATATATATATATATATATATATATATATATATATATATATATATAAGATATATATATATATATAATGCCATTAATTCCTTCTCTGGAGGCAGATAATATTTATATATATAAATAATAAATAAATATATATATATATAAAATGCCATTGGTTATGTATATATATGTATATATATATATATATATATATATATGAACTTTTAAATTTTTTCTTGTTTTTCCTTGTTTTTTGGCTAGTATAGAAATGTGTTTTATATTGATATATATTTTACATAGGGTATATGTTTTATATACCATTTCCTTAGTTACTTCTTATAGCACAGTAGTATTCCCATCACAATCATATGCTTGTTTAGGCATACCTCAATTTTGAACTTTAAACTCATTTCTTTAAATGAATTGCTTTTAATGAGATTTTCTCCTTTTATGACTTTACATGTATAATGGGGATTATATTGCTTGCCTTTACAGTAGGTGGAAGAGGGACTGAAGAGAGGGAGGTGATTTGTAACTGGAAATAAAAATTAAGAGAAAAAAGTAATTCTAGTCACTGGATCTGAATAAATGTCTTTCAGGGAGATGAAAGAAGTGACCGATGGGATTGCTGAACTAGTGTGGGGGGTGTTTGAAAAGAAGGGAGAATGAGGAGTGATATAACAGAATTGAAAAAGCATGAATGGCCTGATTTCTTTTCCCAAAGGGGAATGAGGTAGTTCTTCAAACCATTGGCTTGTGTGAGCTTGACTTGAATTCTTGGCAAAATTATAGAATATATTATTAAAAGAATGGTTAGTGAATATCCAGGAAATGAACAGTAATCAGGAAGAGCTGCATTGGCTTTGTCAAAAACAGGTCAGGCAGACTGACTCCATTCATTTTTGGGCAGGGTCATTAGAACTCTAGATCAGGGTAATGCTAACAGTACAGGATAGCTGGATTTCAACAAGGTGTTTGGCAAAGATTTTTATATTATCCTTGTGAACAACTTAGATATTGGCTGAGTCATACCTGGTACAGTTAAGTGGATTTGAAATATGAATGACTGGACTACAAGTGTCATTACTCTTTGGTTGACTAATGGGACAATGCCAACTTAGCCATATGGCAAGTGGGATACTCCAGTGGAATATCCCAGGGATCTGTCCTTAATTTCGTTCTGTTCAATTTTTTTCTTAAACCAATTTCTTGCATGTTATGCCATTATATGTAGACTTAAATGTCATGCTTATCAAATTTGTTGATATCACAAAACTAGGAGGAATTTACTAACATATTGGAACCAAGCCAGCATTTCCAAAGATCTCAAAAGGGCTAAATTAGTGGACTGAATTAAAGAATATAAAATTAAATAAGGGTAAATGTAAAGCCCTACATTTGGGTTTATAACTGTACTATTACAAGATGGCTAGACAACATTGTAGGCCAGTAGTGTGACATGACAAGCAGGGAAGTCAATGGAAACTTTGGTTATGTGGACAGAGATATAATGCCCAGACTTAGGAAGGTTATACTCTCATCGTACTCTGATCTGGTCAGATCTCATCCGGAGAATTGTATTCAGCTCTAAGTGCTACATTTTAAGGTAAACATTATAGATTTAGATGGACAAATTGAAATGAGTACAGAGGAGGAAAACCTGTTCAGTAGGGAGTCTTGAGATAGTTTTATATAAGCATTGGTTGGAGGAGTTGAGGATGGTTAACTTGGAGAAGAGAAGATTTATGTGGAAATATTAGTTTTCTTCAGTTTGCATAGGGAAGAAGGGTTAAATTTATTATGTGTCTCCCAGAGAACTGAATTAGGTGTGGAAGTTGCAGAGAGATAGACTTAGGGTTGAAGTAATGAAAAACTTCCCAGGGATTAGAGCATATCCAGGATGGATGATCCATTGTTGGAAAGGCTGACCCTATTCAAATATGAATTGAACAAGATGGTCTTCATGACCCTTTCCATTTTTGAAAGTCTGCAATCTCTATGGTTACTTCCAACCTGAACTAATGCTCTATGACTACACCTGCTGATAAGCTGAGCCAACAAACTCCTGAAATTAAGGGAAGAATTGGGTCCTTCTGAGTTCACCTGTCAAGTTTATTGAGGTCAATTTATTAATTTTGGTGATTATAGTTAAATCAATCAGATGAATATCTTTTTCCTGAGCTAAGCCGGTAGACAGTATAATATGGTGGAAAAGCTCACTGGATATGACATTGCTTCTAGGATCAAATATAAACTACCCCATTCAGTTTCAAAAGAACTTCAGGACCCTTGTTCTGATATCCAGATGAACTGGCCTCCTTTTCTCAGTTCCTTATGTACAACATTCCACCTTATCTTGGTGCCTTTGCACTGGCTGCCCCCCTGACCCTCGCCTGGAATGCCCTCTCCCCCATCTCTGTCTCATAGAATGAGATGTGGGGTCAGAGATCTTGAGCTTGAATACTCCCTCAGTTGATATAACTTGTGTAATGTTAAGCAAATCATTTCTCCCCCCGGGCCTATTTTCTTATTTGTAAAACAAGGGGGTTTGGGCCATATGATTTCTAAAATCTCTTCTAGTTCTTAATCTGTGATCTCTTTTCCCCCAACCCCTGATATAAACCTGATCTTAGGGTTAGGGATCTAAGACTGTCTGGGGTCCTGAGAAAAAAGGACCGTGTGTGGGTCACGGCCAGAGTGTAGACATGTGTGGGTGTCTTGCTCACAAGAGAATAACAGACAAGTGGTTTGTTTTCTACTTTTAAGAAGTTTTATTATAAAGAAAGTTTGAGATAAGCATTGTGAACCAAAACAAATATGTCAGGGCCAAGGGAGTCCCTTAACAAAGAAAGTCAGAGCAAAACTAAATGGAAATAAACAAACGCCCCTTCCGAGAAACTGTAATTCTTGTGTATTTTTTTTCCTTCCTTTTCCATAAATAGACAAAATCATCATCAGCAATTTTAAATAGATGGACATATGGCTGAAAAAAATAACAATGCCAGGCAACATGGCTAGAAACTGTCCATTTCTTGCTGTAGAAATCATAGAAACAGGTTTGGCAGGCTTTTTATACACATCTTCTGTCTATGTATAACTAAAAAAATGTGCTACAGTTAATATAAAATGCTTTTTACTAGAAAGTAAACTACTATTTTTCTTCCACAAAAAAATCTTAAAGATGTCTTCAGCACAGGTCTAACACACTTAGTAATCTACTGACGTGGAGCCAACACACTCACGCCCAGGACAGTGGGCGAGTTTGTAAAACTGGGTTTGCATTTCTACCAGCCCTCTGGCCAGCCGCCCGCCCCCCTCCCCGTGAGGCATGCCAGTGGGGTCTTTGTGGATTTCGGGATTTACTTTGCTGGATATCCAAGGCCTTTGCATGTACACTATTCACACATACTTCACATTTCCTTGCATGGGTTGAGTGCCATTAGCAAGTCAGAAGGCGCAGTTTGCTATGGGGCTGGCCCAGCAGGGAAGCCTGGTCCAGAAACTTGGGGCTGTGTCTAAGAGCAGGTCACTAGGGAAAGAGTTTGGAGCTAAGCTAAGCAAATGAACAGAAAAGGGAGTCTTGTTTGTTCTTTGGGGTTGGAGGTGGGGAGGGACCTAGCGAGCTCTTTGCCTTCAGAAGTTGGCTTTGGAGTTGGAAGAGGAACTGCTCCCCAGCTGGGCAATGTACAGGTGCCTTGGAACAGCCCTCCAGTCCACCAGGACTTGCTCGATGCTTCCTCCCAGTGTCCAGGCCCACATCCCCATGTCCTTCCTCTGAGCCTCGGAGGGGAGAAATGGCCGGTTTAGGTGAGGTAGAGAGACTTATCCCTTGGGAGCATGCTGAAGGGGAAAAAGAGCAGAAAGCAGTCAGATGGATGGCCATGGTTGGGACATTGATGTCACCTGGGGGTATTTGACCGCCCCCCCCCCCCGGCCATGAATCCCCCCTCACTCAAATCTGATCTCAGCCTGGCAACAGTTATCCATCTCTGGCTCATACATCACTTCACCGGATCCTCAACATTCAGTGAGACAGGCAGATTGTAGAAATGGAGGCAGAAATAAATAATTCAGAGGAGGGGCAAGCCTATCAAACTTCCACCCCGAGTAGTGGGATTGACTGATTATTGTGCAGATTCTAGGACAGATGTTTTAGTAGGAAGAGTGACAATCTTGAGTATACTAAGCGTGGCTACCAGTGTAGTTAGGGGACCCAAAACCATATCATATAAGAGAACAGAAGAAAGTTCATAAGGAGGAGGCTACAGCAACTGCTTATTTCAAATAGCCAAGAGAACATCAGGTGAAGGAGGGATTAGTTTTGTTATATTTGGCTCATTCTAGGACAGAACTAGAGCTTGCAGGGAGCAATTATAGGAGGCTGATTTCAGCTCCATACTTGGAATAATTCCTTAATAATAAGAATCGTCCAAATGATCTGTCTGGAAGACAGCGATCTCCCCATCACAGGAAGTGACAACAGTGCAAGGTAGAGACTCGATGACCCATAGAAGGGATTCACATGCTGTGTAGGCAGCTGAACAAGATGTCCCATGCAACTAATCTCAGCTTTGAGAGTCTGTGACATAAGGGGGTGATACGGGCAAAAAAATTGGGGCAAGACAGGGAAGGGGAATGGAAAGGAGGTGATAAGGAGGCAAGGTCCTGGGGGGATGGACTTTTGGAAACCTGGTTGGTCTGGGGACCCTATTAGAGGCAAATAGAGTTCCATGAGATGGGCCCTCATAGAAACTAGTGGTAGCTTGGATGCTAGAAAGTGGTTTAGCCTCTTGATCACTGATACTCTGGTAATCACTGGCCTAAATTCTATATTCATTTTAGCTTTAATATCATTTTTTTTGCGGGGGGTTGGAATTTCAAAAGCCAGAAATCTAATAATTTAACTATATCATAACATAGTTCCACAGGACCATTTCTGGGGTTTAGACTCTAAATTAAGAATTTAACAGAACCTTAGATGGCACCATTGACTATAGCAGAACCCCATGTACCTTGGAATGATGGTTAGGATCTCTGGGATTAGACAGTCACATTTAAAGACCAATAACTCTGTGGGTAGGTTTGGATATAGAAGGAAGAGATTTCCTCTTTTGGCAAAAGCTCATTTATAGAGGTGATATATATAGAGGTGTTCAGTGGGTTCCAGAAAGAACTTTGCCTAAAGCCTCCAAGGTTGTCAGCGGCAGGGCCAGGAGGAAGACTCAGTTTTCCTGATTTATGATCCAAGACTCCTTCCTTGCCTCATCTCCTTGGGCCAGACTTGCTTTATAAAATAAATAACAATATCACATTGACCTTAATGTAAAATGGGGTACTGCTATTTCAGGTCCTGTTTACGCTTTGGAGCTGAAAATATCTTTGCTTCTGTTGGGTTAATTCTTGAGACTGGTTTAGATTTTATACATTGTTCATCCTTCAGAAATGATTTCATTAGTTCCGGAAGAATGAAACTAGTCTCAAAGGCTTCACTCACTGGCATGTAGATTTAGAGTTAAGATTGATTTAGTGGTCATCGAGATTGGAAACTCAGGAATTAGGAAAGGCAGTCTGGAATGAATGAGCTCCTTGATGATCCAGCTGACTTTCTGAGTAAGGCAGCTGGTGTGGCCATAGGCTAAAAAGGATTTTCTAGACCTACCTCAGGCCTCACCTGAACTTGAAGCCAGCATAGATAGCTGATCTCATAAAGACACTGCTTCATATTCAACCTAATTAAAATGTATTTTGACAATGGGAAGATTCACAGAGTTTGAATTAGTTAATGTTTTTTAATTGTCAGATTTTCCAAACCATCTTCCAAACAATGGATCTTTTAGGTCAAGACTAAACTTGAACAATTACCTATAATAGGGAAGAACAATGAGCAAATACAAGAGTGGTACGATGTTTATGCTTTTCTTCAAGGATACTTGTTTAAGTAAGGCTACCTGCCTCAAATCTAGCTGGTGCAGGGGATGGAGTACTGGGCTTGGAATCAGAAAGATTCCTCTTTGTGAAGTCAGACTTGACTGAAAAATGACTGAACAACAAAATCTGTCTCAAATCTAAAGTATTATTGTAGAAAGTGCCGAGATTAATTTGTGAAACTTGTGGGACTGAGGTCACTAAAAGGCAATTACACAATAATTTACAAACATCCTAATCAAGGCTAAACAGCTTCAAATTTAAATAAATTCTTAGTTTTGCTGATTCACGGGTTCAAAATAATCAATTGCATAATATTATTAAGAATTATTAAGAGCAGCTGAAGCCAAGTGAAAATGATTTGAAAGTTTTCCTTTTGGTGGGAAGCAGCAAATGGGTCAATGGGGTGGTAGAGCATCCAAAAAAAACCTAATATGAGAGGGTCCTCTCACTAGAGGGCTTCAAGTGAAGGCCTGATGATTGTTGGGGAAGCTATAGGGGATATTCTTGGTCAAAGATGAATTGGATCGAATGGTCCACTGGTCTTTTGCCAGTGAAATATTAGGGCATTAAAAGAAGCAGTGTCTACCTCTCCCTGTTCAGACTTTGCTGGAGTACTATGTCAGTCCAATGCAGGTCATATTTGACCTTGCTGATGTTGTTGTCTATCCTTCATTTTTGAAGAATTCTAGTGACATGCAAGTGAATTGGGTTGAAGTGAGGGAGGGCTGGGCAAAATCGCCAGCTTCATTTTTTTTTCTAGAGCCATTGGGGTCCAGTGCCAGATATAGACCAAGAAACTGGAAATGGGACAAAGTGAAGCTCACCTAAAGGGCACTGAGAAGGGGAATGAGAAGATTCAACACAAGAATCCACTCAAGGAGTTGACTAAATTTAAACTGGAGAAGAAATTTGAAGAGTGGAGCAATATGATAGCTGTCAATCAAACCTCTATCTGGAGAAGAGGGAGCAGATACGTTTTGCTTGGGAATAGAGCAATGATGAGAAGTCACAAAGCAACAGATTGTGGCTCAGTATAAGGGAGAATTTCCTAATAATTAGAAGAGGAATATGTTGCTTTGGGAAGTGGAGGGTTCCCATGATGGGAGGTCTTCTAGGGGAGCATGGATGATAACTGCTCATCTTATTGGAGGGAACTTCCAGCTTTGTGAGTTGTGCAGTTTTAGGTTTGGAGTTAAATATGGTCTCTGCTACTTATACCTCAGTCAAGTCATTTACTCTCTCTGTGCCTCAGTCTTTTCATCTGTAAAAGGGGAGTGTTGGATTAGATATTCTCTAAGATCCCTTCTCATTTAGAATCCCATAATCCCACCTTCTATGATTCTATGAACATCCTTAGAATACTTCTTTTCCATAGCCCCCCTTAGATTTTGTTGACATCTACTGGAGGGACTGACTGCCTCGTGCAGTAGAGGGTTTAAAAAATAATGACATAACCCACAATGAAGACAATTGGTTTGAGTGATCAGAGCATATTAGGTAAAATATTTTTCTATCTTAACCAGGGCATTGCTTGATCTGTGCTCACTTAGAAAGCAGAGTGATAGGCTTCGATCGTTGTCTTTTGCCCATGCATTCATACCTGATCAAGGAGCATTTTATGCAACTTCCTGTTGAGATTAGCTTGCACAGAAGGTACAATTTCATGATTTCATTTCCCTTAATTAGCAGAACAACTAGCTGTCAGGTTCCTCCTGAACCCCCTTTAATATGTGCCAATTTGAGCTTTGCTCAAAGGAGATGGAAAACTGCCCAGCAGAAGTGGCTTCCGGGCTAAGAGAACATGACTCGCTTTCAAAAAGCAGAAGTAAAAGAAATCTCCTATATAGGGGCTCCCTCCCCTGCCAACTGGAACAATTTCAATGGGAACAAGGAAACCACCTCTCCACTTTACTAGACTATTGTGGGGAATACGATCTCCCATCTCAGAACAGCAGAATGTGCAGAGTGAGTGAGGCTCTGGGAAGACACCTACGGAACTAGCCTTCTGCCAAGGAGACCAAAGGACTAATTGTGCTCCCTGATGTTTTCCTGGTCACAAACTTCCTAATGTTTCCCTCTTAATCAACAATATGAATGGGATTTTGGAAAGTGAGTGAATGGAGAGACATCTTACATTTAACAGAATCACAGAACATCAAAGCTGGAAGGGACCTTAAAGATTATAGAATTAAATTCTTTATTATTATTAAGAAATAATAACAATAGCTCTGTAGTACTTTAGATAACACTCTCATTTGATCTTTTTAAATAGTGAGCTATTTTTATGCCCATTTTACAGATTGGGAAACTGAGACTCAGAGAGCTTTCCCAGGGTCATGCAATTAGTATATGGCTAGTATGGAGTTCAAATCCAGATCCTCCTAATTTTCAAATCCAACATTCTATCTATAGCACTATACTAACACTATTTTACAGATGAGAGGACTGAGGCACTGGGGAAGGACTTGCCTAAAGTCACATAGGGAGTTAGCAGCAAAGCAGGGACAGACTCTAGGTCTGCCAGATCTCAGTGTAGGGTGGTGCCCAGCATGCTGGGTTGCCTGTATCAGTGGTCTCTAATGCTGGCTGGAATTAACTGAATCGGGTTCTCCGCAATCCCTGAGAAGAAGCACAAAGTTACTGACCTGCAGTGGTTAATGCCACACTCTCGGTTAGGGTAATCACTGTCCCAGTCGCTATTTCCTGGGGTGTTAGATGTGCCAGGGGAGCAGGAGCCAACGCTGCTTTGGAACTCAGGTGAGATGTGTGAGAAATCCTGCAGAGAGATGGGACAGAGAGGAAAAAATACAGAAACATTACAAACCTGAGTAGGCAGGAACCCAAGCAGGGAGCAAGCAAGGGAAGGTGCCCTGCTCAGAAACATGTGGAGTCTGATATGGCAGAGAGCAATTCCTTCCTTAGAACTCATGGCACTAGTAAGCCAAAGCCCCACATCTATGATCTAGGATGTAGTATACCTGAAATCACCTTTATCGTTATTTTAGGAAATTTAGACTTCTTACTGAGCAATTCCTGGAAACATTATGATGCACTGGAAAGGCTAGAGAATTTGGAGCATGTGAATCTGGGTTCAAATGTCATTTTTCCTATTTACTGTCCATTTGATCGCAGATAAATTATTTAACTTCTCTGGGTCTTAGTTTCTTCACTTGAATAATAGGAGGGTTGGAATATGTGATCAATAAGATTCCTTCCAGATCTAAATCTAGATTAGATCTTAAACTGGAATAGCTAAGGGAAAAAAAGATCCATTGATGGTTTTCTGATCTGTCACTTTGAAGTCCATTTGTAACATTACGACAAACCAGGGATAACATCCCTAAACGAAAAGGACACTTTAGTTCTGTTGGGAGATCTGTAGCTGATTGAATGTAGATACTATTTCTGTTGGCTAATGGAGGGAGAAACTAGGAGCCTTGACCCCAGAGTTAAAGACCCTCTCCCCTTGCTTGCAAAGGAGAACCACTGTGACCAATTGGAAGAATAAGGTTTATATCAGGCCAGAGTGACCAGAAGTTGCTGAGCACATCTATATAGCAAAGGGTATATTTAATGATATATAAGCCAATGGTCAGTCCAACTTCCCTCAACAAAACCTGTGGCATATTTTAGCACCCAGGCTTGGATGGCCAAAGCCTATATGCTTTTCTCCTCCTGCCACTCCCTTTACCTCTTGATGCTCCACTTTCCATCTCTGAAAACATTAAATCAAGATTTCCATCATTACAGAAAATAGTAGATCTAGTTATTCCTTTCATCATCCCTTTAATTTTCCAAAGCAAAATACCATTCCTGGCCATCACTTCGCTAGAGCTAACTTCAGATTTTTGGAATGTAAATCCCTTGAGGTTAAGAACTATATCTGATTTTGTATTTGTATCCCTAATACTTTATAATACCTTAAATAGATGCTTATTGATTGGTTGGCATAAAGTAGGGTTTAATAAATGACCTTTCATTCATCCATTCCTCTGTTCTAATTGAATCTAATCCCTTGATTTCAATGGATGATATGAAAATGTCATTCCAATGGTAAATAATATTCAATGCAGGTCATTTTTACCTAAGAACCATCATGCAAATATGCATATTTTCCTTCTATTCACCCATTTCTCTTTTTTGGTTTATTTTTTTTAAATTTATAAAGGTAGTCCTTTGGAACTACTGGCAGTAGAACTTGTGTGTAAATTCAAACCTCATAGTATGAATGGGATTGCATGGAACTATCCACATTCTCCCAAATAAGGAAATGCAAATTTCTAGAAAGGAGGAATTATTTCATTTTTGTTTTGTATCCTTAGTGCCTAGAACCAGGGGCATTGGGAGGGGGTTGGTCCTTCAGTCCACATTTCCCTCTTTCTCTCTCCCCAAACATTACAGACCCCTACTCCTGGGATGATGAGAGATGAAAGAAGGGATTCCTCCCTTCTCCCTCCCTGGGCCTTAGATAGCTGGAGGAGAGGTTGCTGACCCGCTGACCCCCTTTCTTCTGGGATGCCCTGAGGGCATGTCCAGATGATGTTGCCACTTTATAGATTCTTAATAAATATTTTATTGAATGAATTAAAGGGAAGAACAAACATGTGGGGAGCACAGAAGAGAGATTTTTCTCCTTGGGAAGCCAAGAGGCCTATTCCTGGGTTAGACACAAAGGCCTTGGTCAGCAGAGCTGTGTTTTACACAGCTGTAATCATTGAGTTACCCGTCCTGTCTCCTTAGGAGTTACAAGGGTGGCTTTGCCATCCTGGGCTGAGCAGGGCTGGACCTGGTGCTGAGTCAGGAAGGCCTCACTCACCTGCTGCCCCGGAGGCGAGGTACTCATCGGGGGCTGGACCTGTAGGGCCATGGGCGGAGGAGACAGGATGGACTGCTGGGGGACTGGCTGCATGGTGAGGGACTGGTTGAGGATGGCGCTCTGGGGGTGGTGCAGGGCCAGCTGCTGGTGAAGAGGAGGGCTGATCTGGAACGATGGTGGCGGTGGCGGCGGCGAGGCACTGATGCTGGGCAGCATGGATTTGGAGTTTAGGGTCCTGGAGAGGCTGGGGTGAGGGTGGCCACGGTAACCCTGGAGGTCAGACGGGGACAGGAACGAGCCAAGGCCTGGGTAGGGAGACGAGGCCTGGGGTGGTATGGAATACATGGGCTGCTTGGGGGGAATCATCTTAGAAGGAGGATTGGGCGGGGTGGTCTTAGCCTCAGTCTGTTCAGCAGAGCTCTGAAAGGGAAGCACAGGATAAGCAAATGACAGTGATGTGCGTAAGAAAGTTCCATTCGGTGCCTTCTTGTACCCTATAGAAAGGGACCTCTCCCTTGACATCTATTCCCTTGGCTCTGCTTTGGAAAGGGCTAATGTAGGCTATGGGACAAGAAGGAAAGCCTTCTCCCTAATCCTTATTAATCATTTCCCTATTCCTTCCCCAGTTAGACTGATCCATTGGTTTTATTATTATTATTATTAATTTTAATTTAATTTAATTTTTAAAATTATAGCTTTTTATTTAGAAGTTATATTCATGGGTAATTTTTCAGCACTGAAAATTGCAAAACCTTTTGTTCCAATTTTTCTCCCACCCCTTCCCCCAGATGGCAGGTTGACCAATAAATGTTAAATATGTTAAAGTATAAGTTAAATACAATATATGTATACATTAGACTGACCCATTATAAAGAAACATAGCAGTCTCCTTATATTCCAAGGAACTTTGGGAAGCAGAAGGATCAAGACAAGACTCTTGGGACCCACTAATAAGTTAGTGGATTAAGGGTTAGCCTTCTTATGGAGAGCACAGCCCTACTTTCTGGTCCTGTAGCAAACAGGAGTTAGGATACAAGGGGATAGGAACTAGATTTGTAACCACCTTGGCAGAGGGAGCTCCCAGTAAGGACTTTCCTTTTTTAGTGCAGGTCGGCACATTCATTGCAATTATTCTCAAAGAGTTGCCTGGATCATTGAGAAATCAAGCAACTTTCTCTGACTCACAATCAATATGCGTCAAAGACAAGACTTGAATTTGGGTCTTCCTGGCTCTGAGGCTGGCTTTCTGTCTATCATCCCATACCAATTCTCAATCTATAAAGAGCCTATGAAATAGCAGCTATTAAAAACATTGATACTGAAGATTTTATCTTGCTCCCCATGTCCATCCATCCTCAGCAATGTTGCCCAACTCTGAGGGTCTTTCTTGAATATTTCTCAGCTGGCATTTAGCCAGACACATACTCCATGTTCTCTTTCTGCTTTTCTTCTCTTCCCAAAGGCTTAGACCTGGTATTAAGTTCCCAGGACTCTCAACTTCTAAGACTCTGGGAGGAGAGAGTGAGGCTGACAGCTTTGCACAGTCTTGCCTCACTTAAATCCAATTCACTTCAAGCCATCAACCTTGTGATGCCATTGATCTTCTTCAAGAGAGAAGGATAAACAATAACAACCTTCCCTCCCCAATCATCTTCCCTTTAGCTCCAAAGTGATTTTTCTAAAATGTAGATTTAACCATGTTAATTCTCTATTCAATAAGTTTCCTCTAAGATCAAATAGACATTCCTCTCTTTGGGCATTTTAATCCCTTAACAATCTGGCTCCCACTTAATTTTCCAGACTTGTCACTCTCCCTTCCCACTCTCTGTTTCTGCCAAACTGGTCTCATGCAGGGCTCTATCTTTTGCCTCTGCACAGATCATTCCTCATGCCTGGAGCTCCCTCATTCTTGCCTCTTGGAATTCCTATTTTCTTCAAAGCATGGCTCACACAGAATCTCCTACACGAGGTCTTAGCTGATTTCCCAGAGCTATCAGAGATCTCCCTCTAGGAATTACTTTGTATTTAATTTTTAATTCACATGTTATTCCCTAACATCCAACAGAATGTAACATTTTTGAGGGCTTGTACTGTTTTGGTCTTGTCATCACGGCCCCAGATTAGTAAAGTTTGAGGCATAGGAGATACTAGAATTCAGTATCTGCAGATATTACCCACAGCCTGGAGTTTAATTATAATAGTTCTTCCTATAGCCCTATGTTAGTCCTTATCTAGTCCAAATGTTATCTATGCTCAGGAGTACAGCCCTACTCTAATTGCCTCACACAGGGAAATGGGAATTACTGTAACATGGTGCAGGTGTCTTTGGAATCTTAGCATCCCAGAGCTGGGAGAGATCTCAGACACTCAAAACAAGTTTTCTCTTTGAGCTTTCCTCAACTCTCAGAGGGGTAAACTGAGCAAAAAGGAACTTCTCCCAAGGTCATACAGTTAGTTAATGGAAAGACTGAGACTCAGTTTCTTGACATCAATTCAGTGTACTTTATGCCATATGTTCAATTCTACTTTAAAAGTTAAAAGTTGGTCCTAGACTCAGCATATCTAAAAACTCCAACAAGAGAATTTCTGAAAACAGCTAGGGACTGAAAGAATCAATTTTTCTGTCTTGAAATCTTATATTTTGCAGCCACTTCTAGAGTCTGAGAGTTGCTCCTATTCTTGGATGGATTCTCTATGCCTATAGGATCACATCCAAGGACACATCTATGTCCTATGTAATTTTGCATTCTTTCTTCCTTCCCTCTGTCTCTTTCCCTCTCTCCCTCCCTCCCTCCCTTCCTTTCTTCCTTCCTTCCTTCTTTCTTTCCCTTCTTCCTTCCATCCCTACCTTCCTTCCTTCTTCCATTCCTCCCTTCCTTCCTTTCTTTCATCCCTCCCTTCCTCCTTCCCTCTTTCCCTTCCTCATCCTTCCCTCTCTCTCTCTCCCTCCTTCTTTCTTTCCCTCCCTCCCTCTCTCCCTCCTTTCCTCTTTCCCTCTCTCCCTCCCTTCCTTTCCTCTCTCCCTGCCTCCCTTCCTCCCTTCCTTTCTCCCTTCCTTCCTTCCTTCCTTCCTTCTTTCCTTCCTTCCTTCCTTCCTTCCTTCCTTCCTTCCTTCCTTCCTTCCTTCCTTCTTTCCTTCCTTCCTTCCTTCTTTCTTTCCTTCCTTCCTTCCTTTCTTCTTTCCTTCCTCCCTCCCTCCCTCTCTTCCTTCCTTCCTTCCCTTCCTTAACAAATTTCATAATAGGCATTTAACTCCCTGTTGGGTTGAATTGGATGGAATCTCTTATCTTTCCAAAGTTCTGGAAGGGACCAGAAGAATCATTCTTCAGGAATTTACAAACCTCTAAGGCTGAGAAATTTCTGTTTTAAACCCATTTTGTGGTCTTATTTTCCCTATATGGCTTCTTAAAGTGTTGGTTACTACTTTTGTGAATTGCCAAAGCCAGTTGTGCTTTTACAAAGGTAAGAGTTTCCCCATATTCTGCTGCCACCAGGAATTGTAGAAATTGATCTGTGTATTTCTCATGCCATCATATCTGTGTCATTGTTAAGTAATATAAGGACTAGAGATTCTGATGACCTAGACTGGAGAAAAGGTATATGTGTTTGTCTCCAATCATGGAAATGATGACAGAAGAAATGGCTTCTTTCAGGACCTCTAGTGATGGGGAACTCACCATCTTTCAAGATAGCCCATTCTACTTCTGGATAGCTCTGATGGTTAGGAAACTGTCTCTTATATTGAAACAAAATTGAATTCATTCACTACAACTTCCTAGTTCTGTTCTCTAGGCAGAATAATTCTTTCTTTAAACATTTTTAACATTCATATTTTAATAAAATTTTCATTTCCAAATTTTCTCCCTTCCTTCCCCCTCCCTAAGATGGCAAACAATTTAATATAGGTTATATATGGCAACATGGGCAATCATGTAAAACCTATTTCCATAAATAAAATAATTCTAAACTATCTTTCACATCCCAGTTCTTTAGATCTTTAAAAAATATTTTAACTGCTCCTAAAATTGGGAAAATGTGGCTTAGACAATGATTAAGGACTCGCCTGATTCCTGTAGCTTCTGAGTGTTGAACTTTTCTTTCCAAGGAAAATATTGCCAAGCAACAGACATGGGAGGGGGCAGCCAAATAGTTGGAGAACTAATAGGATGTGGGAACTGAGTTCAAGTTTCCTCTCTGTCACTAACTCCTTGTGTGAACTTGGATAAATCCCTTTTTAATCCCCAAGTCTCAATTTCTCCATCTAATTTAGATGAGAGCACTGGTTTAGATGAAGTGTAAGGTCCTGTTCAGTGTTGGCTGATATTCCCTGAAAATGTCATCAGGTCTATGTTGTCTAGTGCCCACTTCTATGCTGACCAAGTCTATATACCTTTATACAAGGGTGTGCCAGAGTCAGCTCTAAACACCTAGTCAATGGTTATATTGTTGGAGCTGCTGTTATTTTGAGAGGCAAAGTGACTTGCCCAGGGTCACACAGCTAGGAAGTGTTAAATGTAGGAGGTCATAGTTGAACTCAGGTCCTCCTGAATCCAGGGCCAGTGCTCTATCCACTGGGCCATTTAGCTGCCTCCCCAATATTTAAATTTACACATGTGAGTTCTGACACCTTGGAAACTGAAAACTGCCAAACATTGAGGTTTGATTTGTAGTTTTGATCATTGTGGAGACTTAAGAAATTGATGGAGATTTATGATGTAGATTAAACTAAAAACTGTATATGTATCCATCCTCCTCTGTTCCAAGACCCTGGTTGTTAAATATTTAGTAGCACACCCCTGCCTGTATCCCTTTAGCCTAAAGAACAGCAATAATACGGCTAAGAGTATGGGCAGCATGGTCACAGAATACTTCTTATCAAATGGCTCCTCCTCAGAGATTCTCAAGAGATGCAACTAATTTATTGCATCCAGAGAGCTTACTGGCTAGATGAAAAGTGGGGCTGGTTACCTTGGAAACGAGGCTGGCCCGATAGGCTGCCAGGGCCTTTAAATATTCTTTCTTTGCAGCTTCAGTTTTCCTCTTATAGGCCTGAAAGAAGGAAACAAAGAATAGCTGTCAGGGAGAGGGGCTGAGTGAACTCCTACCTTACCTGAGCACAAATCTGGTGCTTACTGTACCTCCCAGAACCTGTGTCAGGTTATCGGTGAGAATTTGGGAGGACCGTCTTGTCTCACCTGCTTGTGAATTCCATGACAGAGAGTCTCAGGATGTCCTAGCTCAGATGAGACCCCTTCTGCCCTCCCAGAAGTCTGCCTCCTTCCTTCCTCGTGCACATATCTCTGCACTTCCCTTGGTGACACAGGAAGGGGTAACTAATTAATAATCACTCTCTCCTGTCCTTTTCCCTCAGGGTCTTAACTTCAGTAGTAGCAAGAATATTTTTTGGAGAATTCTGGGTTCAAATCCAGCCTCAGGCCCTTATTAATTAGGTGCTCCTGGGCAAATCACCCAATCTCTTTAAGTCTCAGTCTTCTCCTCTATAAAAGTGGTATAATAATAATAGTGCCTAATGCAGAGTTGCAATAACAGTTGTAAAATGCTTTGCAGATTCTCAGAATTATGAGTGGCTGATCTACCTTAATGACTGTGGCTGCAGGTAGTTATAGTTTTATCAGGTCTCCTTGTCCTTGCAGATGTTTCTCCTTCCTGTGGTCACAGTGGACTTCTCTAGGACAGCTGGGAATCTGAACCTTCTGAGAATGCACGTATGCCCCATAGACACACATACACAATACGTAGCTGGGAAATCAACAGCAGGCTGTGCCCTGAAGAGCACTTGACTCTAAGCCATCCCTGATGGCTGCAGACATGGAAAATGGTGAACTCAGAGAGGGAAGTGGGACTGTTCCCAAGGTGGCCCCAAGGATCACAGATTACTGCAGGAAGCAGTTTGGACTTTACTGAGTGAAAGGGGGGGGTCTTTTTCTGGCCTGTTTCACTCTATGAGTTGTATGGTCTTGCATGAGTCCCTTGTTCCCAAAGAGCTTTAGATTTCTCACCTGTAAAGTGAGGAAAATTACTTCTGCTCCTGTTTACAGTCTCCATCTGGCTTGCCCTGGGTTGCTTGCATACTGTCTCCTCATCCCCTCAGATGAGGGGGATATTTTGAAAGCAGGGACTGTGTTTTTGTCTTTCTTTGTATCCACAGGGCTTAGGACAGTGCCTGGCATATAGTGTAGGGGCTTATAGATGTCTCTTAACTGATAGTAAATGTGAAAATGGTTTGAAAGCATATATCACCAATGTGAAAAATTATTTCATGGTCCTTGAAACTCTGTCAAAATAGTTCCTAGGATTGGGTCTGGGAATTTCCTTAATCACCTAGGCCCAGGATCATGCTACACACTTGTATCCTTAGGTTTTGTGGAAAGAGTTCTGGATTTGAAGGCAAGGTCCAAAACCTAGTTAATTATGATAATTATGACAACAATATCTACATAATACTTTACAATATTAGCTCATTTTATTTTCATAACAATTCTGCTAGATGTTATTATAATTCTCATTTTACAAATGAGGAAATCAAGGTAGATAGCAAGTGAATGACTTGCACAGGCTTAGAGCAATTATTAAGTCACTGAAGGTACATTTGAACTCACATCTTCCTGATTTCAATCCTCTATCAACCATGCTACCCAGCTCTGCTATTTATTGCTTGTGCATCTTTGGATATTTAATCTCTCTGGATCTTAGTTTACTTTGTTTTTTTCCTCTTCTTTTTCTTGCTTCCTTCCTTCTTTTCTCCCTCTTCCCCTCCCTCCCTTTTTCTTTCTTTCTTTCTTTCTATTTGTTTCTTTCTTTTTTCTTTCTTCCTTCTTTCCTTCCTTCTTTCCTTCCTTCCTTCCTTCCTTCTTCCTTCCTTCCTTCCTTCCTTCCTTCCTTCCTTCCTTCCTTCCTTCCTTCCTTCCTTCCTTCCTTCCTTCCTTCCTTCCTTCCTTCCTTTCTTTCTTTCTTTCTTTCTTTCTTTCTTTCTTTCTTTCTTTCTTTCTTTCTTTCTTTTTCTTTCTTCTTTTCTTTCTTCCTTTCTTTCTCTTGCTTCCTTCCTTCCCTCCTTTCTTTTCTTTCTTTTTTTTGGAGGGCAATTGGGGCTACGTGATTTGCCCAGGATCACACTAGGAAGTGTTAAGTGTCTGAGGCCACATTTGGCCTCAGGAAGATGAGTCCTCCTGATTTCAGGCTCACTGCTCCACCTAGCTTTTTCTAATAGCCCAGGACCTGCCAGTGTAACTCATAAGAAGGCCGGTTGCCTTCACTTAACACCGTGGGGAAGCACTCAAGACAGTGAAGAAAAAGAGAATGTCATTGTGTTGGGCTTATTTTGGCTCCATTACTCTAGAAGGACCAAGAGTACTGCAGAATCATTGGGAAATTGTTTTGATCCTTTTAAAAATTTCATTAACAAAGTCTATTTTCCTTCCTTCTCTTTTGCTCTCCCTATTCCTCACCCTTATTGAAGAAAAAAAGGTTATAAAAATATGCATAAGCAAGCAATACAAATTCCCATGTTGTCCTTGAGGGTATATTTTCTTTAAGATGTCTGGGACTTAAGGAAGCTTCTTCATCTCCCCTAATACCGGGCTTCCCTTCCTTCACTGACTCTTGGATGAATTGCTGAGGCTCCATAGGGTTTCTGTGTGTGGGATTCAAGTGTGTGTATGTGTGGGGTACCTCTGTCTTTGTGTTGTCTGGCAGAGTGGGAAGCTCTGTGGAGACTCTTTGGGTCTCTCTGTCTATAGGTTGCAAGGAAGAAGGAGGGTATCTAGTCCCAAGCTCTGCTGATTAAGACAATGGAAAGTCTTTTTCCGAGGCTTGCCGTTTCTTTATAACTAGAGAGCATTTGTAGGGAGAGAGGGGCCTGCCTGACAGCCAGGCTGATCTTTCTGGCTGTTCCAAATACTGAATCTCCTTCATTCAAGTGCTTATCCATAGGAGGGGTGCTTATTTGGGGGCAAATTCAGTGAAGGAAAGGCTGGAGGATAATTTGATCACACTGGGAGATGGAGCCATTCGTTCTATCTCCTCCTGCCAGAAAATTTAGCCTCTGTCCTCAAAAGCGGTTTATAGGAGGTTACTGGAGCCTGAGAATCTTTTCTGGGGGCAGAGGTGGGGGAAGGGAAGCTCTACATTGTGGTATGGGTTGGTGGCAGGGGAGGTGTGAGGATGCTAAGTGCTGCAAGGAGGAAGTGCATCCTTCCACCCCCCTCTCCCATGTCAGTTAGCATCACACTGGGATGGCCATTCATCACTCCAAGCTCCTTCCCACTGAGCCAATGTCTCCTGATACAAGATTGGTTGGTATGGATTCTCCCCCTGGGAAGTCATCAATAAAGTGGTAGGAAACCTACTCATGAGAACTTTTCCTGAGAGGAGCCGAGGCTCAATGACTCAGGATTCTTCCTCTGTCAGGACAAGGGGCTTCTGGGTCTTTGGGAATCCAGTTCCCTGGGTCACAATGCTGATGACAATTTTTAGCTGGCTTAGCAATCATAAGAACCCAAATGGGATCATAAAGAATTAGATACAACTGAACAAGAACAAGAAATATAGAATTTCTGTCCTTTTCCTCCAAGGAAAGCTCTATATGCCTGAGCTTAGAAGTAAAAATCGGGGATGCTCTAAATTAAAACTTGTTTGTTTCCATTTCCAATCAGAGAGCTACTCTTCCCAAGGAACACTTATTGATAATGATATGTGAGTCATAGATTGAGAACTGGAAGGAACCTTAGAGATTATTTCATTTACACTTCCTCTTTTATATGTAAGAAAACTTAGACCCAGAGAGATTAAGAGAAAGCAATACTTGACAACCTTAGTTGGAAGCAGAAACCCTTGGAGAAACCGCATGTCTGAGGGGCCGGAAGGGGTACTCAGAATTATTATTAGCTAACTGGAAAAAATAATTATAAACTTGAGTAGGAGAAACTTACTGTCTTTTAAAATATATTTTATGAAAATAAAGTGTGTATATTCCTCTACCCTTCCTCTCCACCAGAAAAAGCTTGGCTTTTTAGACAAACCAAATTGGTCTCCTTTCTGTTGGAGAATGGAATCTCATTGAATCCCTTCTTGCTTCAGCAAATTTATTTATTTTTTATTTTTTTGAGCAAATTTAGATAGAAGGGCCTGATATGAGACATGAAGAAGTGATTCCCTTTGCTCTGGATTGTAGGATCTTGACCAACCAGAGTTTTATTGGGGTTTTTTTTGTTGTTTGTTTTGGTTTTAGCTTTTTTTTAAAAACAATGTAGTGAAGTGCTAGGAATGATTTGTTGGAGAGGAGGCATGGTATAGAAGGTTAAGACTTTATTTTGGGGTCAGGAAGACCTGAATGAATGAATCCTGCATCAGATACTTGCTAGCTGTGTGACCATGGACATGTTGCTTAACTTCTCTCAGCCTCTTTCTTCTCCTACAGAATGGGGATAATAATAGCACCCACTCCATAGTACAGGATCAAATGACCCCAATTGCCTCTTTTATTAGAACACTCAATGGCCACTGACCTGCCTCTTCTCCCTACAGAAACCCAGCTAGACAGGGCTACCTTACATTTGCAATCTTTTCATTATTAACCTCTGCAACATTTCCTTATGCCAGTGTCCTTCTCTCCATTCAAAGAATTATAACCCTTTTGCAGACCATCATCTCTCTTCTACCTGGATTATGGCTGTAGACTTCTAATTGGTTTTCCTGCATCAAATTTATTCCCACTCCAATTCATCCTCCGCTTAGCTGCCAAAATGATCTTCTTAAAGTGTGGGTCCTTCCCTAGCTTTCCACTTTTTGTATATTTATTTTCTTATACATACATTCTGATCCAGTATCCTGGATTTTTACATACATGCACACACACACACACACACACACACACACATATATATACACCTCCATCCTTTTCTCAACTAAGCTTTCAAAAAAATTAGGAATTCTGAGAGGCAGAGATAAGAAAGGAGTACGTTCTAGGCATGGGGGGGAGGTGTCTTTGCAAAGGTATGGAGATGAGAAATGGGGGACTGAGGGTAAGGAACAGGAAGAAAGCCAGTTTTCCTAGATTATAGGATCTAAAAGAGAAACAAGCTTGGAAGGGAAGGTTGGAGCCAGGTTGTTAAATGCCAGGCAGAGGGAGTTTTTATTCATATTGTATTATACTTAGAGGTAATAGGAAGGCACTGGAGTTTTTGTGAGCAAGGTAATGACATGGTCAGACCTTTGTTTTAGAAAAATCCCTTTTGGCAGCTGTGTGGAAGAGAAATTGGAAAGGGGGAAATTTGAGTTCTTATTCCGGAGACCAATTAAGGAGAAACTGTAATAGTCCAAGAGGGAACTGATTAAGGCCTAAACAAGCATGGTGGCTGTGTGAGTAGAGAGAAGGGCATGGATGCAAGAGACATCCTGAAAGTAAAACTGACATGGCACAGTCACTGATTGGATGTACAGGATGAGGAAGAGGAAGGAGTCAGGGATGACCAAGATTCATTACTCCCTTCACAGATAGGATAATGGCACTCTAAACAAATAGGGAAATTCAAAAGATGAGTGAGTTTTGGTGATGGTGGTAGATAAGTTCAATTTTGGACAAGCTGAATTTGAGATTCCAGTAAGGCCTCCCAGTTTGAAATGTCCAGTAGGCAGTGGGTGATGAGAGATAGGAACCAGAAGAAAATAGAGATGAAAATTAAATTCCTAGGAGATGGAGGGGAGAAGGAAGAAGAAATGGGGATAGAAAAGGAAGGATGGAGAAGGTAGGGAGGAAAAAAGACAGAGAGAAAGAGAGACAGACAGAGAGAGAAAAAAAGAGAAAAAGAGAGAGAGATAGAGAGAAGAAAAGAGAGAAAGGGATGGGAAGGAAGAGAGAGACAGGAAGAAGTAAGGATCCTTTTTTAGCTTTCTCCTTTTTGTTTATTAATTTTTATTTATACACTCTCTGATCCAGATATCTTGGATTTTCACACACACACATACACACTCACACCTCTGTGCTTTTCTGAATTGAACTCTTGAGGAAATGAGAAATTCTGAGAAGCAGAGATGAGAAAGGAGTACAACCTAGACATGTGGTTGGGGTGGTCTATGTAAAAAGGAGAGACAGACAGAGAGAAAGAGACAGAGATACAGTAAGAGACAGAGAGACAGAGACAGAAAGAGAGAGACTCAGAGAGAGAAGAAAAGAGAGAGATGGGGAGAAAGAGAGAGACAGAGAGAAACATAGAGACAAAGAGACCACAGAGACAGAGACAAGGAGAGAGGAGATGGATAGACAGAGGTGAGAGACAGGCAGAGGCAGACACAGATGCAGCTCAGGACAAAAGCCTCGGTTAGCTGCCCCCACAGTTAAGGGCCCGGACTTAGATAATGATCTAGCAAAGGAAATGGAAAAGGAGCGGTCAGGCTGGAGGAGAGCCAAAAGAGTGCAGTGCCGTGAGAGCCCAACAGAAGAGAATGGAGGGGCAAGGAGAGCTCGGGCTACAACCTCCTATTCAGCAGAGGGGCCAAGAAGGAGAAATGTGAGAATATGGGCAAATCACTTATTTTGTCTGGGCTCCCATTTCCTCATCTGTGAAAAGAGGGGCTTGATGTAGATGACGTCAGGAACAACAGCAAAAGTGACTCTGGAGAGCAGGCAGGTGGGGAAGTGGATAGAGCACCAGCCCGGAAGTCAGGAGGACCTGAGTTCAAATTTGACCTCAGACACTTAACACTTCCTAGCTGTGTGACCCTAAGCAAGTCACTTAATCCCAATTGCCTCAGGGAAAAAACAAACAAAAAGTGACTCTGGGACTGTCATCATGGGCACAAGCTAATCCACAAGCTAGAGAGAAAGGTTTTTGCTCAGGGAGATCCCGGCCTCCTCCTACCCTGCTGTACCTAAGAGCTGCCTTGGATTCCAGTGCCCATTGTTGTATGGGACTTGGAGGCTGACAGAGAAAGCAGTTTTCAGATTATGCCGGGGAAATGGCTCTTCAAGCAAAGGGAAATGGGGGGGGGGGCGACCAACAAGGCTGATGTGTTTAAGTCAGGTACTGTTTTTGGCTATGTCACCAGCTTATGAATGAATGAAGAGACTCCAAAGAACTGTGCGATTTTAGTGCTGGAAAGGATGCTGGTGTCCAAGTCTAATGGCTAAACAGCAAAGGCTGTAAGGGAAGGTATCCGAGATTTGGAATGGGGATGGCTAACAACAAGCTGGAGGTGGAAAGGGGCAGGAATGTCTTCAATACACTTAAGTTTAAGCTGTATTATTAACATTTTCTATATCACTTTCTTTATCCATTAAAAGTAAATTTAAAAAAATTTTAATTAAAATTTAAAAAAATTTTTTAAATTTTTTCCAATTGAAAAACAAATTAAGCCCTGATTTGCTGTGCTTGCTAGTTTCTGAGGTGCAAATGCTTTCACTGGAACTTTAAAGTCCTGCTTATAAGAACATGAGCCGACTCCAGCACACCCTCAGCTGGGAGTCAAGAGAACTGGGTTTGAAGTTCTCTAGGTTTGCTAACAAGTCACTGTGTGGCTATGGGCTGCTCCCTTTCTTTTTCCCAGGTATAAAATAAGGGTAATGGTTGTGGGTAGACTAGAAAATGTATAAGGTTCTTTCTAGATGAGATTCTTTTAAGACAACTCTGCTTGCAGCCATGCTGGACCTCAGAAGGGAGCAGCTGTGTCACATCTGAATGGGAGTTACTGTTCCTCCAAACACAGAAGGCTGGGGAAATATGTCCAGCTGTGGAAGATGAGTTCGCTTACTCCAGTGCATTGTGGGGTGGGGGCAAAGGGACAGATGGAGAGAGGAAACCAAGCAAGTGTAAAAGAGGGAAGCAATATGGCGGAATGGGAAGGGCACTGGATTTGGAAACAGGACCTGGGTGCTAGCCTGCTTATTATCTGTGTGACTTTAAGCAAATAGCTTAACTTCTCTGGGTCTCGGCTTCCCTAGCTATAAAATGAATGATAGGTTTGCACTAAATGGCCTTTCCGGCTTGAAATCTATGATGATCATGACTCAGCTGTGTGTTTGGGAATGAAGGGTTTCTGAGGTTCTGGACCCTGAGAACTTATTTGATAGTATCTACATCCCTTTTCCTTCCCTGAGGATTTCCAGAGACCCCCTAAAGAAGTCATCACAGCCTTCCCTGGCGGGCGGGAAGGAAGGTTTATTTTCTCAGTATAATGTAAGATCTTTGAAGAAAGAGGCTGTTTTCACTTTTTTATCTTTGTATTTCTAGCAACAGAGTGACAGAAGGCTGAAGCAGGTCTGAGGGCAGCTCTCCAAACCAGGGTTCAAGTCTATGTGACCCCAGAAAAATCACATAATTACAGAGTATAAATTTTGAAGATTTTGTGTTTCAGGAAAGGTGCCAGTCTTTCTTAGTAGAGAAAGATCCTCACGGGGAGTTCCCTAAACCAATGAAATCATAAGTCTGATTTTTAAAAAATCTCTGGCACCTAGCACAGGACCTGGCACACAGTGGGCACTTTGTAAATCTTGGGGAATTGGATCGAAATATCTAGATTATTTCACTTTGCAGGAGAGCAAATTTCCTTCCCTAAATCACGAAGCAGTCAGAATAGAACTATATATATAATATATAAACTATATTGCTAAGTATGCTAATGTTTGTCCAAAAGAGACCTGAAATCTGGGAATTTCGATATGAGCTCTGCATCCTACGTGGAGCAGCTGCTGCTGCTGCCAGGAAACAGGGATGGGGGAGATGATAGAAGCTTCTGCTTGGGACAACCGAGGAACAGAGAAGAAGTGAGGAGGCCACAGAGAAGGTGCTGTTTCCTCCTTCCCCCCCTTCTAAGGCCTCTCTCTGCGCTTGGTTGGTTATTGGAAAAAGGAAAGGGGAGTGTAGGGAAATTCTATAATCAGAATCCTTGAAAGTCACCGAGTCAGGAGTCAGGTGCAATATCAATCTGGAGTTAGAACCTGGAAGGAAGTGTCAGAAGAGGAGAGACGAGAGAGACAGAGACAAAGACAGAGAGGGAGAGCTAGTGCGAGAGAGAGAGACAGACAGAGAAAAGGGGAAACAGAGAGAGAGATTGATAGAGACAGAAAGGGGAAGTAGACAGGAAGACAGAGGCAAAGAGAAATAGCAATAGGAAGAGAAAGAGACAGAGAGATAGGCAGAGAAAGGGAGAGACAGAGAGGGAGAGAGAAAGAGACAGAAACAAAGAGAGACAGACCAAAGTGAGATAGAGACAAAGACACAAAAAGATAATGAGAAACAGAGAAAAGGGGAGGCAGAGAAAAAAAGAGAAGGGGAGACAGGAGAAGATAAACAAAGGCAGAAAGAGAGAGAGACAGAGAAAGAAAAAGAGACAGAGACAGAAGGAGAGAGAAAGAGGGAGGGAGGAAGGAAGGGAAGGAACGAGAGACAGAGAATGTGAGAGAGGGAGGAAGGAAGGGAGAGAAAGGAAGGGATAGGAACAGGGAAAGAGAGAGGGAGGAAGGGAGAGAGACAGAGAGAAAGAGAGAGAGAGAGAGAGAGAGAGAGAGAGAGAGAGAGAAACAGAGAGACAGAGAGACAGACAGAGACAGAGACAGAGAAGGGGAAGATGAGATGGTTCCTTCAAGTAATTTCTATAAATAAGCACTTACTATAAGTAAGCACATGTGGAGTTAGAGAATTCAATGAGCCCATTCCTGTGTATGATGACTTTGCTATGGAGTTCATACACGAGGCAGTGTAGAACCAGAGAAAGAACCCTGGATCTGGAGCTAGGAGACTGAAGTTCTGTTTCTAACTGTGCTGTCTACTAGCTGTGGGCACACTGCTTTGGGACTCAGTTTCTTCATCTGTAAAATGGGAGTGATACCTTAAATACCTAACTCAAAAAGTTGTTGTGAGGCTCAAATTAGAAAACATATAAATTGCTTTACAAACTTTAAAGACTTATAGGAATGTCAGTTATTAATAATAATGATGTATTGTGATAATTATTAATATCTCTACAATCGGGGTGCCAATTGTTTTATAAACTGTAGAGGGCCAAGAAAATAGGGATGTTATTGTTATTATCCTTGATAATACTAGAAGAACTTCACACAGCCTAACAGAGAAGCTTTGGTGTTAAGGATGACAGCCAATAACCAGGCCCTTTCCAAGTTTTTGTTTAAATATTGACGCAACAGTTTTCTTTCCAAATAAATCACATTTTCTCTTAGAGATTCCAATTTCCAAAGTATTGAAAGGACTTAAGGAAAAAAAAAACATTTTCTACTTAGTCTGCTCAGGTACATGTGAGATGTACACATACGTATCCACCACAGGAAAATATTATCATGGATTTACAGTCAGAAGAGCTCTTCGAGGCTATCTTGTACAACTCCATTTTACAGACGAGGAAACTGAGGTCCCAGAAAGGTCAAGATTTGCCCATGGTTAGGAAGTAAATGGAAGAGTCAAGGTTTGAATTCAGGTCCCATGACCTTAAATTCAATCCTCCTTCTATTGCATTAGTGAGGTAAGTGTATGCCTCTGTCTGTTAACCTCCTCCCCCCCACACACACACACGGTGGGGAGTCTGAATCAGAGACTTTATTAGTGTGAGGGAACTCCCAATACGGAAACTCCCTCCACCCTGGGAATCAGCAGTTCCTCTGTAACTCACAGTCTGAGAGACTGTTAGTGATTTCATGGTCTCCAAGGTCTGCTCCAGCCCTAACTCCACAGCTTGTGGGTTTACACGAGTGTGTTTATTTGTGTACATTTGTGTATTCATGTGTGCACATCTATCTCTGAGCGTACGAATGTACACTTCCATAAAAAGGAGTCTGCCAGGCGTGACTGCCGGTTTCCTTTCCTTATTTGTAAGCAGTTGGAGTCATTAACTATAATGTGGGGTGGGGGAGCTGCTAACATGGTGAGTGATTGTGAATAAAGATAGATATCTGAGCTCCAAGAAGCATGTGTTGGAGTCATAATCTTAACACCCCCTGTCTTAGCAAAACAGCAGAGACATTACACCGTAATGAAACATTCGTGTTTGATAACCAGCTAATTAGAGGAGACAATTACCCTAAACCTCGCTGACAGAACCTAGAGAACATGCCCCCCACAGCCGGCTCTCTTTCCCCTCCGTCTCCCGGGGTTGCTCTTTTTCCTGACTCGAACAATCTGCCTTAATTTCTTCTTCAAAGCTTCCCGGTCAGCGAGGAGGTAGAAGGGGGCCACCCGAAGAGCTGTTCTCCTCCAGTGGGCTGTGAGTGCTGGGGAAGCCCTTGGAGATCTCTTCCCTGGCTTCCTACCCCAGGCAAACTCTTCCCTCTGGCTTCCCTGACAGGGGATCATTCGGCTCTTGCTTTGACACTTCCAGTGCGGGGAAGTCACTGCCCCACAAGGCAGTCCATGCTCCCCACCACTGGGTACAGCTGGTTTTGAAAGAGCTATTTGTTACTGTAAGCCTCCATCTGCTCTCTGGAGTCCCACAGAATGTCTTAATGTCCTTTTGCTATTATAGGAGAGCTACTTCCTTTAGCTAGGTAGTTCCTAGCCAACCTACCGGTTGATTTCTAGGGCAAGTCCCTCTTCTGTCTCCTTAGGGTAGGTCCTAGCTGAAGAAGCGGGGGTAGGGGCTATGTGGGGCCTCAGCCTTATAATCAGAGGGCCTTGTGAGCCTGGCTGAGCCACTTCCTTTCCCTCCCACCATTGTGGCCCTTTCCTTTCAATTTGCCATCAATTTGTAAATTGATTTTTCCAATCCCCCTCAGTACTAATACTTTTCCTCTGCTGCTCATATTCACTTTTGTATATAGCTCATTTATACATAGTTGTTTACACACTGTTTCTCTCATTAGACTGTGAGCTTCTTGAGGAGAGGGATTCTTTTCCCCTTTCTTTACATACCCAGGATTTAACATAATTCGTGGCACATACTACATAGGTGCTACATAAATTTGTGTGGACTTCCTGTCTAGCATACAACAAGTGTTTAATAAATGTGTGGTATCTGGATCATAGGAAGTGTTTAATAAATGCATAGTAACTGTTGTGTAATCACAAGGTAGAACTACTGAGCATTGTATCTGTGACTTCAAAGCACAGTGTCTTTTTTAGGATAGCTACTCTTGCCCATTCACCTATTCATGAGATAGGAAAGATTCATCTGTGGGATATCAGAGGTGCGAAATTTATTTGGTATTTGAGCTTATTTACTAGTTTTATTCTACACAAAGCCTGAATTCAGATGGGAGCTTTTGACACTAGCTATGTGCTTTGGGACAAGTAATTTCTTTCTAAGCCTCAGATTTCTCATCAGTAAAATATTGCTTTTACTACTTAAAGTCAGGAATCTTATGAGATTTTAATGATAATAATGAAAGCTATATTAAATAGTGCTTGAAGTATATAAACACTTTAATATATGTTATCTTTATTTTTTGGATTGTCTAGGAAGGCTTTATCAAATTCTTTAAAATATTTACATTGGAAGTCTTTATACATGTACTACTGTAATGGACTGGGGGAAGAAGAGGAAGAATTAACAAGCAAATGAGACAAGACACATAGCCCTGGTCTGCTGGGGAAAACTGGGGGCCTTTCTCAAGGCTTGGGAGGAATGGGGCAGGGAGACCACTGAAGTCAAGGGTTAAATGGCACTCTCCTTTTGTAGACAACTGAGGTCAGATTTGCTCCTATTGATTGGGATCTTTCAGCAAATACTTTGTATATATTTTATCTTATTTGGTTCTCACAACAACTCTATAAGGCAGGTGCTAATTATTCCTACTTTTCAGATGGGAATACTGAGGCTCAGACAGGTTATTGCTAAGAAAGCCCCTCATAAACCTTAAAATACTACAGAAATACAAGTGTTTTTTGATTACTGAATAATCCAATGGTTTCTAAAATACACTCTGCTGTTACTACAAAAGGGAGAGGACAGAATGATAAGATGGGGAGTGGATGTGACCCAAGGATGTGATCCTTGCCCATGAGTGAGGGGCAGGCAAAAAGAGGGGGGTCTTAGAACAGGTGCCCTTGAGCAGCATCCAAGGACAGGGAGCTCTTTAATCCAGTATCCACAGCACGAGCAAATCACCAGGCAACCGAGAGAAATACAAACAGGCAGGAAATGAGGAATTCAGATACAAGTGTGTCAGAGAGAGAATGAGGTTTCACTGTATAGGAGCTGGGGAGGAAAAGGTGAAAAACATGGAAAGGTCCCACTGAGAAAGATGGGGATCCTTTCCCTGGTCCCCTCTGGCCAAGGCTAAGTGACCGTGCCCCTCAGGTTAGTGGGGGAAGGCTCCTCCCAAGTCCTGCACCTAACAGGTCTGCTCCCTGGGACGATGACTCCTCAGCCAAAAGTCTGTGGGGAAAAAAGATGGGAATTCCTTTCCCATGTTCCCACATGTTCCAGGTGAAAAGCAGAGAAGGCTCTGGGAGGGGAGGAAGCAAGCTTTGTTTTCTTTCTTTTATTGCCAGTAAAAAAGAGGCAAACACGCTTTAGGTGCACCTGTCACCCAACCTGGGACAGCCCATTTCGGGGCTGCAGAGGCAGGTTTGTGTCTGGAGGTAAAGGGGGCAGGGCAGAGGAAACGGAGGAGATTAACCATTTGCAGGCAGTACCAGCACCTGCAGATTGTATTCAGCTCTTCTTGGGGCCTCTGGAGGTGCTATGTTCTGCCTAAAATGGCACTCTCAGTTCTGCCAGCTCGCTGGCTGCGGGATGGCATTAGTTCTTGCTGCCTCCGGGGATGGCAGCCGGCCACCCCCTGGAACAGGAGGCAGAGAGATGATTTGAAATAAAACAAAACAAAACTGTCAAGCATTTTAAATGTATGGGGGCTTAATAGTTTTCTTCTCATTCAAAAAAAAATTTTAAGTGGGAAATACAAGAAGAAAATATTAAGCTCTTAATTGCTTGTCATCTCACTTCAGTCTCATAACCAAGAAAGGCAGTGTGGCCCAGTGGATAGAGCCCGAGCTTAGGGACCAGCCCTTCCTTTGACATACACTGGCTTCATGACCTTGGGCAGGACACTGAGCTCCTCAGGGTCTCAGGCAACATTCCAAGACTACAGATTGCAGGGAAGATGCCAGACTTCTTTGTTTGAGGGAGTCCCCTACCTAGGGTTTCTTAAACATTTTTTACTCATGACTCCTTTTTGCCTGAGAGATTTTTATGCAACTCTGGATACACAAGTATATAAAATAGGCACACAAAGCAAATATTTACTGATAATAAACCATAACTTCACAAAGCCCCTTGTTGAGCTTATTTAGTAGTTTTACTCTTCTATATACAAAACCTGAATTCAGATGGGAGCTTCTGACATTAGCTATGTGTCCTGGGACAAATAATTTCTTTTTTTAAATAAAATACAGTTATAAGATCCTATATGGATCATGAACCACAATTTAAGAAGCTTTACCCTATACCAATGAAATCACAGGTCTACTCTCTTAACACTATCCTTCAGCTTCATAACAGAGAAGAAAGGATGGGGCTTTTTATTTATACTCTACAGACGAGTAAACTGAGACTGAGAAAGATAAAGTGATCTGCTTAATGTTACACAGTGAATCTGTGGCAGAAACTGACTAGAACTTAGATCTCCTATCTTCCAATGTTCTTTTACTACTAATCTAAGTATTTGGTGGGTATCAAGGGAGAGGATTTAATCTTGTATGGTAGGGCCCCAAAATCTTGAGCTGAAGATATCCCATGTTACATCTAAACATGCTCACATGCTTCAGTCCCTTAGATGAAAACTCCTGGAGAATCTGGCTCCCAAATGCCTTCATAAGGCTGTACTGTGGATATGAAGGTGGAAAACCCTTTGGGAGTTCAATCAGTCAGTCAGCAAGCATTTACTCACTACAAGTGTGGGGCACCTGCTCAGTGCTGGGGCTAAAAGGAAAGGCAAAAACAGCCCTTACTCTCCTCAAGCTTACATCCCAATGGGTTAGACAAGTAAATAAGTACAGAAAAGATCTGTCCAAGTCAGAATTGTTTAAAAAACAAACTGATATTATAGTTGCACTCTTTGGACAGAAACAAAACATCCTCTAGAGAATCAAAGCCAAACCTCTAAGGCCATTTTGTCCAACCTTCTTAAATTTTGATTATGTATGAAGCCCTATGTTACTTAAAAATGAGGAAATGGGGTTTAGAGAGGTAATATAATCTGTCCAAAGTCACACAAATAGTTAAGTGTCTGGAGTAGAATCTGAACTCAGGTCTTCCTAATTCTAGAACCAGTATTCTTTCCAGCATACCATGCTGTCACCTTAATTTTAGTCAGATATCTCTCTTTAGTTGTCAGGACAGATTGAGGGCCTCCCAGAGCTGGTTAGCAGGAGTTGGGATTGTGTGGAGTGTATGTGTGTCTGGACTGGTTTTTTCCCTAAAAGGAATGGGACCCAGAGATCTCATGTGGCCATACCTTTCTTCAGAAGGCTGAGTCCTCCTAAAATAGAACCACACACATCGCATCCAGATGCAGCTGAGCATCTGAGAATGTGCACACATACACAAAGTGAGCATTTACTTAGCTGGAGCAATTTTTGGTGTCTAAGTTAAAGAGAAACGGAGCTAGAAGTCCATGAAAGGTACTTTACTCTGCATGCTACAAAAGGGACTTCCTGGTGACAAACATAGCAACTTCATGTATTCAGATGATTGAAGCAATTTCCTACCTTTGGAAAGTAAGCTTCTTGAGGGCAGGGATTATTTTTGTTTTGTCACAGTTGCCTAAATGTCCAATTTAACACCTGTCTCTTAATACATGCATAATGATTTGAATCGGCTTTTTTTCATGGTGCATTTCAGAATGCAAGATGAAAATTGCTCCCTTTTCCTCCCTTTTCATTTGGATCGTGAGAGCAATGACTTGCAATAGAAAGTGGTCCTGGATTAGAAGCTGGACAAACCAGGGGTCTAATTCTGACAGCTATTGACTGACTACATGACTCTAAGCAAATCCTTTCCTCTCTGAGCCCCACATTTTCCTGGGGCCATAAACAAATTTTTAAAAATTTTTTGTCAATATAACAAATTTTCTCTGTAATAAAAATATATGAAATGAATATTTAAGTATATGATGAAAATAATACTTTATCTTATTCATTTAAGAATATTATTTTGAGAAGAGGTTTGGAGGTTTCACCAGATTATCTAAAGTGGTCCAGGACACAAAAAGATTAAGAGCTCTTGATCTAAGGGATTTGTGAAGTGCCTTTTACTTCCAAAGTGACCTGAATAATAAATGGTAGAATCTCATGGATGGAGCCTTACACTGGTCCAGGTCTGCTGCACAAGGCTGATGGTTTCACTGTGTGTGTGTGTGGCCAACAGGAGAAATGTGGAGATGGGGACCAGGTCAGGACACAGGTAGAGAAGCCTCTTAATTCTGAGGTACTGAGTCAATTAGAAACAGAGAAATAGAGCTATTTAAAGATTAAACAAAAAAAGTCAGAGTTAGCAAAGGTGATAAGCAGGATGTTTAAGTGATCTTAAATGTGCAGATGGGGACTGGGTCAGGACACAGGTAGAGAAGCCTCCTAACTGTGATGTGCTAACTGAGTCAATTAGAAACAGAGAAATAGGACTATTTAAAGGTTAAGCAAAAAAGTCAGAGTTAGCAAAGGTGATAAGCAGGATGTTTAAGTGATCTGGGTTAATTACAACACCCTTTACAGGGGTCAGGCAGCCTCCAGAATTACACCGAGCCAACACTGGCGCAAGCGAGAAAATGGGACTTCTCTGGGACTAGTATACAGTCCATGCTTGTCTGGCTCATGACTGACCATCCCTGGAGAAATCCCACTGTGACACTGTTGCAGGACAATACTAAGTACCCTCATGTTTTAGCGTTCATCTCTTTATGACTGGAAACAGTCACTAGTGTGGTTATCATAATCCAATGGTATTACAAGTACGAAGGTGTTATAACATTTTGGCTTGCCAATATAACCTCATTAAATATTCACTTCTACCTTCAAACTTTTTTGGAGAAACTTGCATGTGTTGTGTGGTTATGTTGCACGTATATATATATATATATATATATATATATATATATATACACTTGTATGTGTGTATGTAGAGGTATTTTTTACAGAGATAAGTTTTTATGAAAATAGGATTCAGTTAAATCTTAAAATTACTTATTAGTTTCAGATATTTCATTTTAACTTGTTTTTTATTTAGGAGGCAATTCAGGAACTGAGGAAGCTATAAAATACTTTTTTTAAAAAAATGGTCAATTTGTCACATACTGAACTAAAAAATGCAGAGCTTTTTTAGGACTTCTATTATAAAATTAAGTTATAAAACATTAAAATATCTTAAGTTTTTGCAAGTATTACTGATGTATATGTAAACTTGATTGAAGGTAAATTAAGAGAAGATTGAAAAAAATAATTCAGTGGCATTCAGGGCCTCTCAAGAGGAGATGAACAGACAGGAAATTCAAGAGAAATAAATTCTTCCTGGCTGGTCTCAGCAAATGTCAGTGGTGGGGCAGTGGCAAGGACCCAGCTTGTTGGACTCCAGGCTCAATGCTCTTCTCATTCAAGTACACACTTTTTGTTTTCAAAAGTTTCTTGGAGACATAACTTGCTATAAGGGCAGCTAGGTGATGCAGTGGGAAGAGTGCTGGGCCTGGAGTCAGGAGGATATGAGTTCAAATCCAAACTCAGACACTTACTAGCTGTGTGACCGTAGGCAAGATATTTCACTCTATTTTCCTCAGTTTTCTCATCTGTAAAATGAGCTGTAGAAGGAAATGGCAAACCATTCCAGCATCTTTGCCAAGAAAACCTCAAAAGTATCACAGAGTTGAACATTTATTATTTTGCATATAACTATCTGTGTACATATTGTTTTTTTCCAATAGAATGTAAGCTCCTTGAGGGTAAGAATTGTTTCACTATTATCTTTGTCTCTCCAATGTCTAGCACAATACCTGGCACCCAGTAAATATTTAATAAACACTTTTTAATTGATTGATGGATTGTAGCTACCCCTATAAAATTTCTAGTGTCACACCAAGCATACTTGTAGCATGGATGGATTGAAGAGTATTATTAAACCTCAATAGGGTTTGCCTCTGAGTTCTGCATCTTGGTAGATGCAGATAATGTGCCAAGGGTAGGGCACATTATCACTGAGGATGGTAAAGGCCCCCAGAGGCAAGGAAGCATGGAACATAATAGCATTTTGCTGGCTTAAGCCTCTACCTTGATTACTGACTCATTGACGATTAGCATTTTAGGTTTATTAGATCTCATAGTCAAGCTAGGCTGCTTTGGACAAGGCTTACAGAAGGCAGAGAAATTGCCCTCAAAAGTCCAAGCTGAAGGCTGCAGAATAGACCATTATAGCTTATCAAAAAGAGGAAAAGACACTTGGAAAAGTTGTTATCTTACATGATTTTGTAGCCATATAAATACACATTTATCAGGGCACAGTGGAGAGAGCACCAGCCCTGAAGTCAGGAGGAGCTGAGTTCAAATGTGATCTTAACACTTAACACTTCCTATCTGTGTGACCCTAGGCAAGTCACTTAACCCAATTGACACACACACAAATACATATTTATCCTTCTGTATTTTTTAGCACAACTTGCACTCTCTTATGCTAACAGTATGTCTATTATTTCTTATACTTATTCTTCCCTTTTATGCTGTACATTTGACAGATTCATTCAGATCAAGAGAAAATAAAGCATGATCAAGGTGGGATCATGTTTTCACCTGGAAGAGACAGAGAGTCCAACCCTTTTATTTCTACTGATGAGGAAACTGAGGCTTGGAGAGACTGATTGGCTTGTTCAGGGTCTCACAGCTTATAAATGTCAGAAGCAGGATTTGAATCAGAGGCAGAATCTGTGTCTCCAAGATGAGGACTCTATCCATAGGACTTCCAAGGGTTGGATTACAACCACCAACTATCTTTTTGCAGTGCACTATGATGATAACAAGAGCCTTACAATCAAAGGGACACGGAACACAATGGTACTTCCTGGTTTATTTTGTTCTTGGCGATTCTCACTTGCATGGGGTCCCATGGCTGCTGGGACCTTCTTAGGCCCTGGATGCCTTCTAGGAAGTTGCCTACACAAGCCTGGCCAGCCTAGCTTTGTCCCACTGTTTTGTCTTTGAGCCAGTGGTAATAGAGACTTAGGAATCTTTCAGAAATCTGGGAAACGTTCCTTCTTTGAAGCTTCTGCCTTCCTCTATCTCTGATCATTTAACCCTTAGATGAAAAAAAAAAAAACCTTTTTCTCAAAGATGCTCCATGGCCCTGGGAGGTCCCTTAGGTCTCTATTTTGGCTTCTATTGGGGAATTAGGATATTGGCTGAAAACCTGATGCTGTGTATTGTCTCATTGATACAGCATCTTTCACCCCACCTCTGGAGAAGGGAAGGGAGAAGCTCCAGGAGGGTAGGGAAGCTGGGGGAAGATGGTTGGCACGGGGGGAGGGAGGCTGGACACTTTTCCCCCAGGCCTGGTGCCCTAACACTGTTTTTTTGGAGAAGGTAAGTCTGGCTGCCCTGGCACCCTGCCATCTCTCAGGGCTGCATTTCTGAGGGAGGCCCACCTCTGCCAGCTTTCTTTCTACCCATGCTAATGGGTGTTTCCTTGAACCAATGACTTACCTGCTTCTGCTCCTCTCCCAGGCTGTCCCACATGGATGCCACAATCTTGGACACATCCCCAAAGGTGGCGTTAGGGTTCTGCCCCTTGATCGCTGCTTGTGTGTCCCTGAAAAACAGGGCATAGGCTGACACAGGCTTCTGAGGCTCGTTGGGGTCCTTCTTTTTCTTCTTTTTTTGGCTTTTGGGCTTCTTCCCCAGGTCAGCAGAGGGCCTCTTCTCTCCAGTGACCTGTTTGGGGAACAAGAAGACACGGGCAGTGAGAGCTTGGCTGGGGCCAGCATGGCTCAGGGCTCTGGACAACCTGGAAGCTGGCTCTGGTTCTGCTACATCAACAGGGAAGCCTGCAAAGCCTTCAAAGCCCCACCAAATCCCCAGTGTCCAGCAACACAAAATAAAGCCACCCACTGCCCATGGGAGCCTGCTAAGCAAAATCTTCAGGTTCTATGATACAGTGGAAAGAATACCGGTTCTGAGGTCAGTGGATGTGGGTTCAAATCCTACCTCTGATATGTACTACCTGTGTGACCCTGGGTAAGAAATGTAATTTACCTGGGCCTGGTTTCCTCCATTGTAAAATGAAACTGGACTAGACAGAATCTGAAATCTCTTCCATTTCTAGATACACAGTCTTATGGTACAGATATCTTCATGGACTCCTCGGAGAGTTGGCCAGTTTCTCTATGTCAATTAATCAATATCTAATATATGTAGTCAAGTGGTATAGAGATAGAGAGTTGGGTCTATGGTCAGGGAAATCTCTGTTCAAATCTGGTTTCAGACACATATATCAGCTGTGAGACCCTGGGGAAGTCACTTAACCCTGTCTGCCTCATTTTTTCACCTGTGAAAAGGATTGGAGAAGAAAATGGCAAACCATTCCAATATCTCTGCCAAGAAAACCCAAAACAGGGTCAAGAAGAGTCACACACAATTAAAAAAGGACTGAACAACAAACTTGAACAAACAAGGAATTTGAACAATAAAAACATATGCTAGGTACTACAGATAGACAAAAATGAACCAGTTCTTGACTTCTAGGTTGACTTCCATATATATGTATGTGTACACACACACACACACACACACACACACACACAATACATAATAGATATGAAGTAATTTGGGGAAAACACGAGCAACTGGAGCATAATGAAAGGTATCATGTAGAAGGTGGTACTTAAGATGGAAGGAAGCAAAGAAAGGACTCTAAAAAGCAGAGATAAAAGGAGAGATAAAAAACGGGCATGAGGGATGGCTAAGGCAAAGATGAAAATGGGAAATAGTTGAGGAATGTGTATGTGGAATGATAAGAATGATTTGACTAGATTCTAGAGTATGTGAAGAGTAGGACTGGAAAAGTAACCAGTCTGTCAATAAATATTAATTAAACTCCTACTACATGTCAGACTGTGCTGAATAAAAGAATGGAAAATTCAGTCCTGCCCTCAAGGAGTTTACCATCAAATGGATGAGACAGCAAGAAAAAATGATATAAACAGGATAAATTGGAAATAATCATCAAAATGGAGTTTTCTGGATTTTGTTCTTCAGTCATTTTAGTTGTGGTGGCCTCTTCATGGCCCTATTTGGGGTTTTCTTGGCAAAAATAGTGGAGTGGTTTGCCATTTTCTTCTCCAGTTCAATTTATAAATGAAGACAGTTCATTTATAAATTTATACAATTTAGACAGTTATATAATATAGACAGATCATTTATAAATTATATAAATTTAACAGTTACTTGCTCAAGGTCACAGAGTTAGTAAATGTCTGAGGCCAGAATTGAATTCAGCACTTCCTGACGCCAGGCTTGGAGCTCTATCCACTGCCTTACCTAGCTGCCCCTATCTTTGTTGGTTGTAAAATCATTTCTCAATTCTGTCCAACTCTCCATGACCCCATTTGGGACATTCTTGGCAGAGATACTGCAATGAGTTGCCATTTTGGGGAGTGACGTATATGTTCAAACCTGAGCTTTAATGAGGGGGGAATTAATTTGCCAACTGAGGATAAATTAGAGAGGGGAGAAAGCTTGGCAGGAAGACCAATTAAAAGACTGTTGCAATAGTCCAGGTGAGAGATGACGACGGGTCTTCCCCTCCTGGATTGAATTTCTTTTTTTCTAGGTAAAAGAAGTCATTCTCTGCTTCATGTCTTACCTAGCCTTAATCACTGATTGGGCAGTTGGCTCAGTCAAAATGAGACATGTTAAAGATCCTAGCTCAAAAAGGACAAGGTCTCTTACTGCATCCAGGGGAAAAGCCTTCCAGTTTGAAATTATATATATACACATATTGGTCTGTCTCTTTCTCTGCCTCCCCTTCCCTCTGTATTCACATATAAAATAAGTATGTGTGTTGTGTATGTGCATATACACATACACATGTATACATACACACACATATGTACATTGCATCCAGAGCCGTCTCCAGTCGTCCTAATCTCTATCTGGCTACTGGACCCAAAGGCTCTGGGGGGAAACTGAGGCAGGTGACCTTGCACAACTCCCCCCTTAAATCAGGTTCATTTGCACATCAGGACATCATCTCCCTAAATGTCATGGTTGTCCACAAGAATTAAGGGCAAACAACAACAACAATGAAGTCTTATACCAGAGGGAGCTCTGTGTGAGTGGAGAGAAGGGGGTAGATGCAAATGATTCTGTGGAAAAGTAGAACAGACAAAATTTGGTAACTAATGTGTCTGGGAGAGGGCTTTAGGAGCATGAAGAGTCAGAGCTGACTCTGAAGTTGTTCACAAGTGATGGGGAGGGCCATGGTGCCCTCATCTGAAGGTATCTTAGCTGAGTGGTCCAAACCCTGTCTCCATCTTCCCATGGTACCCGATTCAACTCTTCCCCAGGCTGTTTTGTGGAAAAAGGTACACGAAGATCAGAGCCAATTCTGGATACACTGAGGGCCTTGGAGTAAAGAGAGGATCAATAACTTGCTCTTGCCCCACAGCCCAGGTCTCTATCCACTGCCTCTTCATTGACAAACAATCACTTAGCCAGCAAAGTGAAGGTAGAAAGAGAACAGAGGTTTTGTAGCCGGCTTCTTCAATGTATGGGCAGGGCTCCAAGGCTGCAGAGCGAAGGGCAGGGGCAGTGAACCTTGGGTTCTAGGCCTTGTTAACACGGTCCGGGCGACCTGGATAAAAACTACCTACAAGCTCTCGGAGCCTGTGAGCAAAACAGGGACGAGAGGATTGTACCTGCCAGCAAGCAGGGATGTGAATGCGTGAGTAAGTGTGTGAATGAGTGTGTGTGTGTGTGTGTAAGTGTGTGAGTGAGTGTGTGAATGTGAGTGTGTGTGAGTGAGTGTGAGTGAGTGTGTGTGAGTGTGTGTGTGAGTAAATGTGTGTGAATGTGAGTGAGTGTGTGTGAGAGTGAGTGTGCGTGAGTGTGTGTGTATGTGATCTTTTGAGTTTCCCTCCAATTCTCAGGGCTACAAGACTGTCTGGTACCAGAGGTGATATTTTAGCTGGCCAAATCAGGAGCTGGACAAATATTTTCTGTTCATCAGTCCTTGCCCGATCATTAAGCCCAGGATCAGGAGAGTAACATTTGTCAAATGGACAGCTGCCCATTAGTGAATGTGCAGGGAAGCCAGCCAATGTATTTAATTTAAGCCTGCCAGGCTGGAGCTTGGATTAAAGTCATTGGAGGTGAAAGGTACCTTATTAAGGGAAGCACTGCCTAACTCAGTCTTGCCTGGCCATTAGGGAACTGGGGGGGGGGGGATGTGAGGGAGGAGGAACTTCTATTTTCTATCTTAATCTTGTTTGATCCATTTTATACCAAAAAAAAAAAAGTTCCTCCAATGATCATCAGCCTTTGTCAGGGCCGTGCTTCAACACCAAGTCTTAGCCAACTTTCCGATTCTTTGTCCCTGGAGCTGCTGGCCCACCTCTCCGTGCATTATTTAATGAGACCTGCTCATACCTGCAGCGTATCAGTGAGGGTCCTCAGGTTTGGGGGTGAAGCTTGTGTAGGAAATGAGAGAAAAGTGTGAGCTGGTTCTGGGTAGTGCAGTAGCTGGTCTGAAGCCTGTTTCCATCCCTCCCCTTCCCCTAACAGCACAGAGAAGCCACACTTTCCTTGTGCTCTGGTTTGGGGATAACAAAAGCCAGGCTAGTGTGTGTTATATCTCACGGGGGTGCGATGGAAACTGGTTAAAGGCCAGGTTTTCAAAACCCATGTTTTTGTGTGTGCATGTATAGGATTATGTATCATTACGTATCATTGCATATATATGTACATTAATAGGTAATGATTATAATAACATACAATTAAGACATTATATAATAGATAACATATACATAAGATATGCATATATATAATAGATAATGTTAAAAATACACATATATTATATCATAGATAATGCATGCACTCATACACATATACCTCTGTGCACACAAGTGCCTAACTATGAACTTACACGTGTGTATGTAAGTGCACATATGTACATGCATACAGATAACCCACCTATATAATGTTACATCTGAAAAATGGCAAATTAGAATCTTTCTGTGGCTCATGTGGGTGTTTTAAAGAGGATTCACCTCAGGGTGCACTCAGCTCAGCCATTACTTATACAAATGGTGGGGGGAGGGGGGGGAGATGGGATATAGGAACAATTCCAAAACTGAGTCGTTGGGTATTACACCGATGTGTACCTCAACGCTGTTTGATTCAAACATAGGGGTTAGAAGATGTCTGTCAGTGCAGACATCCACAAATGAGGCACTAAATGCTCTCTGTTTGGGGGTTGATTGTCCTCTCAGTTCCTAAGGTGACCTTTGTGCCTCTGCTTAGCTTTCTTGTAATTTCAAGATAATCAGATCCTACTGCTATTATCTGATGAGTATCATCTGTTTCTCCTCCTCCCTTTTTCTTTTTTTCTTTTAAAAAATTCTTTTATTTTTAATTTACACAATAAAACAAGCATTTACATAATATAGTATAATAAAAAGATGACCACATGTGAAATGGCAAAGCTACTATGTACAGCTTGCTATTCCTTTTAAATATATGACAAAGTTATTATGTAAATTTATTTTTCCCTTTTTTTCTTCTCTCCCCCTATCCCTCCCTCATTCCTTCCTTCCTTCCATCTCTCTCCCCCACCCCTCTCTCTCTCTCTCTGTTTCTGTCTCTCTCTGTCTCTCTGTCTCTCTCTCTTTTTCTCTCTCTCTGTTTCTTTCTTTCTCTTTCTCTCTCTCTGTCTCTCTCTCTCTTTCTCTCTCTGTCTCTCTGTCTGTCTGTCTGTCTCTCTTTCTCTCTCTCTCTCTGTCTCTCCCTCTCTCTTTCTCTCTCTGTTTCTCCCTCTCTCTCTCTCTCTCTCTCTCTCTGTGTCTCTCTGTGTCTCTCTCTTTCTCTGTCTCTCAGTCTCTGTCTCTGTCTCTTTCTCTCTCTCTTTCTCGTGATATGTGTGTGTGTGTATATATATATATATATATATATATATATATATATATCTCAATATATATATCAATCTACTTCCTCCTTCCTCGTCCCAAACAGGAAAAGATCTTGGTTTTCTTTTTATTAATCAATCAATCAGATTAAAGGCTCATTGTGTACTGGGTTCTGGGAATACAAGCACAACTTCTATAAGGTGGGACAATATATGCTTATATAGGAATATAAATATAAGGAAATTTTAGGGAGGTGAAGGCACTAGCAGGTCGGGGGTTTGTAAAAAGGATTAATGTTTAATAAGCCTGGAAAAGATAAGCCCTGGTTTATCACTGTGACCCTCACCAAGAGTTTTCCAATAACGATACTACTCATACCTTGTAATGTGCTTCTGTCTCTTCTTCCTGCGTGGAGCTGGAGGGAGATGGTGTAGCTGATTTACTTCCTGGGGGTGATGGGGAGCCATGGCTCACCCCACTTCTGATTCCCATCTGTGAAATCAGCTGGGACTGGCTGAGGGCACTCATGTGACTGGCCAGCATCGTGGGGCGGTTGAGCAGGGACACCTGTCTGGTGGAGTCGTAGGACGATGCTTCTGCATGGACCATCTCCTGGATCTGAATTAGGAGAACAGTGTTTTAACATTTAAAATGTATTTTTCCCCTGGGATTGTAAAATAGTCATCATTAGGAAAAATTGGAGAATTGGCATTTAAAACTTCTAGCTGATGGTCAGAAATTAACCCTCCTTGTTCAGAGGGAGTCTTGTATTTCCTGAGAAGAGTCAAATGGGAAGCGACTCTTTTGGCCCCATTGTCCTTGGACCTTTGCCAGCCAACAGAACCCCAGAAGGATAGATTTTGAGCTGGAAAAGAACTCTGAGACCATCTAGTCCAATTCCCTCATTTTGCAGATGAGGAGACTTGGGCTCGGAGAGGTTGAGCAAAATTCATCCAAGGTTACCCAGCCAGTGCATGGCAGAGTGAGAATTGGAACACAGATCCTCTGACTCTGGATGTAGCATTCTTTCCCCATATCGAGCTGCTTTATTGATTGGGGTTTACATTGTGGCAGGTTTTAAATGAGAAGCTGAGGAGATTGTATATAATCCTAGATAAGCAGTAGAGTAGTGTTGCCTGAATTCAACAGATAGGACAAAAGGAAGATGCAGGGGACCTTCAGATCTGCCCTGGGGCCTCAGGGTCTGAGCTGGGGTCAGATTCCACTTTGATACCTATATCTCGGTGCAAGTTCCCTCTTCCCCAACAGGTTGCTGGTTGGAAGGTGGTCACCAGTAACTCTGACATAGTCATCTCTGAACCTCAGTAGGCTGGCTCTGGGTCAGCTCCAAGCCATTCTGAAAAGGTCATGTAGCCCTCCCAGGCTAACAATAAAGACTTACATGGTACTTCACAGTTTATAAAGTTCTTTCTTCAGGCCCTCCTAACCTCTCTCCTGATTACTCTCCTAATTAGTCTCTTTCTCAAGTCTTCCCTTCTTCAACCCTTCTTCTGCTCACATTTCCAACAGGCATAGATCTGAACAGTCCCTAATTCAATAAACTTCAGTGGATCCCTATTACTTCCAGGAACAAATAAAACTCACTCCTCTGTCTGGTTAAGCTCTTTATAACCTTTTCCCTTTCTATCTTTTTAGTTCTTTACAACATCCCTCATAAGCTCTATGGCCAAGTCAGGCTGGCTGACCAGCATTTCCTTGTGCATGGGCTCCATCTCCCAACTCCATGTCTTTCCCCTCACTGTCCTGCGCACCTTTCCCTTCTTTCCTTTGACTGAGTCAGAGTCAGCTAAGAGGCCAGCTCTGCAGAAGGCTCTTCCTAATCATCTCTGCTGGTCAGAAACAGAGGCACAGGTTTAGAGCTGAGAAAGAGCTCTGAGACCAGATAGTCCAATTCCCTTATTTTTTTTCCTGAGGAGGAAAACAAAGCTCTTCTAGGTTAAGTTACTAACAGTAATTAGGGAGGTGCCAGCTTCCTTGCCTCCTAGAGCACTTTGTCGACTCTGCATTATATGTACTTAGATTTGATGCTTTCTTTCCTACTAAAATGTGAGCTCCTGGAGAGCAAAAACTGCTTCCCTACCTTCTCTCCCTTTCCTCCTCCTCCTCCTCCTCCTCCTCCTCCTCCTCCTTCTCTCCCTCATCACTTAGCAGAGAGCCTGAAACAGAACAGATTCGAATAAATATCTTCTGGTGGATAGGAAGAGAATAAGCACTTATACAGTGTCTACTATTTGCCGGACACTGGGCTAAGCACTTTGCAATTATTTTGCTTGATCTTTGCAACAACTCTGGGAAGTAAGGGCTACTATCATTCCCATTTTACAGATGAACAAACTGAGAAAGATAAAGGTTAGATTTGCCCAGAGTCATACAGCTAATGTCTGAGGACAAATTTGAACTCAGGTCTAACGTTGTATCTACTGCACCATCACCTTCCTAACGGAAGTGATTAATAATTACTTGTTTATTGAACGAGATTATTGAACCTCGAGAAATATTTTTTTCTGGGCCGGTCCTGAAATGTCTGGCAGAGGGAACAAAGGATGTACAGGCCGGCTGGCCACGGATTTCCTTCCAGAAGTCTAGCCCCCAGGACACCCCCGAGCATCTGGAGCTCCCGTGATAACTTGGTTTGGAAACCATCATCCATCAGTTAGCCTCAAGAACCTACAATGATAGTGACGTTTGCAGCCAGAAGTGACGACTTCCTCAATCAAGGTCAAGCTTCTGGGGGTGGCTGTGTTGGGAGATGTCAGGATCTGTCCAGTTCACTCTATCTATCCTTCAGGGTTGATGGAAGCCTGAAATATGTTTCTTTTCTCAGGATAAAGAGACTTAATCCATCAACATGAGATATGTGTGAAGGATTGGGGGTGTCAGCTGCTACTGCGCCACTAATTAATCAACAAGAACTTTTATTATGTGCAAAGAGATGGGATTCAGCAGTGGTTATCCTTATCCCCTGGGGCAGGGGCGGCCAGGCTAAAATCTTGCCCCTGTTGCCTACTGGTGATGTGACCGCAACCTCTCAACACTCCGGTCAACTTTCTAAAACTAAGGAGTGCGGAGGAAGCTGCTCTGCAGCAGTGAAATCGGAGGCTGGATACAAAATGTGCTTGGTCGTGGGCATCTGAAGATGAAGAATCAGAGAATCCACGTCTGTAAGGAGAGGCAGGAGTGGTGACCCAGGGGAAAAGCTGTCTGGAGAGTGGGAAGACCTGCCCACACACATTGCTTCTGACACTTCTTTGTTGTGTGACCTTGTGGCAAATCATTTTAATCTCTTTGGGACTCAGTTTCCTCATTTGTAAAACTGGGGGACGTTGACCCAGCCGGACACTAAGGTCTCTTCGGAACCTGAACGTACAATCCTCGGACTTGTAGAGGAACTCCCTCCATCAATGTAGAGCTCGAACACAGAGTTTAAGGGACTTGTCCTGGTCCCACACGGCTAGCACACATTTCAGAGGGGATTCTAAGCCTGTCTTTGATAATGGATAATAACTGCTATTCTTATTCTCCCCCTGGACCCTTCAGTTTCTGATATTCACTGTTCCCTGGGAAGAGGAAGCAGTACTTTTGCAGCCTCCCTCAAGGTCCAGGAATGGCTTCCTCTGAGGAGGGCTCCTGGCTTGGATAAAATGAAGGTGCTCTGGAACGGGAGGCAGGAAGGTCTCACCCCAGGAGCCTGGATCCCATCCCCTGGCACCTTAAAAGGCCTAGTGGAAGGCCAGAATGAGCTGACCGATGTAATGGGTTTGGAAGGTTCACAGTTAATTCTCTTGGCTTGGCTTAGAGCCAAGTTGGCTGACCTCACAGACACTGGCCAGCTCCACCACAGGCTGGGGGGCAGGGGGCAAAACAGCTTTTGGACCCCCAAACACCAGGTGGCTGATGGTTTAGAGAAATGTGCGTGGGGGGGGGGGGCTGAGTAAAAACCAAAATATAGGTCAGCAGGCCACAGCCTAATTAGTCTAATTAGACTGAGCTCCCTGGGGGCGGCTGTCCTGTCTTATTCATCTCTGTTTTTCCACAAGCATACCTACCAGAATTATTTGTTTAAATGCACAGACAAATCACTTATGTATTAGCCACTGTCCTAAAGGCTGGGGACACAGACACAAGTAGTAACCCTCCAAGAAGCTTGTATTCTAATGGCAGAAGGCAACACCTAACAGGGAGCTGGAAATGGGGATGAGGATGAGGTAACAATGCAATGGCAAGGTGGGCAAGATGACCTGGATCCTGTAAGATGAGTTGAAAGGTCACCCATCAAGGATACAGCAAGAGCCTCAGTTATCCGCCTCTGTCACGAAATGGGCCCGATTCAGAGAAGTGAATTTTCTAAATAAATGAGGTTTTATGTTTTAAGCACTCATGCAGCTGCATTTTCTCCCCCGTTCCCCCCCCCCCCACCATTTCAGGTGGAAACTTTGCTGAGATGGATTGCACACTTCCCTGCCTACTTATACTGAGCATTGTTCAAACTTTCCCCTGAGGCGCAGGATCTCATTTCTGGATTGTAAGGCAGGTACATCTTCAGAGGTTAAGATGGTCCACACAGGGCTCCCTACCAGCTGCCCCGATGGTCCAGGGACTAGAGTCCAAGCTCCTAGTTTCACAAGTAATTACCCAGGGTTACGGAACTAGTAAGTATCTGAGGCAGGGATCCTCAAACTTTTTAAATAGGGGGCCAGTTCACTGTCCCTCAGACTGTTGGAGGGCCAGACTACAGTAAAAACAAAAACTTTGTTTTGTGGGCCTTTAAATAAAGAAACTTCATAGCCCTGGGTGAGGGGGATGATCGTCCTCAGCTGCTGCATCTGGCCCGCAGGCTGTAGTTTGAGGACCCCTGAATTGAGGCCTGATTTGAACTCGGGCCTTCCTGATGCAAAATCCAGAGCACTAGCCACCATGAAACCCTGATGCTTCAGGAATTGTCCAAGGCTGTACGGACAGTAAGTGGCAAAAACACTGAAGATTAAAGATCCATGACTTTCATTTTTGACCTGGTGCTTCTCCTATCATTTGAGGTAGCCATTGAGTTCAGTGGATGGAGTGATGGGTCTGGAATAAAAAAGACCTGAGTTCAAATCCTGATGCAGACATTTACTAGCTGTGAGATCCTGGGCAAGTCACTTACCCTGTTTGCCTTTAGTTTTTTCAACTATAAAATGAAGATAAAAACAATACCCATGTCCCAGCGTTACTGTAAAGATCAAATTAAAGCACTTAGCACAGAATGTTTATTCCCTTTCTTCTGCCTATAAGCTTTTTATACTTTTCTTATTTCCTTATTTTCTTATGTTAGGCTATCACTTTCTTCATTTCACAGGTTGCCTGCCTCTAGCGATGTCACCTGCTTTCTCCATCAATTTGCTATTTCTGCTGTGCTTTGGAATGGAAGGCAAAATAAAAGCAACTTGCATTTCTGTATTACTTTAAGATATACAAAGATGTTAAACCTGTATGCAAAATAAGTTTAAGTAGGGACTGAGGGTCTCCCATGATGCTCAAAGGCATTTTCTTTTCTTTTCCTTTAATTGCAGCTGAAGTGGCTGGATAAGTTACATTTAAAAAAATTATTTAATGTTTTATTTTTCCCAATTACATGTAATGTGTGTAAACAATTTTAATATTTTTTCAAAGGTTGAGTTACTAATTCTCTCCCTCCTTCCATTCTTTCCCTCTTTAAGAAGGTAAGCAATTTGACATAGGTTATACATATGTAGTCATACAAACATCTGTCTTTGTAAATCATTTTATGAAAGAAAACACAGACAAAAACCTCCCTCAAAAATAAAGTAAAGAAAATGTATCTTTGAAATGCATTCATGCTCTACTAGTTCTTTCTCTGGAGATGGACAGAACCTTTCATCACAAGTCCTACAGAATTGTCTTGGATTATTGTATTGTTGAGAATAGCAAAGTTATTCATAGTGGATCATCACAGAATATTGCTGTTACTGTGTGCAATGTTTCCCTGGTTCTGCTCATTTCACTTGGCATCAGTTCATATAAGACTTCCATGTTTTTCTGAGAGCAACCTGCTCATTATTTCTTAAAGCACAACAGTGCGGCATCACAATCATACCCAACTCATTCAGCCATTCCTGAAGGAGTATACTCGATTTTGCTGAGTAATAAGCCTCGCTTTATTGCCTTTTTTTTTGGAAATTTTCACAGATTATCCTACCTTCATCAGACTCTCTTGCAAATGTGATAATACAATTACTTTCTGTATTAATTTTCCCTATTTTACTTCTACAAACATTGCATCCATAGCAGGAAGATCAACAATTTCAAGACAGTAGCACAATGGCCATCTGAATATCTGTCATATTAAAATGTATGAAGAAAATCTGTTAGTTGAAACTTCTGGAAAATCAGTGATAAAGACAACATTGAAAAATAAAAGAATATATCTTTAGATTTCACCTCTCTAAAAATGTGTTGCTTAGAATATGTATACTTATTCTGAGGTACCACCTTATACCTACCAAATTGGCTAATATGACAGATAAGGAAAATGATAAATATTGGAAAATTAGGACACTAATGCATTGTTGATGGATTTGTGAACTCATTCCGGAGAGCAATTTAGAACCATGCCCAAAGGACCACAAGACCATGTATATCCCTTGATCCAGCACCACCACCATTACATCTGTATCCCAAAGAAATTACACAAAAAAGACCTACATGCACAAAAATATCCATAGCAGCTCCCTTTGGGATGCAAGGAATTACAAACTGAGGGGATGCCTGATCCCCTTACAGTTTGTGGGTTGAGAGGTCTGGAAACCACCACTGCTGTCACTAATTAGTAGCCTAATATCTGCTCCAAGTTTGCTGGGCCCAGTTTGCGGGGTGCAGCCTGCTCTGTACCGCGCTCCTCTCTCTTCTTGATACAACTGACAATCTTCTAAATTGTCTTGGGCTGAATTTGTTTAGGTTCATTACATCAAGGTATTTGGAGGGGTTTGGGGGAGAGCTCAGACAAGTCCCTGCTTTTACTCTGCCATCTTAGCTCTACCTTTTGTATTTTTTAAGGCCACAGAAGGCAACTGATTTAGAGCTGAGAGTTTTGAGATTATCTGCTACAACTCCCTCATTTCACAGTTGAGGAAATTAAGACAAGAGAAATTAAGTAACTTGCCCAAAATTATATAGGGAGTAACTGACAGATCTGGGACCAACATTCCAGATGAACTTTAAATATCGTGTTCTTAAACTCATACTGAACTTACTCAACTACAGCATTATTTAAACTTGCTTTAGTAAGTGGATAATTAAAAACATTTTTTTTGAGCTTAAATACAAAAAGACAAAAAGGAAAACAGTTCCATGAACACAGCACAATATAAAAGAGGATTCAATAGAAAATCATGAATTTCCATTTCACTGTTTACATTTTAATAAAACTATGTAAAAATACTTAGAGATTATTTTCTAAGCTACCCTGCTTTAACAAGTGGATAATTTTTAATTGGTGTAGCAATAGCTCATTTATTTATTTAACAAATATTTATTAAGTGGTCATAGAAATAGATGCTTCTCAAACACAAAAAAAAGCAGTTTGTTATCTGAAGTAGATTAAACCAATCTACTGCAATTAAGCTTAGTAAACTCTTTGTTCATAGGCAGTGGGGGTTTATACTTCAGCCCAAGCTTTGTCCAAATCACCACTGCTTCTATTAGTGTGATTCAGATTCTTGAAGTTCTACAGGGTAAGGGCTTGAGAGAGGGTATGTTTTGTGGAAAGTTGCCTTCTCATAAGTGTATCCAGTGGCATTTAAAAAGGTTTTAGAGACACAATTACTGGGTAATTTAATAATTTTATTAATAATCTCAGAATTAAAAAAAAATAATCTCAGAATTTTAATAAAAGATTAGTCATTTGTCTATCTCTTTTTTAGACCAAAGTAAAATATCATGGCAGGCTATTGCTTACAATGTCCATTGGAAAAGCCATTCCCCAGGATGAAGTTAACTGTGATTGGTTAACAATTAATGAGACTGAATATTGTAATGAGGCGCTGGACCTGAACTCTGATTATGTCATTTACTTCTTATTTATCCTCAGATTTGGGCAATCTATTTAAAAAATTTATCTCCTCCAAACTTGAGCAGAACACATTGTCTTCCCTACCTGTGTGGGGTCTGGGTACAGGAGGTTATCTCTTCCTTCAGAGATTGAGGTCTTAAAGTGAGAATAAAAGAAAAAGGAAAATGTGAGTCTCCCCAAATCATTGTAATTAATAACCATTTCCCACAGTCCTGTGTTGGCTATGTTGTAGGGAATCACTCAAATGTTAAAGGTCCCACGTCATCTATGACCAGTCACCGGACTCTTAATTTTCAGAGAGGGGGATACGACCCATTCTCAGTTCTACCAGATGTAATCCACATATTCCATGCTTTCCCTGAGCTCAGGTTCCCATGAAAGAATAGATGAGAACAATCACTGTTATTTGACCTGGGAAGCAGCACAGATACAAACAAATAGGGGATCCCAAAAGCCCTGCAACAACAAAAGAGAGCTGGGAAACTTGAGTGACCTTTGCTCTCACACACAGGACACGTCCCCCTCATGCTGGTCCTCCATGTGTGGTCTTTCTCCTCTTTTTCAGAATGGAAAACACAATTTACTAGAGATCTTGGCTGCAACTAAATGAAGCAGGTATTGTTTGCACACATTTCTGGCTAACTGTTGTTTTAAAGTTCCAGATGAAGGCAAAAGAGCTCCAAGATCCATCAGATGGAGCATGGCTTTGGATCACTGATACATAATCAAATTGCACAAATGTGTTTGTTTTTGGTGTTCCAGCCAATAAATTGTGCACTGAGTTAAAAACAGTAGAAACTACCTCAGGTGTGTTGGAAATATCTGGGAATGTGCTGTGCTGTTTCACTGACACTGGAGAAGATGGCAATATTTCCCAGGCTCTTCGAAGGCAGTGAGGGGGCAACTGGAGTCAGAAGCTGAGTTCAAATCTGGCCTCAGACTTTCCTAGCTGTGTGACCCCAGGTAAGTCCCTTAACCCTGTTTGCCTCAGTATCCTATAATGAGCTGGAGAAGGAAATGGCCAACCACTTTGGTATCTTTGTCAAGAAAATCCAAATGGGGTCATGGAGAATCAAACATAGCTGAAAACAAAAACAAATGCTCTTTAAGTGACTCACTCAATGACCCCAAATCCTCCAGTTCTGCTGGGAGAAAACATGAGTGGGAGCAGAGGTCAAATGTCTGTGCAGACTTTCACATCACAAGTTTCCTGTTTGGTCATCGAGGGGACCCACGGCCCCACAAAGACAGAGCCACAGACATATACCCAAAGATACATGTGTCCTGTCATGGTGTAGCATGGCTCAGTACCGCTATAAGCATCCGGAAGATGACCACAAAAGATTGTTGTGATGCTCAGGGAACAGTCTGCTTTGCTGGACTTAGTTCTGGAAAATAGGGTGCCCCCAATAGCTTGTGCCTACCCTCCCACTGCAGTTCCAACACCAAGGTATGTTCTAATCTGGGGGATCTCTTCAGTTCCTACCTTGGCAACATTTAGGCATAGGAAGATAGTGTGACAGATGTAAAATTGGTAAGAAACTTAGAGGCCATTGAGCCTAAACCACTTATTTCTCTTTCTTTCTTTCTTTCTTTTTTGTTTTTTTGTTTTTTGAGGCAATTGGTGTTAAGTGACTTGCCCAGGGTCACATAGTTGAGAAGTGTTAAGTGTCTGAGGTCAAATTTGAACTCAGGTCCTCCTGACTTCAGGGCTGGTGCTTGATCCACTGCACCACCCAGCTGCTCCCATTTATTTCTTACAGATTAGGAAAATAAGTTCTTTTTATTTTGTTTATAATGAGATCAGCTGAAATGCAATTATTGTAATTCAATTTAATAGACATTTATTAAGCACCTACTGTGTGTCAAGCACTGTGTTAAGCACTGGGAATACCAATAAGAGAAAAAAAAGACAGTCACAAGAGGAAGCTGATAATCAGGAGGGGGACCCTATGGCGTATTTGGCAGAGGTGTGCTTATTTTGTAGAGTTGAAACCAGGCAGAGCTGCAGAAGGAGAGTGAGCTGGAAATCTAATTCCTGCTCTATATAATGGAAAGCTTTGGGAAAAAATTTACTACTCCACCATTTAGCCTTGAAATCAGAGAGGGGAGGAGGCTAAGGGAGGAACTATCTGAGGGTGACTGAGAGTAGAAGTGATCACCTTATCCTGGGAGGGGCATTTTGTTTTATAGAGTAGAAACCCAGCAGGACTGCAAATGGAGAATGGGTTTAAGATAATTCCGATTCATTTTTCTGTTTTGAAAAAATAAAGAAGTGGTATGTCAGTATCTTCTGATCTGGTTTTTAAGTAAACCACTTATTTTTTCTTTGCCAATCTTATCTTCTCAAAAAAAATATGATATGTAGAAAACCTTTCAATGAATAAATGAAGGATGAGGGAGAAAATGACTCAATATTAAGAAAATTTATGTTCAATCTCACCTCTTATTCTTACCAGCTATTTGACTCTAGACAAATAACAACCTCTCTGGGACTTATTTGTTTCATCTATTAAATGGGGATAATAATGGCTAACATTTATATAGTGCTTATTGTATGTTAAACACTATACAATTGAACCCCATTTGGTCCTTATGACAATCTTGGGAGATAAGTGTGTTATTATTTCCATTTTGTAGTAGACTGAGGCTCTGCAGGGACTGCTGCACCCTCACCCCATTCTGATCTCACCTATGATGCTCAGACCTCTGTACAATGGGACAGCAGGCCCTGATGGGAGGGCTCCCCTATGCTTGTGCTCCCGGATGGGGTCTGCCTCTCCAGGGCTGTGAGAAGAATGCAGCAGCCCCCTCAATTCAAACAAGAAGTTAAGCTCACATCACTTCATGGAGGTAGAATCGGCAGGAGGGAAATCAAACATGCTCACAGACGGCCTGCCTTTCTATTAGCCTTATTAATATGAACAGGAATTGAAGGGCCCCCTGCTTTATTTATTAACAGTCTTCACTCTCGATAAGCCTGCTGTGGAGCAAGCTTCTCATTAATAGGGAGCTGATGGAGCTGGCTGCTTCAGTCCCCACGGGTAGGGATTTACTGGGGAGGCAGTGGTCCTCCCAGGGATAGAGTAAGGCAGCTGTCCCAATGCTGTTCTGGAACCAATGATAGCCCTCATCACACGTGGCAGGGAGGGGGTTAGGGTCATTCCCACTTTAGACAAAGGCCAAATTTAGAGACATCAACCAGGTTCACCCTTACTGAGCAGCATTCAAATTAATGCAAATCCATTATTTAGTTATAATTTTTTTCATTATTTAGTTATTAAAAAAAACATTTTGAGTTCTAAATTCCTTTTCTTTCTCCAACCCCTTTTCTACTTACTGAGAAGGCAAGTAATATGATACCCATTATACTGTAAATTTTCATTAGTTAATTCAAATAACAAACATTTATTGAGTGCCTGCTATGTGCCAGGTACTGTACATTTTCCTCACCATTCAGTGAACATGCTCAGTGTTATTTTCTTTTCTCTCTCTTTTTTTTTTTGTCTAGAACCAAAACTTCATCAGTATCAGGATATCTTGGTGTGTAAAATCCTTTTGATCACAAAGTCTAGTCACAGAGAGCTGGCTGGGGCTCTATTAAGTTCAGAATCAAGCTTGGAATCAATCCCCCAGCTAGGTCCTCCTGACTCTCAGGCCAGCCTCTATCCACTATGATGTACTGATCATACGTTCATTCCTTCAAAGAATTTAGAGCTGGATGTCATTTTAGAGATGACTTAGTCCATTTTCAATGTACAGAAGAGGAACCTGAGGTTCCGAAAGGGCCAGTGGTTTGTCTAAAGCCACATGGCTAAAAAGTGGCAGAGTCAGGATTCAAACTTCTGCCTGAAGCAGGGATGCCCAATACACACCCAGGGAAGTAATCAGACAGGTTTCAGTTACCAGCCTCTACGGATGGAGAACTTACTACTTTCTGTGTTGGAAGGGGACTTGGAGCATAAGTCAGATGGACTTGGATTCAGGAAGACTACCCCAGATGCTACCGGTGTGATCCTGGGCAAGTCATTTAATTGCTCCTGATCTCAGTTTCCTCACCTGGGAACATAGGAAAAATTTGGAGATCCTCTTTTCTCTCTAGAATGACAGGGGGTTGCTGGACCTGGAAGGCCAGGCTCCCAGACTGAAAAGTGGGAGGGTCATGAGATCAGAAATTGAGAGCAGCTAATGTGACACCTTCTATTTTACAGAGGAGGAAACTGAGGCTGAGAGACATTAAATGACCTGCCCACAGTTACACAGCTAGAAAGTGTCTGAGGCTGCATTTGAATTCGGGTCTTCTTGATTCCAGGCCAGTGTCCTATGGCTGCCTGGTATGACACAGTGGATGCACTCAGAGTCTGCAGACCCTGGGTGTGAGTGCCCTACATTCTGCCTATAAGACCACAGACAAGTCACCTGGGCTCTCTAACTACAGCTTTCCTCATCTGTAAAAAAGGGGATAATAGTATCTTGGGGGGAAAGGGAGGACTGGCTTTGGGATCAATGCCTCTGAGGCTTCTTGTGTGACTGGATAAATCCCTGACCTCTCAGTCATGGTTTTCTCCTCTGTAGGAGGAGATGAGATTGCTTCTGCCTCTGATGCTGTGATCTGTAGGACCTGCCTTATACACAAGGCTCAAATGAGACAACGTATGGCAAGAGCTTTGCAAACTTGAGATATAAATGTCATCACCATCATCGTTGTTCTGACGCACCAAAGCCTGGCCAGTGGAAGCGTGCGAGAGCGAAGTTAATGGAGATGATATGAAAAATGAGACCCTGTCAGGAACCCTTCAGGTAGCTCCGAGAAGAAGAGCAGTTTAGACTTGGTCCTAGCCTTAGCTTTGATTTTCCTTTTATCTAAAAATTTAAATCAAGGCAACAATTGTCCGAGAAAGGTTACAAAAGAAGAGCGGTTTTAAGTCCTGAAATCACAAATGGCTCATCCTCATTTGGAGCCCTTCCACTCTCCTGGGTAAATAGTGTATTAAGACAATTTTTAAAAACTCTTATTATGTGGCCAGCAGACCAGAACAGCTTCATCGAGCCGTTAAATATGTAATCATACTTTTTTTTCCTTTAAATTGCATATTATTTATGCAACAGAGCAGAACAACTCCAAAGGAGTAATTACGAATCTGGCGTGCGTGCTGTGGTTAGAAAAACCCTCATGGAAACAAATGTGAGAGGAAGTCAGTCACTTTGTCCCCGAGGCACTGTTCATACCCTCATACCCCCCTCACCAGCCCCCGCTGGGTCTCCTGGGATGCTGCTTCTGCCCCAGAATCTCCAGGGCCGGGCTTCCAGGAGCCAGTGAGATGGTGACCCCACTGTGGAATACTGGGGGGCAGGTGGAATCACCCTCCTTCTTGGCTCCTTTCCCCTCATCATTCCAGCAGGGCCAGCTCCCAGGCTGAGCCCGAGTTCTGCAGCTCTGGGCCAAGGGGGAGCATGTAAACCCGGGAAGAATGTGGGGATCCTGCTTTGCCAAACAATCACAAGAATGCTGGGTGACTCCCTCACCCTTGGAATCACAGACTCACAGGTGAAAAGCCGTGAGCATCACAGGGTCCTTGACTTAGAGAGAGGAAAGATCTCAAAACTCAGGTGGATGATCCCCTTATTTATTTATTTTATTATTTGCAAGGCAATAGAGCTTGTGACTCGACTAGGGTCACACAGCTAGTGTATCAACTCTCTGAGGATTTGAACTCAGGATCTTCTGAGTCCAAGGCCTGTGTTCTATCCATTGTGCCATCCAGCTGCCTTGATCCTGTTCATGTCAAAGGCATAACCCAAGTCAGGGAAGCTGACTTCTGTAGTCCTTAGGAGTTCTCCTTCCTAAGCCCTCAGAACACTCACAAGCCTCTTTTCAGAGAGCGGCAGGGCTTGAGAGTGCAATCCAGGGTTAAGTGACTTGCCAATGGTCACACAGCTAAGTGTTGAGTCCTCCTGACTCCAGGGCCCACTGTATCATCTAACTACTCCCTTTTCCATTCTATGTTCTCATGTCTCAATAAAAACAATGATTGTTTAATAAAAACAAAAAATTGTGATTGAAAGCACCTGATAAGACTTTAAATGGAAGAGTTAAACAAACAAACAAAAAACCAAATCCAACACTGTCAAAAAAAAGTTTCTATGGACATTTTGAGAGTCTTTTGTTTTTCTTAGGTCGGCCATAATTTAATAATTTGTTTTAAAAATGAATAATTAAAGTGTTTTACATATAGTAGGCACTTACTAAATTTTTTTCGTGGTTCAGTTGTTTTTTTTTTTTTTCCCCTTCATGACTCCATTTGGGGTTTTCTTGGCAGAGATACTGGGTAGTATGACATTTTCTTTTCCAGCTCATTTTACAGATGAGGAAACTGAGGTAAAACAGGATTAAGAACTTGTCCTTAAGTTCTTACTTAAGGATACACAGCTAGTAAGTGTCTGAGGCTAAATTCTTATTCAGTGACAGAATCTCAAAGTTGGAAGGGTCCTCTGGGATCATTCCATCCCATTTGCAACTGAAACAAGAATTCCTTCAAACTTCAAGACCTTTCCTGCTGAGCAATGGCTCCTCTCTCTCCCTCCCACTTTAATCTGGGCAGCCCAGCTCTGCCTAGAAGGAAGTTTCTTATGATGAGCCCCTGATCTGTCCCTTTCAATGCTGACCTGCTGCTGCTCCTAGTTCTTTCTCATTGGGGCCAAGAAGACCAAATCAAATTCCTCTTCCTCATGACAACTTTTTAGGTATTTTAAGACAATGATCATTTCTCCCTGCTCCCAAGGATTCTCTTCTCTAGGCTAAATACTCTTTTTCCCCATGCTTTTGTAATAGAAACTTGATGTTTGTGGAGTAATAGATTTAACTGATCCTTCTCAGATAGGACTTCTTAACCTGAGGCTCACAAACTGGAATTTTTTTAAAAGATATTTTGAAATTGAAAATTGAACAACAATAAAATTGATTTTCTTTGTAATCCTATTCACTTTATTTTATGCATTCAAAAAGCTCATTCTGAGTACATGTAGTTTTGCCAGACCTCCAAAGGAGTCCATCATCCCTAAAAAGTTATGAAACCTTGACTTAGGACGTTATTTCAGGTCTTTCACCTCCCTTCTATGTTCATTGTGCTCTAGCTCCTCTTTATAAAGGCTATTGCCTTTATAAAGCATGGCTCCAGAAGTAGACAAAGTGCTGAATTCTCAGCACTGAGTATAATCCTTGAGGAAAGGAGCTACTTCATTTTTTATGTCTGAATTTCCAGCACTGTGCTAGGTATTCTCCAGCACTGTGGCTGGCACACAGCAGGTGCCTAATAGATGCTTATTTGACCTACATTTTAGAAAGCCCAAACACCATTATTTTAGCCTCTCTGAGCACAGGCTCAGTGATATCCCGGGGGAAAAGAACTGTGATGTCATCTGATTTTTGTGATGAGGAAAGTCTTTCTACCATTGCAGGTTGCTACCTGATCTGCAGCTTATAGTCTTAGAACATTGTGTAGAGCAGAGAGGATAAATGACTTTCTGGCCAATTAAACCCAGAGATGGGAAAGGAAGTCAGGCCTTCTTGACTCCAAGGACTGCTGGCCTCTAGACATTACTATAGTCTACCTGTCTCTCCGTGAGCCTTTTTTTGCACTCATTCTCAATCCTACCCCATTTTTGGGCTACCAAACTAACCCCCAAATTGGGAATGATCAAAACACAACTAATTTTTTATGCAAACAAGGGAAGAGGCACAAGAGACCTACCAGTTTCTTCTTTCTTTTTATGATGTGCTGCGTCTCACAGGAAAATTAAGGAGAATATGCTAGGAGAGTTGCTAAAGTAATTAAGTGCATGTTACTTAATCGATTCTCGGGGGATTCTAGGAATGTTAAGGTGCTTTTCAAAATATTTTATTTTTTTAATGAATATGGATATCAGCCTGATATTTAGCCTGAGACTCTGAAGGGGGAGATGAATGAGAAAGGACACGCGTTCTGAGCACCCACTCATGCTGAAATGCAGCAGAATTTTTGGATCCACATTTTCTCAGTGGGAGGAAGAGGGCTTCATTGAAAACATTCTGAAAATTTAATTTGGGAATAGAAACTGCTTTTTCTCTCTTTGTGATACCCACATGGCTGGGATTTTCCCTGAATTTCTTATTACTAATCTCATTATTATTCTAATCCATGTACAAAATGGAGAAAACTTTGAGTTTATGTGTAAGTTCAGTCTTGGGAGCTTCTCAATAAAGTCTTCCCTTTGGGTTCATGCACCCATTCAGGACTCCCCTTGCCAATATCAACATTTAGCTAGCATCCATATCTCCACCGAAAACATAAAGGGCTTTCAGTTCCCATGCAAGTACTCAGGCTAACAATTTATCTTCTATAGAATTGGTTTTATTTCATCTCACAGAAAAAGCAAGAATTTGCATGTGAGTCCATAAACAAGTCTCCTTTCCTCTTTCTGTTTACATACTACCTTTAAGGACCTTATTACCTTCTCTACCTTCCTAACCCTTTCAAAAGGAAAGCACTAAATGTTGTTATAGAGTCTGCCATTCTTCTGTTGAGGAACCCTGCCATTTCAGTGATATTCAGAGTTATAGTACTATTCTGTGGGTTAGCTCCTTCTGGGAGGAGGGCAGCTAGGTGGGGACGTCAGAAAAACTTATTCCTGAGCTCAAATCTGGCCTCAGACACTTAACTAGCTGTGTGACCTTGGGCAAGTCACTTAACCCTGTGTGCCTTAGTTTCCTCATCTGTAAAATGAACTACAGAAGGATGTGACAAAACCATTCTAGTACCTTTGCTAAGAAAACCCAAATGGGGTCACAAAGAGTCAGACATTACTGAAAAACAAAAACAAAAAAAAGAAAGATGGTAGTGGGGGAAAGGATCCCTAGAGTATTACTACTCTTCCTTCTGGTGAGCTCCAGACTTGGGGCTGGGATCCCCAAAGGGGGAAAAAAAACTTGGATTGATAGAGGATTTCTTCTTCCTTCCCAAATCCATCAGTTAGGAGAACTCCAGCACTGGGCCTGAAGTTAGAGGGACCTGAAATCAAGTCTCCTCTTGGTATGTATTATGATACAATGGAAACAGTTCTGAATCTGGTCTTAGATTCAAATCACAGTCCTGCCACTTACTAGGTGTATGAACTTGGGAAGCCACTTTATTGGGCCTTCATTGGGCCTCAGTTTATTCATCTGTAAAATGGGAGTATAATAGTTCCCACTCCCAAGTACCATTGCTGTGAAGCTCAAATGAGATCGATCATATTTGCAAAGCACTTTGCATACCTTAAAATGCTACATAAATGGTAGTTATTATTATTATTACTGCAATTATTTTTGAATAGGAAGATTATCAGAGTAATGATTAAAAATGATTTAATATATGAAGAATAAAATGGGGCATTAAAGAGCTAGCCACAAATAAAAAAAAAATGTGACTTTCAAGAAGCCTCAGTTTGTTATCTGATTGTCACCTTCCACTATTCCTGACTACTGCTGTTGTTGGGGATCTATGGTTTGTTGACAATTTTTCCATAATTTGGAAATCCCCTCTGATTTGCCTCTCCCACCTATATTTACCACTTCTTTGATTTAATAGCTTGACTAGCCTCTTCTTCCCAGTTTCCCTTGCTGTTTCCCAAGAGCATTCTGGCTCTTGTCAGTTGGGACAAGGGTTACAATAGCCTACCAGCAAGGTGTGATAAGAGGATAATATATATAGTCTTTGAGGCAATAATACCTCTGGAAAACCCGAGGGTAAAGATCTCAGAAATCCAAGGAGAGCAAAGTGGGCAATGACCAGATCATTATTCAGATCGGGACAGCTCAGGTACTCCGATGTTCCTAACACCGACCTGAGATGCTGCTAGGAATGAGGATGCTCAGCTGTAAACCTCAAAGATCCAGGGGAGCCTAGCTTTGGGAAGCAGGAGCCAGCACCAGAATTCAGGAGATTGAGGGCATAACTAAATGGAGTCAAACACTCAACCCAAAAAAGCTGAACATTAAGGAAGAGACTGAACCTGACACAGATCCCCAGTTCAGGAATTAAAGCTGGAGAGATAAGTAAGTCAAAGAAAATATCCAACAGTATAAAAAATCATTGCAAATGATTTTGAGATGCTTCACCCCCTTAGAGAAGTAACTCCACAACCACAAAGGAAAACTGGATTTTCCTCAGGGATTATGTGAAGACGTTCTAAAAAACTGAACCAAAGGAAAAAGATGAAATAAATCCAGTCAGGATTAAAATCCAGGTCTTCTGACTTTAAATCCTGTAATTTTGTGGAGATCTTTTCCATTCCTTTTCCAATTTACAACCATTCTAAGAGAAGGCACTTGCTTCTTTTTAGGCTGGTAGTCCCAAATGCAATGACTACACATGTATAACCCATGTCAAATTGCTTATCTTCTCAATGATGGGGAGGGGAGGGAGAGAATTTGGGACTCAACATTTTTTGGGGAAAATGCCAGCATTACTTTTACATGTAATTGGGGGAAAATAAAATATTAAATAAAAAATTTTTTTAAAAGAAAGAAACATAAGAAAATAAAGTCTTGGGGTAGAGAAACCAGGGATTAGAAGCTTAGGTTTCTGATTTCCAGACCCCATATGGGGCCTTGTAATTAAATGTGGGAGTTGTGAAATTTTGATTTATTATCATATATTATTAAATATATATATAATACATAGTATTATAATCTATATAAAATATAGTACTATAATAAATAAATATATTATCATATATATTAAATATGTGATTTGTATACCTATTTTATATACTTTTATGCCTGGAGTCACATAAAAATTTCTTGGGTGAAAGGGAATTGCAAATAGAAAGAATTTAAAAAACCCTGCTTTAAGCCATTTTGAGAAAGGAACAGATGGCCAGACAGACCCAGAATCTAGAGCTAAAAGATTACTACTTTTCATGGTCTTGTTACGGGAAAGCCATCTCCAGCATCGGTATGTAACAAGAAAAAAAACGATGTCCTGTGTAGCTCTCCACCACGCCCCCACACACCTCCCTCCCCATCTCAGCAGTGACATCCTTGACTAAAGTCTAACTTGAGCTTGCTAAATAAAATCCCCTGAAAATAATTCCTGTTTAGAACAAAACTAAACCACCCAGCAAATGAGAGGAGTAAGAAAAAATCCCTGCCAGTGACCCACCCCCTTGGCCGTCACTATCCCTAATAAAGTTTCATGGCTGGTGAGAAACGCTCCAGCAGTCTGACAGATTCCTAGCAGAGTCGGAGATGTCTTGTTCAGAGTAATAGCTATCTCACACAGGTGCCCAGCTGCTATTGTAAAATCAGTAAGCATTTAATTGAAACAAACGACTATAATAATAGTACATTATCCCTGCAGGCTCATAGCCATAACAGTTTTAATTATTGAGTTAAGAGTCAAGCTAATTTATCCTTTAAAGTAACAGCCACATCTTTGGTTACACTGATCATCCCATTATGAATATGAGGGCACCAGCAGGGAAGGATTGGAAAGGAGGGCAATTTATAGCTGTGTTTATCTTAGGAGAGAGGCTTCCTGTGAGAGTTTGAGTCACAGAACCAAGTTCTACTAATGTGGTTATGGGAGCTTTTGGATGGCGAGAGAGAGTGAGAAAGAAACTCTATGAAGGTAGATGTCTCTGTGTACAGTTCTAGGCTTAGAGCTGGAAGGGACTTTGCCCCGACCCCCCACTTGACAGATGAGAAAACTGAGATCTAGAGAGATGAAATGCTTTCCTCAGTGTTACACAGGTGGGGACTTCAACCCATATCCCCTAATTCTAAATTCTCTCCTTTTTCCATGCTACCATCTTGTCTCTGCTCATACTACCATTCTCCTTGTTCTCCCTTTCCCTCCAGGTAAGATGATAGGCTGCCTAATCCCAGAAGCTCATGGTCTCTGTGGTGGATGGGATGCTGGATAGGATGTGAATGGCCACATTACCAATCTGTCACCAAGAAGTCTTACAGAAGGCTCCCAAAGATAAGTCAGTGTATGTTTTAATGCAGTGAGAGAAAGTGGGCACTCCAATCCCTTTCCACTCCCCATGCTCACTCTGCCTCCCCCCAGATTCTTAGCTAATGATCACCCACTTCCCCATTCCTTAAGACGTTTCAAATATTATGAAGAGGGAAGAGAGGAGCCTCCATGCTGATTTTTGCCGTCCAGTGGTTATGCCCAGATGAGTTATTTCTGCTTAGAGACATTCTACCACAAAAACCTAACTGATCTTAGTAATCTGGAAAGCCTGATCTGAAACTATTTCTTAGTTCAGAAAAAGAAAGAAAGAAGAGCTGAGAGAGCTTGAAAAAGTCCAAAGGGATAAGAGGATGGTACAAGGCAGGATGAGGCCCCTGGGAACAGCTCGGAGGAAGATCTGGAGGAAATAAGCGGAGCTGGATGTGATAAAGTAAAATTTATTCAGTTCATTTGACAAATATTTATTGAGGCTTTGCACATAGTAGCTGTTCAATAAATGGCTGGAACTTGGAAGAAGAGAAGTGGTTGAAGAAATAGAGGCAAAAATAGAAAGGAGCATTGTTAATATTATAGTTTTAGTCATTGTTAATAATAGTAATAATAAAACGAGATAACATATGTAAACCACTTTGCAAGACTTAAAGAGTTCTAGAAATACTTGCTATTTATTATTTTATGAATAATTTAAATGGTTATTAATATAATTTCTATATTCTACACTCACATGTTACATATAACATTTATATATTATTTATAATTAATATGAAATCAATTTTTGATTTTACTGGTATAGGAACTTTTTAGAGGAAGAAACTACCAGTGCAAATTGGTACCTTCTTTGCTTACAATTTTAGAGAATTGCTTAGAATACTGAGAAATTAAGGGATGTGTTCAGGGTCCCATTGGTAATAATGGGGCTTTAACCTGAATCTTCCTGGTTCCAGACCAGCCCATTCTATACTGCCTCCCAATAATGGGTCCATCAAAGTGGATGACTATCTAAAAACAGCTCTCCTTTCTATGAGTTGCTACTTCTATAAATGAGAAGGGTATAACTCTACTTCCCCTCCCATCTCAGACCCACCCTACTTTTTCTCTACTCTTGTCTCTTTGCTGATACTGTTCTACAAGCCTAGAATGGATTTACCCCAAGTTGTTCAGGACAACTTAGTACCAGGAGGAATCTGAGATCAGACCCCGATTCTAAACCTCACCAGAAGGTGAAAGAGCTTAGACAAATCCCTGGGACCCTCTGGGCCTTTGGGTCATTTCTGAGATAATCACACTTGTGAGCATTTCTTAGAGATCTTGTGAGACCTAAAGGAGTTCATGTACACAAAGCTCATTACAAACCTTAAAATAACCATAAAACATGGTCATTCTTATTCTGACTCATGATTTGAGAGTATAGGCTGGTATGGAATTCTGAATATGGAGTCAGGAAGATCACACTCAATAGATGTGTCAATATGGGTAAATCACAATTTCTCTGCTTACTAATTTTTTTATCTATAAAATGGGAATAACTTCTGTAGTATCTACTTTATAGAATTGTTGTGAGGCTCAAATGGGATAATATATGGAAATGTAAACCTTATATTAGAACTGTACTTACAATCAGTCTAATGTAAGTTCCTTGAGGGGAGGGATTATTTTGGTTTTGACAGAATCCCTAAAGTCTAGCAATGTCTTGCAAAAAGGAGATGCTTAATAAAGTGCTGTAATTTCATTTGAATGGTGGATCCCAGTAAGGAAACTCCCTGCACAAGACTGCACTGCCAGTCCTTGAGTCTCAGAGAATTGTCTAAGGGTGTTGAGACTTTCCATACATGAACCCACATCTTCCTAATTCTGGGGTCAGCTTTTTCCCAATTTTTTTCCCAATAAATGGTATTTTTCCCCAATAAATGGTAAGTAAATTGAAATTGCTTAATGAAACAGAAGCTGGGAGATTCTCGCTCTTTCTCTGCATTTTCTCTCCCTTTCCTTTCCTCTCCTTTCTCCTTCTCCTTCTCTCTGTCTCTGTTTCTCTCTGTCTTCTCTCTCTGTCTCTGTCTCTCTCTGTGTCTCTGTGTGTTTGTGTGTGTGTGTGTGTGTGTGTGTGTGTCTGTCTGTCTGTCTTTCCTTTGTCTGTCTGTCTCTGTCTCTCTCCTCTTTGTCTCTCCTATGTCTCTTCTTTCTCTCTCTGTCTCGTTTCTTCTCTGTCTCTCTCCTGTCTTTGTCTCTCCCTCCTTTCTCTATCTCTTTTTTCTTTTCTCTCTGTTTCTGTCCTCCCCTCCCTCTCTCCTCCCCTTTTCTGTCTCTCTGTCTCTCCTCTCTGTTTCTCTCTTCTCTTTCTCCACTTTCCCCCTTTCCTTTTCCTCTCCTTTTCTTCTCTCTTCCTCTCCCTCCCTTCTCTCTTCTTTTCCCTTTCTGCCTCTCTCTCTCTCTGTATCTATGCCCGTATCTGTGCCTGTCTGTTTCTGTCTTTGCTCTCTCTGTCTCTTTCTCTTTTTCCTCTTTCCCCCTTTCCTCTTCCTCTCCTTTCCTTCTCTCTTCCTCTCCCTTCCTTCTCTCTTCTTTTCCCTTTCTGCCTCTGTCTTTGTCTCTATGTCTATGTCTGTGTCTGTCTTCCAGTCTGTCTGTCTGTCTCTTTTTCTCTCTCTTTCTCCTTTTTTCCTCTTTCCTCTTCCTCTCCTTTCCTTCTCTCTCCCTCTCTCTCCCTTCTTTCTTTTTTACCTTTTTGCCTCTCTGTCTATGAGATCTGTATCTATGCCTGTGTCTGTTTGTTTGTCTGTCTGTTTCTCTCTCTCTCTCTCTCTCTCTCTCTCTCTCTCTTTCTCTCTCTCCTTCTCTTCTCTTTGTCTGTCTCTCTGTCTCTTCTTTTTCTTTCTGTCTTTTCTCTCCTCTGTGTCTGTCTGTGTCTCTCCTCTCTGTTTCTCCTCTCTGTCTCTGCCTTTCTTCCTCTGTCTCTCTCTGTGTGTCTGTCTTTCTGTCTGTATCCTCTGTCTCTGTCTCTCTTTCTCTTTCTGTCTCTGTCTGTCTCTGTTTCTGTCCTCCTCTCCCCTTCCCTTTTTTCTCTCTCTCTCCCCTTTCTCCCTCCCCTTCCTCCCCTTCCCCACCATTAAATTTTATCTATTATCAACCCACCTCCACCTCAATCTCCACCCCTAGAATGGGAGCTCCCTGAGGTCAAGAAAGATGTTCTTTTACCAAAACTTTGTGTTTCTTTTCATCCCTCATATCTCCCTCCCCAGCACTGAGTACATGGCCCTGCATACAACAGGCACTTAAAAAATATTTTCTGAATTGGATCAAAAGAAGTAATTTGTTGCAGTACAGAGAGTACTGGTCTTAGGATCCTGAGATCTAGTCACACTTAACTCTAATTTTACACATTGGTAAACCACTTAATCTCTGGAAGCTTCACTCTCCTAATTTGTAAAATATAGCTAATAATCCTTATATCTACCTAGGGAAGTGCTCCAAGAACTGCTAAGTAGTCATGGACTATTGTTATAGGTGTGTGCTCTGCATTCTAATCTAGTAATATATAAGGTTTTCCCATTTCGACTAAGTAAAAACCCATTTAAACGCATGATTCCTTACCCCACCCTCCAACATCCACGCAGGAATAACTCCTAGGGATCTCTGTACCTTTCCCTCCAGTCCCATTACACATGATTAAAAAGGCAAAAAGGAACACACATTTATGGACTAATTTCTTTCATACAGAGAGAAAACAGAATCAGTCTCATTGGGAAAGCATTTACAAATATCCCTGCTTTTCCCCTAATCACCTGGGAGGTTTCATCCACTGGTTTGGCTGAGGACTTCATCCAACTCGGAGAATAAACTTATGCGGGACATAATGGTTTTCTCCCATGATAAATAATACTAAATACTATTTTAAGGTTTGCAAAGCACTTTGAACAGATCTGAATGGACGCCATGTAGAAAGGAGATGATGAGGCTATATATCTGCTTGGCTTGGGGAGCCAGAAATAGGAGGTGGAAGGTGCAGGGAGTCTCTCACCCCCCGTGCAGGGGGTCTTCTTGCTCTGCATCACAGGTTGCATCAGAGACTTCTGGGATTGGGGTGCAAAGCCTTGTCTCTCCCTGCCCGGTTGTGGGTCTTGGAACTCCTCCCCCAGGGTGCTGCTGGGTGCTCTCTCTCTCCCCCACAATAGGGGCCTCCCCAGGTTCACTGGCATGTGTAATCTGCATTAAATTGTGCCTTGGTTGAAAGTGAAACAAGGCAGGCCCAAGTTTTGTTCTCAGGAAGCACTTTCGGTGTTAATTCCGATTTTAAAAAAAGCTTTGGCTATTTGCAAGTTATAAATGAACTGAACAATGGAAACTTTTTGCCTATCAATGAAGTTTTATTTTCCTCTTAACATCAATACCTTTTTTCCCCCTGAACACACTGCATTGGAAATCGGGTTGGTAGAATCAGGTCTTGGGGATTCAGGAGGGAACTGACCCCAAGCTTGTCATTTTTCTCTGAGGAAGACTACACAAAGTTTCATGCCCCTTGACATCATTAATCCCATTATGCTTTCTGATGACCAGTCCACAGCTCCATTCCCAGGAAGATTGCTCCTGTTTCCCACTGTCAGCTGATTTCAGAGCCTTTGAGTACAGAGGGTAGTTGCCTTGCTTTCTAAAAGGTTGCCTGTGGACTGAGCCTGGTTATTAATATCCTAGAATGTTACATACAAAGGAATATTAAATATAATTGAGTCCCATTTTACAGACAGAAAAACTGAATCCCAGAGATAGGAAGTCACTTACATAAAGATGTATAGCTAGTTAGTAGCAAAGTTGTACTAAAACTCAGGTATTTTGACTCCTGTAAATGTTTTCTCTGTGAATTGTAAGGACAGTTGGTTGGAGATATTTTGTATTTTCATGATTTAATGCACCAACCACTGACTTGGAAGGAGTTGAGAGGTAAGGAGCTCCAGAGATGGAACTCTATAAGTCACCTATGATGTAACATAGAACATAATGTGATGAGGGATTCTTTAATTTTTTTTTAAATGCATCTAATTTTAATACTCAAACTACCCCCTCTCTCCATGGCTTTCTATCTCTTCTTGGAGGAAATTTGGTGGACTATGGATGTAGAACATGGCATGTATTGTCAGATATAGCAATGATGTGTCGATTTATTTTGCTTGGATATATTTCCTTGTTACAAAGGAGGGTTCTACTGCAAGTGTGATGAGTATCATTTGGAAATAATAATTATGTTTTAAAAAATGTGCATCAATAAAACATTTATTCTTCTAATTGTTAAAGCCTTCCCCAAATTATTTCATATGTGTTTTTGTGTCTTAAATTTATTTATCTGTGAATGTGTTGTATCCCCTAAGTAGATTGTAAGTTTCTCCAGGGTAAAAGCTGTATTGCCTATTTTCTTTGTATTTATCTGAATTCAAATATTAAGTGCTGGAAAGGAGCTTAGCGGTCATTTGTGCAACCCTTTCATTTTACACATTAGGAATCAGTCCCACAGAGGTGAAGAGTCTTGCTTAAATTCACACAGTGGTAAATAGCAGAACTGGGATTTGAATCCAAGACTTCTAACTCCAAATTCCACTATATTACACTGCCTAATATGCAGTGAATATTTAGTTTGTTAATTGATTTAAATTTTAAAAAATAAAGAATAGTCATATGAGTTACAATGAAAGCTCAAAGTCCCCTTGGTGGCAGTTAGGTGGTATGTGGGCCTGGAGCGAGGAAGATTTAAATTCAAATTCAGCTGCAGACACTTATTAGCTATGTGACCCAGACACTTAATCTCTGTTTGCCTCACTTTCCCCATCTGTAAAGTGGGGATGACTGTTATGAGGATCAAATGAGATAATATTTATAAAGTGCTTAGCAGAGTGCCTGGTACTCCTCTTCCATAGTGGACAGCAGACACAGGAGAACATAAATTTTATACCTTATCTAGAATGCATAAATACCTAGTCCTGACTTTGGGGAATTCTCCATCTCAGGAAGTATCAAAGTAAAGGCTAGTTAGGGCACTTGAAAGGGGTTTCCTGTGGGATGAACGATTGATCTGGCTGAGTTTTCTGACCAATGTTTCTCGATTCTACATCACACTGTGGCTTATGAGAACTACTCTCCCTGGATCCATGGCAGTGTTTCCAATGGGATTGTGGATACAAAAATACTTTGACCATTCATTGCTTTTGGCCATGAATTTTCCCAGTTCCTGTTGGTGCTGAATGTTGACATGGGGATCATCTCTTTCACAGAATCTGGAAGAGTGAGTTCCATGCCTGGGGGACCTTTCTGAAGGAGGGCTCATTTGGGCGAGAGACATAGCACATAGAATGCCACTGCTGGAAGGTGCTGGACCATCCAGTCCAACTTACTAATTTTACAGATGAGAAAACTGAGACCCAGAATGAAGGAAGGGACTTGTTAGTAGTGGCAGAGTCAGGACTGAAAAACAGCCTCTGAATCCTCACTAAGAACTCTTAACATTGCCCCATAGAACCTCTCTATTAATTTTATTTAGCAGTTCCCTGGCCATTTGGAGATTTGTAAATTCTATGTGGTGGGGCCAAAATACCCCAAAGGGCCTTGGGAATGGCAATCACACTTTCCTGTTAGGCAGGGTTGTGGCTGCTGGTTCAGAGGACTATGGATGGGAAGAGGGAAGGAAAGAATCAAATTGATATGGTCAATTATGATGATAGTTTTCCTGATATTGAGCCAGTCCTGCATTCCTGGCATAAATCCCACTTAGTCATAGTGTATTGCCCTGGTGATATGTTGGTATAATCTCTTTGCTAATATTTTATTTAAAATTTTTGCATCTATATTCCTAATGAAATGGATCTATAATTTTCTTTCTCTGTTTTGGCACTTTCTGTTTTAGGTATCAGCTCCACATCTGTGTCTTAAAGGAATTTGTTCAATTCATCAGCCTTCAGTTTGTAACTAAACCTTCTTTTCATATTTTTGAAGAAACAATCTTATTGGAAAGGGGAAGAATAGATAGACATATAAGAAACAATTATATTGGGAAGGGAGAAAAACAGAAAGAAAGCATCCGTATATCTGAAAGTGACCCTGGCAGTGGGAGCCATCTTGGTCCAGTTCTAGAGTCAGTTGGATGAGAAATGTACTTAAAAGGGTGATTGCTACTAAGGGGATATTCTGAACAGGACCAGGGTTGGAAGGGCAGCCACACCTCTATTCCTTTTCTCCATCCACCAACTTCTCAGGCTCAGGTCCACTAGGACAATAGAGGATAGAGCTGGGAGATAGGAGGGGAGTTAGTAAACTTCCTGGTTGATAAAGTTTAAACTATTTAGGCTGACCTATCAAGCCTTCCATAACTTAGAGAACTACTCTACCTTTCTAGCTGCACTCTTTATGACTCCATTCTATGAAAGCCATGCTTGAACCAAACTGGTCTGTTAAATATACCCTCATATAATCCTACCTCCAAGTCTTTGCTGTGCTGTTTTGTCCAAATGAACTTCCAAATGGACCAAATAAAATGTAACACTTCTTGCACTGGTTATAATCCCTGCCCTAAGTCTCTTCTTACTCCAATCTATCCTTCACTCATCTATCAAATTGAGTTTCTCCAAGTGCAGTTCTTTCTTCTTTTTTGGGCTTTTATATATCCCTACTTCATTTTTTTTCAATTACATATAAAATTTTTTTAACATTCATTTAAAACATTTTGAGTTCTAAATTCTCTCCCTCCCTTACTTCAATCTCCCCTCCTTGAGAAAGCAAAACATACTTCCATATTAGACATGCCAGAAATGAAAACAGACAAATAGGAAAAATAAAGAAAATAAAAAGTATGCTTCAATCTACAATCAAACTCCATTACTCTCTTTGGGAGTAGAGAGCATTTTTCATCATAAAGGCTTTGGAACTGCCTTGGATCATTGTGTTATTGAGAATAGCTAAATCAGTCACAGCTTATCATCATACAATATTGTTAATGGTATATACAACACAGTTCTGACTGCATCACCACCCTTGCTCAATAAACTTTGGTGGCCCCTATTACCTCTAGAATCAAATATAAAATCATCTGTTTGGTTTTTAAAGTCCTTCATAACCCTTTCCTGCCTTTTTAGTCTTTTAATGCCTTATCTTCCACCATGTATTCCACAATTCGGTAATACTAACTACCTGCCTGTTTTGAGACACAAAATTCCATTTTCGACTCATTATTTTCACTCTGTTCCCTCTGAAAATCTCAACCAAAGTCTTACCTTCTACAAGAAGCTTTTCCTAGCTTTGCTTAATCTTGATGTCTTCCTACCCTCTAAGATTATCTCCATCTTACCCCGTCTCCATCTTGTTTATCCATAGTTGTTTACATGTTTCTCCCTCATTAAACTATGAACTTCTTGAGAACATGGGCTATTTGTTGCCTCTCTTGTATCCTTAGTACACAGCCCAGTGTCTGTGCATGGTGGGTGCTTAATAAATGTGCGCTGATTAGACTGATTTGACTCAACTCTTCTATGAAGCCTTCTCTGACTCCCCATTCCCATTCCTCTTCTTACCTCAGATTTTACATAGCATTTTGACCATACTACTTTAATGCAATTATTATATATTTGTAATGTGTGGGCCCACCAGAGGCAACTAAATGAGGTAGTAAGTAGAGCACTGGGTCTAGAGTCAGGAAGATTCCTTTTCTCGAGTTCAAATCTAGTCTCAGATGCTTTCTAGCAGTATGATCCTGGGCAAGTCACTTAACTTTGCTTAGTTTTCTTAACTGTAAAAGAAACTGCAAAAATAAGAAAGGAAAGGACAAAAGAGTATAATATTTGCCAAGAAAACCCCAAATGGAGTCACAAAGAGTCAGAAGCGCCACCAAGTAAGTCCACAGTCTTTTGCTATACATTACAATCATCTATATTTAGCATTAGGTAGAGACTATATCTTATTTGAGCACATTGCTCCAGAATAAATGAATGAATAGACTCCACCTGAGGGAAAGCCTGTGGAAAGCAGGAAGAGAAAATTGGATTTTCTGAGGAGAAAGGGTTACTTGCTTTCTACTTGGCAATGAATGTGTTGCATTCAGAATTAACATGTGAGATAATTAAAACCATCTTTCCAATGAATTTATTATGGGATATTCAAAGCTAATTATAAATTCTCTGTTGCTAATCCCTTGCAGTTTGCTAATGCAGTGTTGAAATCTCTTTGGCCACACTTGTTTAAATTATTCATTAGACACAGCAACAGTTGTGAACTGTAATTTAAATTGACATCTCATGAATATTCAATTAGCACAATAAACATCGGAATGTTTTACTGCAAACTATTCAATATTTTGTCTTCTCTCCCATGTTTACACATTTGTATTAACTTTTAAGAAAGGTGTGGCCTGGTTATGTCACTGATTACCCTGAGAACACTAAGTTGCCTTTATCATTCCCTTCAGCTATATTCTGAATTAGATAAGTCTTCAGAAGATTTCCTTAATACGGGGAGACCTTAGTGCTAGATCTGGTTCTACCTGCATGTCTGGAGGGATCATTCTGGGCAATCCCAGAGGGGCCCCCTCCTTTCAGAGTCTGAGTTTCAAAATAGCTCCCGAGGCTTGATCATTAACATTTATTGGAACAATTTGCTCAGGAGAGCTGAAGGACACTGTATACTCCCAGGTTCCAGTGGAGAAGATGAGCATCATCTGCTTCCAGGTCACCCAGTGACAGTGGGGGCTTTTTCAGACTCAACCTTGGAACTTATCCATTGGCTCAGTCATTAGCAGTCAGGGCAACTTTCTGGCCTCTTTCTCTCTATGGATGGAACACAACTGGATTATAACATTAATATCTTATTGCTCTCTTGCAGGGATAGCCCTTGAGATTTCAGAAACTTTGGTCCCCAGAATTCCCTGAAGCTAGTTCTGCCAATACAAGCCTTGCTAGGCAATTTTCATCAACTCAGTCCAATGATGGATCCATTCTCAACATTATCCATCATGATGAACTGACTACTTACAGAGTGCAGGGAATCCTGGGTTTTATAGAACATCATAGAGTCATGGATTTAGACTGGGGACAGGAGAACCATAGATGTTAGCTAATCCAACTTCATTAATTCATAAAGTGAAGTCGGAGTAATCCCTTACCTTTTCTGGGTCTCACCCGGGTCACAAAGCTGTCATTTAGAGATTCTCTGAATCCAAATTCAGAAATTTTTCTATGGCACCACAAGATTAGAGAGAGAGAAGAAAGTACTCTCCACACAGGGAAGGCCTGTGTCTTTTATTGATAAGCAAGATCAAAGATCTAGTGCTCTCAGATAGGGCTCTAATACAATTTACGTATTTTACAATTAAACAGATGCAGGGAGATTAATGGCTTGCCTAAGATCACACAGCTTGTTAGGAACAGAGATAGGATTTGAGCTCAGATCCTCAGACATAAAACTAAGCACATATTTATAATGTTCATCAGGCTCAGCTATGATATGGGGCAGTCGGGAGAGCATTGGACTAGGAGTAAGGAGACTTGTGTTCTGATCCCAATTATGCCATCAATTAACCAAACTGAGCCTTTGTTTCCTCATCTAAAAAATAAGTTTGTATTAGCTACTCCCTTCCAGCTTTAAATTCTTCAGTTAGGACTAATTCACTGGGTGGTCTTGAGTCCCTTTTCTCCAGGCTTCAGTTTCCTCAAGTGTAAAATGAGAAAGTTAAGTCCGGCCATATTATTCTCCCTTCCTCAAGAAACTTCAGTGGCTCCCTATGTCCTCACAGATAAAGTAGAAACTTCTCTGCCTTCTATTTAAAATCCTTCACAAACTGGTTCAAACTCATATTTTTAGACTGATCATGTCATTCCACACTCCGTGCAAGCTGGCTCACTCGCATTCCATTTCCCACTATCCCAACTTTGCTCAGGCACAGCATGCCCTAAGTCTGGAGGGCTCTCCCTACCCTTCTTTATTCCATAGAAGCCCTAACTTCCTTCAAAACACAGCATGAATCACCTCCTCCAAGAGGGCTTCCCTGACCCCCCTAAGTGATAATGCTTTTCCAATCAAGATGACTGAATTTCTTCTGCCTATAACCAATGAAATCACAGGTCCGATCTTTGATCTGTTTTGTACACATGCTTATCTGTAAACATATAACTTCCCCTTAGTAACAGAATCTGAGTTCTTTGGCAGGGACTACTTTGTTTTGCCTTAGTTTCTCCAGGACTGAATGCAATACCTGGCACGTTGTAAGTACCCACCTGTAGACATTGAATTGAACTGAAGAAGAGATTTGCATTTTATGGCCCATTTGATGGTCTAGAATCACATGCTGTCCTGAGAAGATTTTTCTCATTGGAGTGGGAGAGAGAGTTTGACGACCCAAGCAGGGAGAGGAGCCTCCCTGGGGAATTTGTGGACACCAGAAAAAGGCCGCCCACCTCACAGTTTGCTTAAGACTGTGGTTTGTTCAACACATGGTACCAAATGTACACAGATCTATGTGTGCTGAATTATTGAGACAAGCCTGGTGTGAATACCTCACCACTTAATGTAAAACCTTGATAAAACAGAATTCACTTAGCTCATTTCTTAAATTAATTAAAGCTGAAATTCTTTGGGGAGAGAGGGATAGCTTCTCTTCGATAAGAAGTTGTGTGTGACTCTGAGTACTTAAACTTTTTCCACTCATGACCCCCTTTCACCTGAGAAATTTTTATGGGACCCAGGGTATACAAGTATATAAAATAGGTAGGCAAGTTAACCATTTCCCAGTAATAAATCATAATTTTGCAACCCCCATGTTCAGTTATGAGACCCTCATATGGGATCATGTCCCACAGTTTAAGAAGCTGGGATCTAAATTCTCTGGGCCTCCATTTCTTCATCTGATTAAGAAGCCTGGACTTGACCTCTAAGTCCCTCGAAGCTACATCTATGATCCTATGATGAGGAAATGTGCTGAGAGCAGGGATATTTGGTGATTACTCCTTTACTCAGTAAGCTCTAGTGGCTCCCTATTACTCCCAGGAAGAACTATAAGGTCCCCTGTCTGATCTTTAAAGCCATTCCTAAACTTCTTATCTTTACTATACTTCTCATACTTTATTTTACCATCCATGAAGTCTGTGTCCTAGGTGTACTACTCTTCTTGCTGTTTCTCACACATACATTCTATCTCCCAACTCCATGACTTTGCAGTGTCTCCTGTGCTTGGAATGCTCTCCTCGGTCCCCTCTGCCTTTCAGCCTCTCTGGATTTCTTCCAGACTCAATTCAAATTTCACATCCTGCAGGGAGCCTTTCTTTTTTCTCCCCTTTTCTTTTCTTTATTCACTTTTATTCATATTTCCTTATTTATTCATTCATTTATTAGGAGGCCTTTCTTGATCTCCTCAGGTGCTAGTGTGTTCCCCCTTCAGATTACCACTCATCTTGTACTTTCTAGATGCCTATTTATCTACCTATTGTTTCTCCCAATAAACTGTGAGCTCCTTGAGGGCAGGGGATGGTTTTTCTTTCCTTTGTATCCCTAGCATTTAGTGTACTACCTGTCACACATGAAGACAATAAGCATTTGTGGACTGACTGACTGTATGTATTTGGGAAGTGTAGGGAAACTAACTTTACCAAACACTCAAGGCTCATTCTCTTGACACAATCAGCTCAGTCTCTTTACCATCTCTAATTTTGGCAGTAACCACTGAAATTCAGAGACATGACCTGATCAATAAAGATGACCTAATCAATACAGAATTACACTCCTGAACCCCTGACTGAACTAGGGCAAGAAGAATAGGGTCCTGTATTCTGAAGAGATTTTCAACAAGGGCTGGAAAGAGAATTTAATGCTTTACTATTTTCTTGGGCTAGTGTAACTGCTTCTTACCCAAGCTCCCTTTCTCCTCCCTTTTGCCTGGCACCCACATCTTCCTCAATGAGTCCCTTCTCTGAACTTGGGTACTAGGGCACTCTCCCCCCTCCCAACTATTAAAATCTGCTCAGTGTGATTCTAGACATTTACAACTGAGAGACCATAAAATTCAAACCTCTTTTTTTTTTTTTCCCCAGTTCAATTCAATAAGCCTACAAGTGGGTACCTACCAAGTATCAGGCATTGTATTCAGTCCTGAGGATGTAATTCTTTATATACTTCCAGATGAGTCTTCATTATGCACAGGCCTAAGCATGCTACTCCCTGGCTCAAAAACTTAAAAAGGAGAGAATATGGCAGTGTACTTGTACCCAAACTTATGGAAATGTAAATATGAGATACATTCAAAAGGCAAAGTGATTTTTTTTTAAAGTCAGAGCCAGAGTGGGTGGGACTGGGGATGCTTGTACCTCAGAGAACTCAGAAAGGTTCCTGACCTTGAACACTCACTGATATCTATTGAATTGAAAAAGTACAGCTGGGATTTGAACTCAGGTTCTCCAGTCCTACATCTAATGCTCTTTTAAGCAAACAGTCAATCAACAAGCATGTCTTGAGCACTGACTACTCTGAGAGACTACATTAAGTTCCAAGACATGAATGAACATATAAAAAAACACACAGTCTTCAAAGAACTCACATACTAATCAGGAACACAATGCTTTAAATAAATAAGTATGTATAAGATAATATAGAACAAAAAGAAGGCAGTCTTAGAAGGGAGTAGCTAGTGATACAATGGTGGATTGGATAGAGCACCCTTCTTGGATTTAGGAAAACCTGAATTCAAATCCAGCTTCAGACTCTTACTAACTATGTTCCTGAGCAAATCACTTAACCCTATTTGCTTTAGTTTCCTCATCTCTAAAAAGAAAAAAAAAAAAAAAAAGAGCTAGAAAGGAAATGGGAAACTACTCTAGAATCTTTGCCACCCCCCCAAAAAAACCCAAATGGGGTCACAAGAATTGGATATGACTGAAATGACTGAATGAGAACATGAGAAGACTGTTAAAGTAGGAAAGAATTCAGTTGTAAAGAGTATTAAATTTCAATTAGAGGATTTTATATTTGATCCTAAAGAAATATGGAGCTCCTAGAGTTTACTGTGTAGGAGAGTGATGTGGTTGGATCTATATCTAGGAAAATCATTATGGTAGTTAGGTGGAAGATAGATAGGAATGGAGAAAGAATTGTGTCAAGAAGATCAAACACTGTCCTGGAGGCCGTGTGAGTGGAGAAGGGACATATTTGAGATAGTATGGAGGCAAAAAGGACAAGGTTTGGCAATGGTTTGGATACAGGGCATGAATGAGAATGAAAATTTGAGATGTGCACTAGGCTGTTGGTGATAAGGGACTAGAGATGATGGGAGATTCTAAGTTGGATATATAGAGCTGAGAGTCATTTGAATAGAAAAGATAATTGAATTTATGGAGTTGATGAAGTTCAGGAAGATCTAGAACAGAGAGAAAAGAGAAGAAATTCAGGATGTGGCCTTAAGGGAAATCTACAGTTAATGGGTATAACATGGATGAAGAGGACATAAAGGAGACTGAGAAGGAGTGGTCAGACTCAGGAGAAGAATTAGGAGAACAAGAATATGAAAATTCAAAGAGGAAGGTATCCATTCCAGAGAGAAGATGAAGTCAGGGTACGGAGAAAATGTCATTCAATTGGACAATTAAGAGAGCATTGGTAACTTTGGAAAAAGAGTTTTGAGTTCAATGATGAGTTCAGAAGTCAGATTGTAGGAAATGGCAACCCCCATGTTAAGATGAATTTTTCTAGACATTTAGCAGAGAATGGAAGAACAGATTTAAGATAATAGCCAGTGGGGATATTAGGATCAAGTGGTGATTTTTTGAGAATGGAGAAGAAATGGATATATTCATAGGTATCAGTAGATAATGAAAGAAGGTAGTCTCCTGGAAAAGATGGAATGGGGCAAGAATTGCAGAAGGTTTAGCCTTGGCTTGGGATTTGATAAGATATGATCAGGAAAAGCATCAAAGATGGAGGAATCAAATAAAGAATTGAATTGGTTCACTAAGAAATGAGATAGGAAAGAAAGAATAAGAATAGAATGGAAAAGAACTGGAATGGAAGCAAGGAACATGGATTTGGTTGTTGTTGTTTATACATTATATGTTTTTATTTCTAAATAAATGCCTCCTTCCAGCTTTTCTTATCTGCAAATCATGACCATAATAACTATATTGGAAAATCTCATCTTTTTTCTTGTAAATTCAACATACTATAATTTGTATCACAAAAAGTTATATCTTTTTTTTTTAGTAGGCTAAGGGTTTTGGGGGAGACAAAAGTAATTTTTTCAGTAATTTCAGTAATTTTACAGCATTTTTTAAAATAGTATTTCATTTTTTTCCAATTACGTACAAAGATAATTTTTAACATTCATTTTTAGGCATTGGCTAGGTATTTTATAAATTTTAGATCATTGAGATAATATTGGAGATCACAGTAAGGACAAAAAGGAGTGTTAAATATCACAAGATACAGAGAAAGATGGAATGGGCAAAGATTATGATCAGAATTTCTGAGATAATGAATATGGAAGTCGAACACTTGTGGGTGTTGATAAGATCAAAGGTATGAACAACCCAGCCTGTGGCTGAGGTGGAGGGGAGGTCATGGGAGTTGAATTGAATGAGGAAGTGGGAACTTTGGGTACATTAGGGAGACTGCCTGCCTGCCTGCCTGCCCATATGAGAGCATTTATTGAGGTGAAAGGAGAAAGAAAGACTGAATCAGAAACTAAACCAGGGAAGAAGGATAAAGCATGCTCAGGGAGGCAGAGAGGGATGTGTCAATAGGTAATAGTCCCAGGATTTGGACGAGGTGATAAATCTGGAGAATGTGACCCTCAAAGAGAAAGTTGCTGAATGATTGCAAAGAAAAGAGAGTTTGAAAGTGGGGAGCAAAGAATATTCTGATTTTCCATCCCACCAAATCAATAGAAATGCTTCTTGAATTAAAGTATCATGTATAATAATGCTCAGCTGTGGCCTAATCCCAGAGCAATTTCCTTCTGGCTCCAGAACAGCTGGGTCATCTCAGTTTCTAAGTATTCCCTTCTCTCTTCTACACCTCCATCAATCCCCTGTATAATTTCTTGTGGCCAAGAGAGTCCAGGTGGGACCCTGGGGACAATTACATGGCTGCCAATGTTTCCGAATGAAGACTTTCTGGAGGGTCATTCCTCTCCAGTGCTACTGATAGTAAGGATTATCTTGTGGGAGGGGAGGACAACAAGACAGACTCTTGGCCTATATCTCAGGTCTGAACCTTGGATTCAGGTATTGAGGGACTGAAGGTCGCCCTTCCTTAACCTTTCACAGGTCGGAGTTTCTGGGAAAAGGAAAGTGAGAGGAAAGGGTAAATGCAGAAAACTCCCCAGTGTGTTTGGTCAGGAGAGGGAGGAGCAGCCAATGGGATGAAAACTACTCTCTCTCAGGTCTCTACTCTCCGGATGGGCAATCAACACTAACTAAATGAACCAGAGAATTTGCTTTCCTCCCTATTATGATTGATCCTCGGGTAATAGGAGGAGATATGTTCTAATGGTCCTTTTCCCTCTCTGAGCAGAGTCTATGAATCCTCATATGCTATTCTTTTAATATTAGGGCAGCCGAATTTCCCTTGATAGGAACTGGTTTGAAAACGAATCCCAACAAAATATGCTTCTTGGAAAAATCCTGTGCTAAAGTAAGCAAAACTCTTGTCCTTTCTTCAGTGCTTCATCTCACATCCATGGTGTTCATGTGCCAGAGTTAATCTTTTAGCAAATCAGCCATACCCAGTCTCTGCCATCATGTAAGTGAGTAGTGGATTATTCTAGCAGCGGTGAAGACTGGGATAGTAGGTAGAACCCTGAAGTTGGAGTTAGGAAGAACAATTCAAATCATGTCTCAGATCATAACAGATTATAATAACTAGCTGTGTCCATGCTGGGCAAGTCCCTTAACCTCTAGCTCAGTTTCCATATATGAATGGAGATACATCTGCTCACAGGGCTATTCTGAGGGTCCAATGAGATTTTATACACACATAGGTATGTATGCATATGTACATGTGTACATGTTATTTGTTGTTTTGTCCTTTCTCAAAGGCAAACATCATATCAAGGGGATGATATCATGACAAGCAAGTGAGTTGGATGTAAGTAAAGGAGGGCTGTTCAAAGGCACCAACTTCATTCTCTTCTTCAGAGCCACCTGGGATAAGATACAGATCAGGACGACCGGAGATGGCCCTGGATGCAGTGGGAGAACTTGGCCTTTTTTAGCTAAGTTCTTTAACATATTAACATAATAAACCTACCATGTTATTAATAAAAGAAGTCAGTGGCATTCTCAAATGTCAAAGACCATGTATATAAATACACACACACACACACACACACACACACACATACACACACACACACACACATATATATATATATAAAGAGAGAGAAACACAAAGACAGAGAGAGAAAAACACAGAGAAAGAGAAAGAGAAAGAAGCACAGAGAGAAAGAGACAGAGATAGAGACAGAGAGAGTGCTTGGCAACTGAGCCACCTAGCTGAATATAGGATCATATATGTTATCCCTTCTACATCTCAGGGATGAAGGGTGAAATATTGTCCCTCCCCCTCAAATCTGGAAAGTCTGCAAAAATTTTTGGCCTCCGTACCAGAGAAGTCTGAATTTTTTTCTTTATAGTTTTTGAAGTATCTTATTGTGAAATTTGGGTTAAATATTTGGTCTTAAGCTTTGTGTTGTCTGCTGGCCTTCACATATCTGTAGCTTCTGCAAAACTCCCCCAAAATTCCCATTTAATTTCTTCTGCTGAACTGTGATATATCAAAACAGCAAAGGGGAAAGTGGTGATGTGAAGAGATAACTGTATTTGTTATGAAGGGTTTTATTGATATTTTTGTTTTCATTTAAATTGGAAAGGGCATGAGAAGGAAAGAAAACAAACGCTTGTTAACTAAAAGATAAAATAAAACGAAAAAAATTGTAGTTCCAACAGGAATTATGACCAGAAATGAGTATTGATGGGAATGATGACAGAAATGGTCATGGAGAAGCTGAACTTCAGATGGGTCTTGAAGGTCTCAAATATATCTTTTTATTTCTATCTACTATCTATCTATCTATCTATCTCTTTTAAACAACTACATGAGTATCAGGGGCTTAAGTTTAAAGTTGGGGCCCTGTATAAAATTGAGCAAACACTGGCAAGTTGGATCATAGGAAATAGTGTCAGATCTGAATTCAGAGGTGTTGGATATGAATCTTGGGTCTGCTCTTGGGAACTGAGAGGAAAGTAGCTGAGAAACTGGATTATGTTCCTAGCGTCTAGCCCTGAGAATAAAATGCTTCATGTCAAGCTTGGAAGTCCTGGGTAGAGCACACTGCTAACCAGTGGGCATTGCCCAGGGGCTGCTTTGGCAGCAACCACACTATCAGCACAATCACTGGGTCTTCTAGGACACTGAATCATCCAGCTAAGAAGGGAATAATCATCCCTTTACCTGGATTTATATGCTGCCATGGAGACAGAATACTGTTATGGCATATTGAGCACGTTAGATTTGAACCCAAGTCCTCTGACTTCCTTTGATACTATCTAGTGATCTTGGGTAAGTCACTTCATCTCTCTGGGCCTAAGAGAGACTTCATTTCTAAGGTCAATTCAGGTCTCAACTTATGATCTTGTGATCAGAACTCTAAATCTGTCATTCCCTTTTCCCCAAGATCTTTTTGGAAAATAGAAAGGAGAAATTCCGAGCTCCTGTTGTGACTGCTATTATATCTAGGCCAGGGAATCCTTCCCTTCGGTGCCTTGGTTTTCCTATCACTGTGATGACAATCAATGAGCAGGAAGTTTTTTTCTATCTTTCAAGCTCCAAGGATGCCACGAAGGGCTCTGCAGCAGGGTTACATCAAATCTAGGTCTAAACTATCAAAGTCAAGGGCAAAGCTAAGAAAATCATTTGAATATTTCAAATCTGTAAAAAATCCCATTTGTCCAAAGTATCAAGATAATTAAAGGAGCTTTATATGTATCTGTCTATCTATCCACTTGTCTATTTATCTATTTTTCCATCTATCTTTCTTTCCTTCCTTCCTTCCATTCTTTCTTTCTTTCCTATTTATCTATCCACTGTCTGTCTGTCTATCATCTATTAAGCCATCCATCCATACTAGTATTATTCAGATTCAGAGGATGCTAGAAGGGAACTTAACAGATCATCAAGTCTAAACCTTTTCATTTGATAGAAGAGAAAATTGAGGCTCAGAGAAGGAAAGTGACTTGCTCAAAAACAGAGTAAGCTCATGTCAGAGACAAGAACATGGACTGAGGTTTCCAGAAGTCCAGACCAGTTTTCTATTCTTCATATCCTAATATTCTCATTTGAACAGGTATGAAAAACCTTACTCTATTATCTCTATTGTTTTCCACTGCATTGTTTTAATAAACGTCTTCTGCACACTATTCATTTCCTTGGTTTCAATAATTCATATGCTCTATTTTCTTGAGTTTTAATATTTAGATGATGTTTGGTTTATGTTACCATCTTTTATGAAAGCTCTGATTTCAAAACTGACAAAGCCTTTAGATGCAAAAATAAATAAATAGTGAAAAAGAGTTAGAGTGGGAGAGAGAACAAGGCAGGGTAGAGGGAAGAGAGACAGAGACAAAAAGAGAGACAGACAGAGACAGAGGTGGGGGAGGGAGAGGGAGAGGAAGACTGAGAAATAGAGATGAGGGAAGGACAGTGAGGAAGGGAAAGAGAAAGAGACAGAGAGGAGAGAGATAGAAAGAGACAAATGGACAGAGACAGAGAGAGACACAGAGACAGAGATGAGGGAGGGAGGGAGAGGAAGACAGAGAAATAGAGATAAGGGAGAGAGAGAGAGAGAGAGAGAGAGAGAGAGAGAGAGAGAGAGAGTGTGTGTTCTTATTAGCAGTCCAGTATGAGGGGAAAATGACTTCAATAAATCCCAAGTTTTATGTGAGTGAGACACTGCGCAGAGAAAAGATGGTTTCTCCGACATACAGATTGTACATTAAAAGCTCATTTTCAGAACATGATCCCGAATATGCACTTGGAGAAGAGGCCATTATGAGGAGTCATTTTGAAGCTGCATTTTACAAATGTTGCTGCTATTTCCTGAGAGTTCAACGTAGCGGTAGCACAGTGGCAGTAGCTGCAACAGGGCATGTGGGGAGCAGATTTCAGAATGATTAACTTTGCAGAGCACAACAGCCAGCACTTTGGCAAACTGTCAACATATTGAAATGGATATTTTAATTACTCTCCTAATATACACATGCTGCTGCTTTGAGCCTAATCCCTGGCACCGTGCACACATGGTTTATTTACCGCCCCGATTATGGGCCTACACAAGTTTGCTAGAAGAGGTGGAGTGTTTTAAGTGTCTATAAAACACAGCAACATTACTTTGCATATATCTAAAGGTGGCAAAGGCAGACTTTGCCTGGACAAGAGGGTCATATCAGTCAGGAACTCCATTTTAGCAATGAAGTAGACAGTGGTTGCTCATTCCCTGGGGGTAAAGTGGAGCAATGGGAGGTGGAGGAGTATTATAACTTTGCTCTGGGCAACATAAGTCCACATCTTGTTCCAGATTTTCTAACATCTGCAATTTTGCAGTTGTGTGCAGTGGAGGGAATTAGGAGCAGAGGTTTAACTAGGGCAAGGCAAATTGGGTTTTCTTTCAGGGCGCCAAGTATAGAGGGTATAGATAGCACTGGCTGTCCTTTATCAGTTTAGAGACAACAGGTCTTAGCATCTAGTTAGCATGATTGGCCCTTCCCCTCAGTGGCTATATCCCAGATGAACCCTTTCCTAGCCCTGGTGGATTATTCCATCATTCCTTGGAATAAGGGGTGATGCTGGTGCTGGTAGGGTTTGTGTTGCTTGCTCTGGGCTTGTTAATTATTGGGGAAAAAAGCTGCTAGTTAGAGCTCACTAAGAGATGTAGCATGGTGTACTCAAGGATAAAAATGAGAAGAGTTAAGGATGCTAAGTCTAGTTCTATGTCCCAGCTCTATGTGTCCCAGTCACCTTGTAAAAGTCACTATCCCATCTGGGTCTTAGGTTACCTTTTCTCTTTAACTAGGGGTTTAGATTGGATGGTCTTGAGGGCTCTTCCCAATCTGACATTCTATATTTTATGAGTGAGTATAGACATTGTTTTGGAGTCACGAGATTATAGAGCAAGATCTTAAAAGGAGATCATCTAAGTCAATCCTTTCATTTGATACACAAAGAAACTGAATCCCAGAGAGGCTGTGACTTTTTCCAAGATCATGTAGATTGTTCCAGAGTCAGAATTTGAATTCGGGGCTTGGGATTCAATGTTTCTTCCATGAAAGTAGGTTGTCTCCTTGGCAGAAGGTGGCACCATATACCTTGTACTGAAAATACAGGGAGGATATAATGGGAAGGAAAGTTTAGAAAAGGATAGACCCCGACTGTCACCAACCTGGGCTCTCTCAATAGCTTGAGTTCATGCTTGGGTTTTCCTAATATAGTTGAATGAAGATGGACCACTTGGGGCACTGCTCTTTGGGGGATAGTAAACTCAAACTATCATCTCAACTGACCAATGAATCAATCAACATTTATTCAAGTTATTTAATTTAATTTAATATGTATTAAGTACAGGATACAAAAAGAGGCAAAAAAAAAACCAGTCCCTGTCCTCAAGGAGCCTACAATGTAGCAGGAGAGATAACCACACAAACGAATATATACAAAGTGAATTATAGGCAGAATAAACAGGAAATAATTAACAGAAGGAGGGCACTAGAATTAAGAGAGGTTGGATATGGCTTCTTGCAGAAAGTGGGGATTTCATTTGAGACTTAAAGGAAATTAAAGAGGCCAGTAGTCATCATGAAAGAGGGAGAGCTAGTACTCTTCTGACAAATTCTGTGCCAAATATCTGCCTTTCTGATTTGGGATTCTGGTAAATTATGTCTTAACCTAGCAATGACTGGGCTCATTCCCTATTAGGAAAGGGTCTGCAGTTACCGTTTCTGGTCATAAAGCACTCCTAGAAGACCTCATCTTCTTTTGCCACACTATTATAAGTTAACTTACTAGCCTCTGATCTCTTTTTCTCATCTATCTTGTATTCATTTTTCCAGTTATCTTTCTAACACATTGTCATGTCACTCCACTCTCATGAATCCCATTGGCTTCACGTTGCCTTGCTAAATGTCAGGGACACAGCAGTGATAGGAAAGACTACCTTTCCCACAATGCTGTGAGAAAAAAAGATGCATGGCAGACAGCACCAAGCAAGAATGATTGCGAAAAGGGAGAGCCATATAGAAAAAGGAAAAAAAAAAGAAGAGGTTTTTTTTTTTTCCCCCTGGAAGACTGGTGGATACAGGAAGCGTCCGTGAACAGGCTGCTGATCCAGGATCAGGCAGGAAAATAGGATGGTAAGGGTGGAGTAGAGGATGATCACTTCCAGTTCTTAGACCAAGTTAGAGTTTTTCCTGAATTAAGTACAGTGAGAAGATGATGCCAAAGGAAAGCCAAATGCAGGGACTACCAGGATGCTTAGTGACATAATCCTCACTGACACACTTCTCTACTGGCATGGGTTCATTCCCTGCTGCTGAGATTATTTCATTGTACTGTTTTGTGCTTCTATTCCTAGCACCTAGCATGGTGTCTGATACTTAGAAAGTGATTAATAAATGATTGTTGGTTGACTGGAGTCTCATTTATGTTGCTATTTACTTAGTTATAAATACTTATTGATGTATTTGGTTTCTAGAAAGTGAGCTGGTTCAACTATCCTAGAAGCAATCCAGATTTAGATGTTCCCAGAATTACAAGAAGTGGGCAGGAGGAGGGACTTACACTATAATGTTATAACTGATAAATCTCTAAAACTGAAGTTGGTATACCTTCTATAATAAGGTGTTCCAGTTCAAACTTCTCAACCTCAAAGTTCCCTCCAATTTGAGTTTCAACTTTTCAGTTTAATTTCACATAATTAAAAAAAATGCAGACATTTATTAAGTGCCTACTATGTGCTAAGGACTTTAGATATTTTACAAATATTATTTTATCCTCACAATAATCCTGAATGGTGCTATTATTATTCCCACTTTATAGGTGAGAAAACTGAGGCACAGAGAGGGAGTTTAAATGACTTGCTCAGAGTCACACAGTTAAAAGTGTATGAGACCATACTTGAACAGTTTTTCCTGAATTCAAGTCCAGGGTTCTAATCATTGTACTACCTAGCTACTCCTTTATTTCCCCAAACAAATTTCTTTTCCAATAAAATTTATTGCCCTGACATGATTTCTGTTTCTGTGCCTCTGCTTATTTTATTTCTTTTTATTGAAATGCCTTTCCCTTTGATTCCAACTTATAAATCATTCAAGGTTTAATTGAATCATGATCTCCTGGTAAAGCCATCCTTGAAACCAAAAGCTGAAATCTCCTTCCTCATTCATGTTCTATGTATCCTATGCCCTCCTCTCTAAATACTTTGTATTTATTCTGTATATACTTACATGCATACAAGTATAGTCTACTATCTTCCCCAATAGGATATGAGCTTCTTAAGAGAAAGAACTGCTTCATTCTTGGTTGTTGCATTCCCAAAAGCTACAACGGCACCATAGTAGGTACTTAATAAATGCTTATGGATTAAGTACTTGATGCTCCTGGCTCATATTATAATTAAATGGTTTCCTGACTTAGCTTCTCTGCAAAGTGATGATCTCCTAGAAGGCAGGGGTCATGTCTTACTCATCTCAGTTTTTTCACAGATCTTGGGGCATTTTATATGGTAGAAATTCTCAAAAAATCCTAATGAATGAATGAAAGAATCAATGGAGAACAGTAGGAATAATCAGGCAATCATCATGATTATGTAATCATAACAACAATAATAGCAAATAAGTCCTCAATTGCCTAGAAATAACCCTGATCCATAAAACTGAAGAACAGTATTTTTAACAGTGTCCCCGATACCCATAATCTTCAAGCTATAAGGAGAGAAAGATTTTTGAATTCTATTTACGTAGCAGAGGAGATCGAACTCTTGGTGGAATAGGATGAAATGTATCCCACTCTTTTGTCCTTTCCGTTACTGGAGTGGAACCACAAAGGCTTTCAATGGGTCTTCAGAGGGTTGAAGGTTATTCCCTAGTATCTTTTTTTTAACTAAGGCAATTGGGGTTAAGTGACTTGCCCAGGATCATATAGCCAGGAAATGTTAAGTGTGTGAGGTCACATTTGAACTCAGGTCCTTCTGACTTCAGGGCTGGTGCTCTATCTACTGCACCACCTAGCTGCCCCTCTCTAATATCTTTTATTTGACTACAAAAGAGCAATTATTGCTCTAATGAGACACTCCATAAGTCAACAAATAGGAACCCCATCAGAAATGATAAACAGAAGTAATATAAACAAAAATAATAATATTCCACATTCACTTAGTTCCAAGGATATAAAAATAACTTCACATAATTTATTTTAATGGACCTTTATAACAATCATGTAAGATAGTGAGTACAGAGCAACTAGGTGGCTCAATGGTTAGAGCACCTGGCTTGGAATCAGGAAGATGAGTTCAAATCTGGCCTCTGACATTTACTAGTTGTCTACAAGTCACTTAACCCTGTTTGCATTAGTTTCATAAAACGAGCAGGAGAAGAATATGGCAAATCACTCTACTATCTTTGCTAAGAAAACCCCAAAATGGGGTCACAAAGGGTCAGGAATGACTGAACAACAACAAGAAGTAATGCAAGTATTAGTATGCCTATTTTCCAAAGGAAAAAAGTGGATTTAACTCAAAGTGCCTCCCTTGCACAGCTAGAAAGTGGCACTGCTGGAATCTGAGCCCTGATTTTCTTCTATCTCACCATTGTTTATACCATTAGACTTCTCTGCTGCCTTCATGAAGGTGACAAGAGGAACACTTGGTCCTGAGATTATGCAAATAAAGGCAAAACCCACCAGTTTGGAGGTATTAGAGTACAACAAAGAAGTCCAGAACAGCAGATGTTCTAAATTTAATACAGACCTGGGCCAATGTTCTATCTCAAGCAAGAAGCCCAACAGATAGCTCGGGGATTCAGTGTAGCCTTTTACCTTTTCTGACATAATTCACTTCCTAAAAGACTCCAACATCAGGTTCATTCAAGCAGTTAGTTCTCGAGGGTGTATTTCAGCATCACCTCTGCCCTGGGCCATTGTAATAGCTTCCTAATTGATCTTCTTGCCTCAAGTCTCTGTGTCTCCAATCTATCTTCCAAATAGCTACTGAAGTGATATTTCTAAAGCCCAGATTTGACCAATCACTCTCCTCCTCACTAAACTCCAGTATGTTCCAATTACCTCTAGATTCAAATATAGACTTCTCTGTCATTCAAAGCCCTTCACAATGTGACTCAAATCTAACTTTATTATACATTAGTCCCCATTATGTGTGCTACAGTCCAGCCAAATAAAGCAACTTTCTGTTTCTCACTCATCACCTTCTGTCTTTGGTTTTTGTACTTTTACACAGACTACCTCCTGGAGCTGGATTGCACTTCTTCCCCTTCTTTATATCTTAGAACCTCTAGCTTCCTTCAGGGCTTAGTCCCTACATGGAGCCTTTACTGATCCTAGCTATTTAGGGTATTTTCCTTGTGAAATTACCTTGCATGATTTTCTTTCTCTTTTTAATAAAATTAAAAAAATATTTATTTTTCCAAATATATGCAGAGAGTTTTCAACATTCACTTTTGCAAAATCTTGTATTCCAAATTTTCTCCCTCTCTTCCCTCCTTCCCCTTCACCAAGACATCAATAAAGGTTAAATATGTGCCATTCCTCTAAATATATTTCCATATTCAGCAAACTGTGCAAGAAAAATTAGAACAAAAAGGAAAAAAAAACACACGAGAAAGAAAAAAATCCAAGAAAACGAACAAACAAAATTACTATGCTTTGATCCACATTCAGTCTCCATAATTCTCTCTCTGCATGCAGATGGCTCTCTCCATCACAAGTCTATTGAAATTGCCTTGAATCATCTAATTGTTGAAAAGAGCAGCGTCCATCACTGTTGATCATCACATAATCTTGCTGTTACTATGTACAATGTTCTCTTGGTTCTTCTCATTTCACTTAGCATATGTTCATGTAAGTCTTTCCAGACTTTTCTGAAATCAACTTTACGTAACTTTTTATCTATTTATATGTATATGTGATGCTTCTCTTGATAGAGTGGTCTTTTTTATTTTTGTCTTTTCATCCTCAGTGTTTAGCTCCAGGCCTGACACATTTGCTAATTTGTTTCCTACTCTTCCTGACCCCATGGCCCATATTATACTGTACACGTAGTTTTCTTGGCAAAAATACTGGAATGCTTTGCATTTCCTTCTCTGACGGATTAAGGCAAAAGGATGTTAAGGATTTTGCCCAGGGTCATATAAGTTAGTAAGTGTTTAAGGCCAGATTTGAACTCAGGCCTTCTTGATCTTTTATCCACTCCTAGCTGCCTCTTGCCTGCCATATATTAAGTGCTTAATAAATGCTTGTTGATTGTTTGCTAAATCAGGTGTTTAATAAGTGCTTGTTGATTGTTTGCTATAAAATAAGACTTGCTTATTCAATGTCTAATTTCCACAAAAATTTTCAGGGGACAATTTACTGTCTGAATCAAGTCCCCCAAGGTTCTTTGACCCTAATAGAGCACACTTCTAACTGTGCTTTGTTGCCTTGTCATAAATCCCCAAGGTGAACCCCATCCTGTGGCACTGCAGAGAATTAGCAGGCTTTACTTCAGCAAGTTGTATTCAACCACCTTAGGGGACATATGCTGATAGACTTGCCTCAGGGACATGACATACTCCTCTGCCAGGCCTGTGCCATGTGTGGGTCATACATTCCACAGATCTTGGGCTGAATCCATTATAAGTACAAATTTTTCTGCTGGGCACTTTTGGGCAGTATTATAAAGACAGAGAAAAAGTGGTTCTTGTCTTCAATGAGATTGTAGGTCATTGATTCTAAGTCATAAGGGCTGCAGAGATCAGCCAATTCAGAAATTCTTAATCTGGGATACATTTCAGGGGTTCATGAACTTGGATGGGAACAAACTGCATTTTTATTTTCCTTACTTTCTAACTGAAACTTGGCATTTCCTCCAATTGTTAAAAAAATAATTCTGAGAAGGGGGTCCATTACCAGATTTGCTTTTGGCTGCCAAACTCCTCAGTTCTGACTGAGTCAGATTAAAATGTAATTGGGAAATGTTTAAGAAAATAAATATAAATACAAAACAACCTGGATAATATTAATTTGTGGTGTAAATTTCTTCTTTTTGAGCTTGGTACCAATGTTTTACCTGACTGCCAAACAGGTTTGTGAAGCAAAAAAAGGTTAAGAACTACTAATCTTATTCAGATCCTTTTAATTTTATAGATGGGCAAGAGATTAGGCCCAGAGAGGTTAAATAAATTGTTTATGGTTAGACAGGTGGCTAAGTCAGGATTCAAAACCAGGAGCCTTTATATTGCAAGCCACATTTTGGATTAATAAGCATGATGCTAAGTAAAATGGATGAGGTCTCATGGAAAGGATATATTCAAAAGGCTGCCAGAAATTCATTCTTCTTCTGACTAGAACATGGTGGTAGAAAAAGAGAAAAATCAGGGAAAGTTTCTTAGAGGAGGTGTCATTTCAATTGATTCCTGAAACTTCTAACTGTGTATTAGTGAGGGTGAGGGAGGGAAAGGGAGTCAAGAATGATTACTTTACTGAGACTACTTTGACACTTAGAAAACCACCAGGAAGCTGCTTAACTTAAGGAGAGAGTCACTTAATAGAACCAGAAAATTCCAGAGTCTAACCTGCTACTTAGTATCCCAACAAATGGTTATTTATTTTCTGCTTTCAGTAACAGAGTACTCATTACCTAACACTGCAGTGCCAAAGAACTTTGATTTCTAGAAGCTCTTTACATTAGGCTAAAATTCATCTTCCCAGAATTTCCTCTTCTTTTGGTCCTGGTGTTTACTTTTGGGGAACTGAACACCATTCAGTTCCCTTGTCCACAATGACAGACCTCCAGATATGTGAAGATGGCTCCTTTAAGATGTTTCTGCTCTCTGCTAAACTGAATTCACAGAATTATTTTTCATGATATAAATTCAAGTCCACTCCTCTTGGCTATCTTCCTTTGGATATACTCTGAGTTCCAAATGTCCCTTCTGAAATGTGATAAGATCTGATAAAGTGGCAAAGTTCTCTTTCTTTCCCAAGGAAGAGGAATAAATATTTTGTGTCAAGTGTTTTTGCAAATATTATCTCATTTGATCATTTTTAAGTTGAAGAAACTGGGGCAAAGAGAGCTTAAATGACTTGCCGAGGATCATGTAGTTAGTATATGTCTGAAACTAGATTTGAACTCAGATCTTCTTACTTCCAGTCCATGCTCTATTCTTTGCCTCACATTACTGTACTTAGTGTACTCATACTTATATTACTATTATTATCATTGTGTTGCCATTTTCTATCATTATTATTATTTTCACTTCATACCCAGGTTGTTGTTGTTTTGAAACTCACATGAACTGCCATTAAATTGGATCTCTTCTATTCTGTATTTGGTACCATCAGTTTTTAAAATACAGAATTTAGGGCTTTCCAGTGAAAATGACAGAAGAGTGGCAGGGAGATGTGATGGATAGAGAGCCGGCCTCAGAGTTAACTTAGGTTCAACCTCTGACAATTACTGACTGAGTGACCCTGGCAGGTCACTTATTCCTTTACTGACTGCAAGATTTGGAACAGGTCCGGATCTGTCCTGGGATGGAATTTCTCTCTGGGAGGTCATTTCAGTAATGAAGGCCCAGACCTGGTTTTAAAAGCCAGAAAATCTTGTACTTAGCTACAAAAAGTAAAAAGAAAAAAAACTTGGCCTGTCCATCCCTCCAGATGTGCTCCTCTCAAAATAGGAACAAGAAGACATGTAGATGTTTAACCTATATTGGACTACTTGCTGTCTAGGGGATGGGGGATGGAGAAGAGAAGGAGAAAAATATGGAACACAAGGTTGTTCAAGGGTGAATGTTGAAAACTATCTTTGCATGTATTTTGAAAAATGAAAAGCTATTATTTTAAAAAGATATGTGGAGGTGTGACTGATGTGGTCACTTTCCCTTCAGGCAGATCTATGCCCTTCCCACCGCCCTTGCCCTTTTCTGGGTCTCAATCCTACTATCATGAAAACAACTGTTCTTACTGGGAGAATGAACTCAGCCTGAAATCAAGTTGTCATTGTAGGAGCTGAGTTTCCAGTGTTTTCAGAAGCTCTCTGTAGTTAAGCACTGTTTGTATTTGCTGAAGAAATCAGCAGCTGTCCAGAAAGCTCAGATCCACTAAGTTCCCTCAAGATTGCTTCAGTACCACCCCCCACACGCTGTTGGTGAAAAACTTCCAGAAAAAGACATAGAGAGAGACAGACAGACACACACACACACACACTAATTTCTTACCCCCATTACAGACACACACACTACACACACATATATACACCACACCCAAACACACACAATTCTCCACATCCCAGACATACATCACAACCTCCTCGTATCACATTCATATACAACACACTTATGCACATGTTCCATATACTACACACACACATCTATATCATTTGCATATTACACACATATACCATAACATACAATATGATACAATGCACAATACACACACCACACATATGTATCACTATATATACATCCATCCCACATAGTACACACTATTCAAAACATACCACCCACATCATATACACACATCACACACATGTATACCATACAATGCACATCACATACATAATATCCCCAAATACATTTTATATACATACCAACGCACATATTACATACTACATACATTACACCACAATACACTACATACCACACACATCATATACACATACCATACATATATCCACCAAACACAATACACATATAACTACCACACACACATACACAGTCTTCACAATAGGAAAAAAGACCATTTCCCTGGTCTTTTTCTTTTAGAAATCACCATGTGCGTTATCTCCAAACAAATGCCCATGTATTTAGAGAGCACTGGCTCCCATGTAAGCTTATCACTGTCTGGGTTTCAACAGGGAGTGAATTTTTATGGCCAACTTATAAACCTTTGAAAAACCATCTTAAGACCAAAAATCCTGACAGATTCTTAACTACAGCAGATGCTAAATTAAGCATGAGGGATTGGGGGTGGGGAAAAAAAGGGGGGGAAGGCCTTAAAAGAGTTAGTGGAGGTAAAATAATGTTCATTAAAAATAGAAAAACAAACAAAAAAAACCCCTTTTGTATTCAACTTCATACTCGTACATCATAATGTTCCAGTAAAAGCCATTTTCCCCTGAGATAATAAAAGAATTGAATTTTTCCTTATCGGTCATCTATTTTTCCAGCTAAAGCTATTACTCGCTCTCTGTGGTTGCTAGGCGACGAGAAATATTAATAGCGGCTTTTATTAGCTTAGCTTTAGCAGCAGAGTACCAGAATGAGAAAATGGAAAACATAAATGTGTTACATAAATCTTTCAACCTTTCAGGGTTTCTGTTAGTCTCTGTTTTCATAATGATTTATTGAAGTGATGGTTCATTTATGAGAAAAAGGAGTGTGAAATAGGAAAACGGAACATTACCCTGAAGGACTGTTTGAAAATAAATAATTATAGGAGGTGAGGAAAAGCTGTTTAAAACCATTTTTCTGAGTTTTATAAAATTTAAAAAGACATATTTCTTTCATTTACTGCCTCAGAGAAAAACACTAGCAGGGAATTTTAAATGGTGGCCACAGAATACAAAGAAACCTTCTTGCTCTGGATGTGGGTAGGCCCCATTGGGGGCCAGGTGGGGTGCAGCTATTTTTTTAAACAAAGGAGTGGATAAGAAGAGGGGCTACAAAAATATGAGGATGATGAAGTTTAAACTCCAGGGGATTGCAAGAGATTCGATTCTTTTTGAGTTAAATAGCCTCTTTTAGTGGAAGAAGCTTGGGATGGAGAGGCTGTGGAATTTGAGTTCAAATTTCATTTCTACCACAGCTCCTTGTGTGACATTGGGCAAGTTCCTCTCTGAGCTTCAGTTTCCTTCTCCAGACAAAGAAGTGATAGACAGTGATATTCAGGGGCTTTTGCCAGTTCTATGTGAAACTGTGACTTAGCCACTTACTACCTCTGGGAGCTTGGGCAAATCATTTTTACTGAGCCTCAGTTTCTACAACTTTAAAATAATGGGGTGAGACTAAATGACCTTTGAACCTAATTTTAGTTTTAAATCAATGACTTTATAAAACCTCTTATCATAATGGGCTTCCCAGTTTCAGTTAGGGGTCTTAAAATGGTTTTAACTTCAAAAGCAGCTGTGTGGGCACCTTCTCTGCCTTTATTTTTAGGTAGAAGGTTAGGGGGAGGAATGAGGTTGGGGAGAGTCACTGCTTCCCTTTTTAGGAGAGAGAATGCTAACTTAGACTCAATGGGCTTGTGACCCTGTTTGCTGCCCAGCATCCTTGTAAAAGCCACCAGCACCAAGATGCTTAAAATGCACATTTATTTCCAGCTACCTCTGCGGCAAACTGGGGAGCATAGCAGTGCTGAAGCTGCTAATAAAACCCAAACTTTAGAAATGAGAAAGTCTTTTTTAAAAAAAGGCATTGCTGGTGGAGCCAATTATAGTAAGAATGAGCCCAAAGTACCACCCTGGAACTCAAAGTTTATTCTATCAGTTTTTAGGACTGGGAAGGGGAATCAAGCACAGGAAAAAAAGAAAAGGAGAGGATTCCCTCTCCACTTCCATCAATGACCACAGAAAAGTCCCACCTTCAGCTCCCCATATTGGGACTAAGATCAATCACCTCGTCTTAGCCTGATGGCCTATGGATGCAGCCAGCAGCCTTTAACAGAGTCTGGCTGGGATCCTGTCTTGATCAGAGTTAATTTTTCTCTCAGACTTTCTTGATTTAGAAAAGATAGGTCAAAATTTGATTCCTGTGTTTGCAGCTATACCAGATTCAAGGATTTCCCTTGAGGTTGTATCTAATACCAAAGTGTTTTGAAATCAAGTGGGAAGAGGGATTAGTGCTACCAGAGACGAGCTGGTGAGAGAGCCCTCAAAATGTTTTGCAAAGAAAGCAAAAAAGTGAACCAACCACACAAATATAAGCACATGGTGCCCCAGCCATTCTCTCCTCTCCATCCTCACTGCAGGATACCCTCGATTGCTGGCAAGGACTGATGTGTTGGGCCAACTCCATAGAGGGCAGCTTTTTATAAAGGAAGTTAATGTCTATGGAAGTGCAGTGATTAACCTCAAAAGCAGCAAGTATTTAAACTTAAGCACTCAAGAGCTGCCCCCTCTGGCAGTCTGACAACTCATTCAGAGCATCCTGAGCTATGTCCTCTGTGTCCCCAGACTCATTCCACACATCCTTGAGTTCAGCTAGAGGTGAAGTCTATTCCTTCCGAGGCCCCTCTCAGCTTGGACATTCTGTGTTCCATGTTCTAAACTCCCTCCAATTGCCTTCTCTGTTTTCTGGTCCCTTTCAACTAATATTTTAAGGCTCATGTGCTTGGAGTCTACATCGTAAGATTCCTCTAGCTCTGGCATTCCATGTTCTCTGTTTTAAGATGCCTCTCTCTGATACACAGGATATTCTTGCCTTTGTAATATAGCCTGGTTTGTGATATCTGGGCAAGTGAATTGTTAATTGGGCACCCACATAATAAATGCTTCAACCTTGGGTGCTTCAGTTCCTTCCCATTTCCCTTACTCAGAGATCCTTTAAGAAAGTCACACCGAGTCAGATCCAGTCTTTCCATTCTATTATTCTGTCTTTGATGGGGGCCCAAGAGAGAATTCGGGAGGTAATAATAAATAATGCTCAAGGCAAGAACCCCCAATTTTCCCTTAATAATTCATTATGACATAGTTACCTCTTAATTAATTTTAACCTATTTATATTCTAGTCAGTATGATATCTTAGTATAATAGCAGTGTGGCATATGGGAAAAGCTCTGGATTGACAGTGAAAAAAAATGTTTTAGTTTTTAGTTTTGTGACCTTGAACAAGCCATATTCCTTTGAGTTCCAACTTCCTCATTTGTAAAACATGGGGTTTGAATTCAACGATTTCTTAGTTCTCTTCTAACTATGATGATCTATACATCAATGAATAGCATAAGATTATTCCCTATCACTCCTGTAAAGCTGGGTAAACATATAACCGGTCTGCCTAACATAGAACATGTGTACTTGGACATTCCCATGCTGGTACAGGCGCTGTTAAATATTTCCAGCAGGTACAGAAGGACATTAAAACCTCCCAACTCATTTTTGAGAACTCACTAGAAACAATGAATACAACATTGATGATATAAAGTCTCTAATCCATTACTTATTCATTCAACAAACATTTACCAGGATCCTTCTGTGTGAAATTTTAGCAAAAAATGGTGGTAGAGTACTCTTCAAATATTTTAAAATATTTAACATTAAAGCAAAAACACTTAGAAACTAAATTCATTAAGAAAAAACAGAATCCAGCATGATATAGTGGAAAGAGGATTAGAGGAAGAGGTAGGAGACTTGGGGTCAAGTTCTGACAATCACCAACTTGCTGGGATGCTTTAGATGGAC